>NW_028270178.1:58623265-58968910 GCF_037043375.1 Chiloscyllium plagiosum
CTCAGAATCACAAATGTGTCACAAACTACCTTAGCTGTGCTGTCTCTCCACAGAGATAAATGTGCTTCTCTGTTGGTATCATTCTCTTGCCTTCTCCCTGAAACTCTGCACATTTTTACTTTTAACATAAACATCGAATTATTTTTTAAACAACTCGATTGAAACTGTGTCTTTGTCAATGTCAGGCAGTGGTTTACAGACCCTAACCACTCCATACGTACATTATTCTTCTTTTACTAATGACATTTAAACTCTACCGAATCGTTCTCGATCCCTTCAGGCATGGGGAGCATTCTCCCTTCCTTATTTCCTCTGTCTAATCCACTCATGTCTTGGAAAGGTTTAACAAGGCCAGTTTTCGGCCTTCTGCTCTCCAAGGAGAAGTATCCCAACTTTCCAAATGACCTTTATTTTTGCCATTCCTCATACACCACACCATTATCATCAATCTGTTCAGCGCTGTTTCCAATCATTTCACGTTCCCATTTCCGAAAGGTCAACATTCAGAACTGTGCGAACATCCAGATGGTGGATTTATTCAGAGTGGGATTGTGCGTGTGAACATCCTGAAACATTTGTTTCACTTTCACCACATATGGTACTGTGTCATGCCCACTACAATGACACTTCTGATCCCAAAACACAAAGTTATTTTAAGGGGTGCAACTTCATAATTTGCACTTTTTTTATTTAACAGTTGATAGGGCGACCGAGCAGAAGTGAAATCAAACAACCAAGGCTCGAAGACGACTTGAAGTGCGAATTCTCACATGCCAGTATTAACACAAGCTGCGAAGCGAAGATCATACCCCCAAACACTCTTCCATTTCCAACACTAAACCATCTGAGAGTCACTCAGATCCAACTACATCCCACTTTGCTCTCGGATTTCGAAGCAGCAAAGAGTTTCAAGAATATCACCTACTCATTTCCTCTCCTTGTTCACGGGACGGTGCTGTTTATCCCTTCCATTTGGACTGAGCTGTGTCAATCGGCAGATTATTCATCTATTTCCATCCACCTGCAGGTAATGTGAGGGGAGGCAAGCGCGAATACGCTCTAAAGCTCTCTCTCATCGGCACAACCAGGTCCCTCAACCGCTGGAAATCAGCAAGTTTGATTGGGAACTTCCTCCCAATATCATTTATCTGAGAGAGCGACAAAGATGTTGTGATAGTGGGAAATATAGAAATGTACTCCGGATACTTTTCCCTCAGGTAAATTCATGTGAGGGCATTTTTGTGCAGACTGTTTGGTGTTCAGAATCCATCTTCACACAGCAATCCTGCAATCGGGCAGCAATTAGCATCTGAGCCCCAACTGTCCGAGATGAAGAGAATCCGAGTAAAACCCTCACTCACTGAGAGCCATTCCCACAGCCCTGAGCTGCGGGCTGCAAATAATCTAACGCAGAAGGAGGGTTAAAGATAAGACATTGTTTCACCCTCAGTCACTCTGCCCCAGAAACAGGAGGAGGGACAGCATCAATGTGTGGCGTCATTCACGCCCCGGCAGAAGCCGTTCAGCCCATCGAGTCCAATGCGACTCTGTGTCACTTGTATATCTCTGTGGTTATTCATAATTGGTGATGTATGTCCTAATAATGCGGAACTGTGTATGTGTCGTAATGCTGTCTCCAACAAGATGATCCAATTGCCATTCATGGTTTTTCATTTCACAGGGAGGACAATGCAGTGTGAATCAGCGTAGGGAATGAATGCTGGGCGTTATGCGCACAGAGCACTCTGCAACTGATATATCTTACCTACACGAGTTTATTCCCAACTCTGGCAAGTGATTTTGCGAATCAGATCAGAGAAGACAGAGAACAGGAAAAGAGATTCCAGAAATTCACAAGTGTGTTTCTTCACCTGTGTAAATTTTGCGGGTGTATCATTACGAGATATTCATTTTAGATACATTGAGGGAAAGGAAGTGGAAATTGAAACAACATGCAATACGTTGAATGAAGCTATATTATAGAGGAACATTGGCGGGGCAGTACACACACTGAAACCTGGAATTGTCAACGAGCAGAGGATGTTTTCAGTCCATTAATTTCTGGGTTATGAGCCCAGTACGCTCCCGCTGGGTCGCTCTGTTAGCGCTGACTACAGCAGTTTCCAGCGATCTTCAGTTTTTAATCTGGGATGTGGCATGTGCCGCAGAGGATGATTTCAAGAAGGACTTCATTATTATTGTGTGATACACTGTGGCGCAGATGTGTCCCGGCTGTGTCGACATAACCTGTGAGCAACTTCGCACATTCTTTTGGTTTAACTGTGATTTCACTCAGAATCAAGAAATAGTGCAAAGTGAGGCCATACAGCCCACCTTCGCTGTGCTGGCCCCAAACAATAAGGAAATGTCTGTATCGTTCGTTTGATTGATTACATTTGGTTGATTGATTGTCACATTTACCTGAGTGCAGTGAAAACCTTTGCAATTGGTAAAGGCAGATCATAGTAATCAAGGACATGCAGAACACAGCGTGAGAAAAACAAGGCATTCAGATTACTCCGTACAGGACGCGCGCTCAGCAAGATCCACATTAACAGGATTGGCATCATTTGAAGTTAGTAAATCCATTTCTCAGTCTAGTTACAGCCTACAAGAAGCAGCTGGTATGTGTCTTGAAGATTCAGTATCTTGAGCTGACCTCGAGCTCATCGAAATCATACTTTCTGAGTCAAAAATGGGACCGGATTCAAACTCCAGGGCTCAAGTGTAACTTCTCGCACGTACATCACCTACCCGAGACGATATCACACCCAAGACCAACGAGCCATAACTGCACCTTAAGCGTGATCTATAAATCAGGTGAGTCTCCTTGTTTAAAAAAGGCTTTTTCTTTTGTTTCAGAGTGAAGGCAGCACTGAGTTTTAACAATAGATCCTTGCCATTCTGCCTCCCGTTTCCCAGGAGGCTGCGCCAGCCCTTCCACCGCTGGCAGCTGGACGAACTCATCTTCTATTGGCAATCAGTGTTGTGGGACAGCAAGGTGAATGCGCTCTTCAGCTCCCTATCAAACACCGGCTTCTGCAGCAGGAGAGGTGGCTCGTGGGATTGGGAGTTATGGAAATTCTGGAAAGCTGTACAAAAGGGAGATCTTGCATGCACAGGAACTCATATTCTATTTGGATAATTGTCCAAATAATTCCATCTGAGATAGATAGAAAAGTGCAGAAATGCTGGGAAAGAGAGAATCTCTCCCAGTAATCGGGAACAGTGTCTGTGTACTTCTCGAATTCACTGCATCTTTTGTACAATGGTGCAAAAGCACGGAACTTTTGCGTCGAGGGGACAACTTCAAAATCGTTCATGAGACAAAATGCACAAATGAGTGAAACAACACAGCAACCACAGAAACTGGTATTACATAAGGGAGTAAACTCCTCTGCTAATGTAAACAAGCAAAACAGAAAGGATTCACCTCGTGCTGTATTGTGTTAAAATTCAAGAGTCAAACAACTATAGCAAGAATTAAGTTAAAAATAACAACTTTATTACATTTTTACATTTTACAGAGAATAATTAACTTACAACTACTTAAACTACTTTCTGTAAACCTGTCTTTAACCTTCTGCTCTACAATACTGGTCTGAAAAGCCTTCCCCAACCCCGACCCCATTAATATTTACAAAAATATTCATATTTAAAAACCAGCCAGTTGTCGAGTTTTCTCGTTGTATTTTCCTCTCCAGATTTTCTCTCCAGGTCGGTGTCGATGCTTTTTTCTATGCAATCTATTTCTCCAGATAGTCACTCCTCGGAGATCTTACTAGCATCCGACATCTGTTGGTCTTTTACCTTCGCTCTTTGCTGTTCTTTGCCACTCTGGGTAACTGTTCAACATGTCTGATATTTGTTCCACAAACAGTCGGATCGTTTCACTGATTTTGATATTGTTGAAATACCATATTCAAAATTGATTGGGGCATAATTTAAACTGATTAGGCGAATTCGAATTTGTTTTTTTTTAAATCCATGTAACAAAGCTGTTAGTTGTTTCGACCAAATGTTATGTTGTTACCTTGTTCTGGACTCCTTGTGCTAACCAGAAATTTCAGCACCCTTTAAAGTACATTGCACACACAACTTCATAGCACTGGGTTTTGCCAAGACAGTCTATTACGCTCAACATCGCTCTCTGTCAATCTCATGAGCCTGAGATTTGAACAATCTCTGGTCTAAGTTATTCAAACGACCCTGATCTCATAACCTCAGATTTAACACGCCCCCGTATGTATGTCTTACAATATTAATTGATTCCTCACTGTGTTACTTCAGCACACGTTGAGAAGAAATTAAAAATGAACACAACTTTCACCTATGTGACTGCGATTTGACCCAATGTTGCTGCAGCCAACCGATTCAGCTGTCAGTGAAATAGCCCACATCTTTCCTGTACCGGCAATGAGATTGCATAGCATAGTGGTAAGTTTTCATGCGTTGAATTTGACCCAACATCATTTCTGAGGACGAAATTTACTGGCATACGAAGACATGATGAGATACATGGGGGTTGGGGGTTGGAATATGGTCAGGAAGGATATGGTGAGAGTTCCCTTGATACAAAATCGTTCGAGACAACGGAAATGAGATTTACTGGGAGATAAAGCCAAGAGATAAGAAATTAAGGAGTTTAATGGGATGTTGGGATAGATGAAGAATAAGCGGAACAAATCAGGAATGACTGAGTTGTGTCCTAATGGAGGTTTTTCAGCTGATGTGAGGTTGGTAAGGGTAAATAGGAGGGAAATTCCATCGTTGAGGTGAGTGTATAACTAAAGGTTAGAGCTTCAAAACCAGCGAGGGATGACAAATAAGTTTACAGCAGGTACTTTTTATTCTGAGAGTTATTGAAATCGGAGATGATTTTTCCGAAAGAAAAATAAAATTCGAAGCTGATTCCAGAATATTTGAAAAGCCACATGCAGGCACACAACGAGCGAACTTAACAGGGACAGGGATTCTGGGCTGCCTGGATGGGGATGCAAAAGTGGCACACTCACGAATTCTTTCGCATTCATTGGAAAGAAATTGTATAACACCTGCAACTGAAGAAGTTAAGTATAAGAAAAGCTGGTGGTGTTGAAATGTGTCACGGCTGATTCTACGTGAACTACTACATATTGTTAATATACTGATCTTTATGTTATAGCTTTGCAGTAAACTGAAGACAGTTAGCTCAGTCCGCTGGCTAACTGGTTTATGGTATAGAGTGAGACAAACAACGTGGGATTAATTGTCGCACTGTCTCAGGTTGCCATAAAGATCATCATCTCTTCCACTCACCTGATCTGTAATACAATGCTGACTCTAGTGAGTAGGAATGGCCCTGTGGATATCAAGCATCATCATCATTGCCATCTGTTGCCTTGAACATTTGGTCACAATGACCAGGAACGGAACTGAGTTCATTTAATACTCACTAACCTCCGCGTGAAAAACCCAGCAAAAAGACTCGTCCTTATTCCTGTTTGAACGCTCTGTTCTGCACAACAGCAAAACTATTTGTTATGACTTTCCCAGATTCACTGACAACATTCAATCTACTCAAAGAGATAAATCTAATTCCTTTCGAACAGTTTAATGAACTGTGCGAGTTTGCAGCAAATGGGATAATATGAAACGGGTTTAACAGCCTTTCCAAGAATGGAATACAGTGGAGGGTCAAAGATTTGAAAAGTGTCATCATGCTAAAACATTACCTCTGTTTCTCGATCCACAGATGGATAATCGCCTGGGGAATATGGAAAGCTTTCCGGCTGATAATTGCCACATTTTCCAAATGCAGAATAATCCCACAAATCAGAAACTGGAGGTTTACAATAAATGCTGCTTTATTCGACATTATTTTTCAAATTCACTTCAGTCTGGTGCTCCAATGCTCCCTGATCAACATCAGGAAAAGCAACTTCAGATAATAATTGAACTTACAGCTGCAGCATTTCACACGCGGTTAAGTGATGATGAATTGCTCCACGGGAGCAGCAGAGCGCCAACCTGTAATGTGCGCTATTCGTACCTCTAGGACCTTCGACCAACCTGTTCTACTTTTGTTGTAATCCTGAAATTAAAGTTAAGGCAGAGGAGGAGCAACTGACATTGACCTGTGACTATTGGAACATCAGGCTCAGGAAAGGGACATAGAAAAATGTTGTGCAAATTAGATTTGATTGAAAGAAACGTTTCCGTGGGTCACTGTCCTGTTTACAGACAATGTTACATTATCGCTGTCACAGGGCTTTTCATTCGGTTGGCTTCAATTCGGCACAGAATTTGATTCAAAGGTACTTCACTAACTTCTTTCTGAAAGTTCATACAGACAATATGAAACATACTGCACTCATCATCAATCTTCACCATTCCTACAGCCGAGGACATGTTGCACTGTTTTAATGAATACTAAAGATATAAGAAAGTTAAGCAAGAGCAAATTGAATTTCAGTTTAAATTGTAAAATGATAAGAATTCATAATAAGATACAGAATCACTTAAATTCATGTTTATTAATGTGGTCAGAGCTCTCATCCAGCAAAGGGAAAATCTGTCCCTGAATCTCCAATATCCACACGGCCGTTTGCTCCATGTGCCAGTTGGAAACCTGTGTGAAGGAGCATGCAGTTTGACAGAGCGCCTGAGAGAATCCTCCACTGTCTGATCTAAAGCTGCAACAGGAGCTGTGTATTCCAGCTGTGAGAACTGTGGGTTAAAGGGGAGGTCCTTGATATGCAGTAGTGTACATTCACAGTTATTGTTTAATAATGTTATTGTTTAATTTCCACTGTCAGAAACAGCACAGACGGGGGAGGAGCAAGAGGAGGCAATTTCACCCGCCGGCGCTACCCCGGCATTTGATATCATTTTGGCTGACCAAACGCAGCAATATCATTTCCCAACCTATCCATATCAACCTGTCACCCAATGGGAAAAAGGCAGTGAATAAACCGAAAATCTCTGTGCAACTGTGGGTGGGAAATGTGTTTCGAGACAGAGGGTTTTTACAGTGGGTTTTGTGAATGAGCAGCCGATTCTGGTCTGATCATATTACGATACGATTCCCTCAAAGCTCACCCCCAAGAAGGTGAGGAATGTCCTCTGGTCTGTAGCAGGGACGAGAACTCCAGATGATTGGAATTGACGATGAATCAGTGGAACAATCATTGATTCAGCTGAAATATGAAATAAATTGATAAGCACATGGATGATTTGGGGATAATATAGGGAGACGCAGTGAGAATAGTTCACAGGTCGGCGCAACACAGAGGGGCGAAGGGCCTATACTGTGCTGTATTGTTCTATGTCCTAAATTCCGAATCTGGTGGGACTCAAACAAACAATCCTTGAATCGCAATCTTAACAACGCAGTGGAAGTCTAAAACATCTTTCATTTCGCCACAGAGGTGCGCTAGCCTCCATTTTACTGCACCCAAAGATACGGTTTCAAGTCTTTCATCGAACATCTGTTTATCCTTGCCCCACTTTCCAGTACCTCGTCATTAAGGGCTAGCTCCTCAAGTGTTCGGCTAAATACTCCGGAAATGTTCTGATTTCTCTGAGCTTTACCTGACCTTCAAACTGAGTTCCTGACAAACAACACTCTCAGGATGAAAGCATTCTTCCTAAATCTTCTCTGAACATCTTCTCTTTTGCTATATCCCTGGTTATTAACCCTTCCCGTAAGAAGTTTATTCCTATCACATATATCTATCCCTTTTCTGTGCACGATAATCAGTTCCTAGCTCAGCTTTCCCCACTGTCAGATACAGAGCGCCAGCCGAGCTCATCTATCTTTGCAGTGGCGACAGTGTAGTGATTTAAAAGCACAGCATGTCAGGTAGCATCCGTGGAGCAGGAGAATCGAAATTCCGGGCCTGACCCCTTCATCAGGAATGAGGCTTGTATTTCGGGGTTGAGATATAAGTGGGAGGGGAGTTCTTTTGGTGGTAAAGTATCTGGGAAAGCGACAGGTGGATGAAGGTGAGGGAGAAGGTGATAGTTCAGAGGGGTGTTTGATCGAAGGGTCAAGAGAGCAGTGCCGAGTTGGAGGCTTGCGACTGGTATAATGTGGGAGGAAGTGAAATGACGAAGCTGTTCACGTACACAATTATCCCTTGTGGTTGCATGGTCCGATGGCGGAATATGAGACGTTCTTCCTCCACGCATCAGGTGGTAATGGAATGGCGGTGGTTTGTGCCAGAAACATTGCTTCTCCTGCTCTTCAGATGCTGCCTGACCTGCTGTGCTTTTCCAGCACTACGCTCTCGACTCTGAGCTCCAGCACCTGCAGCCCTCACTTCTGCTTATCTTCGCAGTTGGAGTGGTCGAGCCCTGGCAACACCTTGGTAAATCTCCTCTGGCCACCCTCCCGTGCAAACACACGCTTCCTGAAGTCTTGTGATCAGAACAGAACAAGTTCTCCACAAAAAAAGCAGAAATGTCTGAACAAAATCAGCAGGTCTAGTGGATCTGGGAGAGAGATTTTCCAGCGGAATGATCTATCTTTGGAACTGATGGTACGTGTATGTGGGGCAGCAACGTGAAAGAAGATGGATAGGGTCTAAAATGATTGAACCCGATGTTGGGTCCTGAAGGTTGCACGGTCTCTCAGTAGAAAATGACCACTTTAAAGTAGCAGACGATCCACCAGCAATGGACCCCCAAGCAACCTCGTTGAGCCATCCATGAATGCAGTCTCTGCTCAATTGGTTTGTCGTACCGGAGCATCAACGACACCTCCTGTTCCAGTATAACAATGTCGTGGGGCTCAATGGCCTCCTCCAGATCCCATGGAAAAGATTCAAGGGTCTGAGTGGGCTCTATCTGATCCTGTTTAACAGCTCGATGTACTGACCAGGCCCCTTCTCTTCGTGTGGAACAAGCAGGAGTATTGAATGAGCAGTCGCTGTTCTTGTTCAGTAGTTTCGATGGGCTGAATGGCTTCCACGTTTCTGTATGTAACCAACTTGAGATGTTGAATGAGCTCCTCTTTTAACTGTGTCTGCCAGCACAGTTACATGAATGTTACCGACACTTTAACAGCACAAGCCTGAACGCTGTCCGGGTCTTACTGAATACGGACACAGATTGCATCAGGAGCTGATGGGAGACAAAATGTTCTGAACATTGTGTAACCCTCAGTGACCATCCCCACCTCCGGTCTCATGATGGGGAAGGACATTGATGAAGCAGCTGAAGATGTTTGTGCTGAGGTAACTACCCTGAGGATCTCCTGAAAAAATGTCCCGGGACTAAGACGATTTTCGGCCCCCACCCACAAGCATCATCCTTTGTGCTCTGAAAGACCCCAGCCAGTGGGGAGGGGACACCTGGTTTCCATTAAGGTCAAATAAGATAGCGCTTCTGATGACATTCTCAGTCAAAAACTGCCTTAATATCTAGGCCATTCATTCTTTGCTGAGCCCATGTGTTCCCCTCTTGTTCATATCAAAAAGTGACGGTGTCTGTGTGGGGAGTGTCTTCCTCTCACAGAGGGTAGTGAATGTCAGGAATTATCTTATCTCGAGAACTAGGGGAGCTACATCACAGAAAGTATTTAAAAAGGAGGTAGATGGACTTTTGACCTGTTAGAGAGCTGAGAAGGTGTGGAGAATTGGACATTAAAGATGAGATAATACGAACAGTAGATCGGCCATGATCGTACACAATGGCTTGATTGTCCGAACTGCCTGATCCTGTTGCTTAAGTTCTCATATTCTGTATTTACCCCTTAACTAATACTACGGGCAATTTAGCATGGCCAATTCACCTGACGGGCACATCTTTGGATGATGGGAGGAAACCGGAGCACTCGGAGTATACGCACGCAGACACAGCGAGAATGTGCAAACTCCACACAGTCAGTCGCCTGAGTCGGGAATTGAACCTGGGTCTCTGGTTCTGTGAGGCAGCAGTGCGAACCACTGTGCCACTGTGCCGCCCACTGTGCCACCGTGCCGTCCAGGTCTAGAGGCTGATTTCACAGTGAATCTTGGTCTATACCATGGCCAACAAAGGAAGCACAAGTTGCAGAGAGGAGACACTCTGTAAAGATGCTAGAGTTGTCTTTCGAACCCAGCCTGGGTTTTGGTGTAACATTTTCCAACTCACACCAAACTATGTGTGACAGCCTGGAGGGAAGGAATGAGATCCTGTGTTACTGTGGACCAGGCATTTGGATCAAGATGCCTCCGTCAGCATAAGTGCAGGAGGTTTGAGGGGCTAAATTGAACATAGGAACATAGGACTGAAGAGCAGGAGTGGGTCATTAGACACGTTGTCATTGCTCCACAAGGCACTAAGATCGTAGCTGCTCTTATTGTGGTCTCAGCAGCACTTTCCTGTCTGTATACTTTTTTCCTACATGCACTTGTCTGTCAAATGTTTGAAAACAGCACAACTTTGAACAACTGCAAACATCCAGGCACCACAAAGTTTGGTAAATGAAATTACCACCTGAACAGTCCAATAAGAATTTCTCATTTGTGTTCCGACAAATGCTGGAGGGTCACTGTGTCATTTTCCAGTCTCACTCTTCCACTGTTTACAACAAATTTTAAATGCAGCCAGTTTAGTGATATGACCAATTGTGTAGGACTCAGGACTGAGAAAAATGGGAGATGCAGAAAGTTGAACTCACAACAAATGGTAAAATGATGGAATGCCCCAAATGTGCTTCTGCCTCTGAAATTATTCTGCTCACACAAGCTGCGGGTAATGGGATTTATTTGTGGAACAGTTGGATTTGGCTGAACTCCCCTTGATTCCGGCAGCAGAGAGATTCCAATGAATCCTCAACAGGAACCATTAACAAGTGGTGAAGATAGCTCAGGGATTTTATGGTCTCACATTTTGCTATCGGGTGTACAAAGTAAGAGAGAGGGATCAATCAGCCGCTGCTACTCAAGTAGGGAACATTTGTCTCCCTCTCTATTTGGAACCATACAATAATGTCAACTGAACATCCAACTGGGCCAACTGTGCTCTCCTGGAGCATTCTCTGGAACGGATGGGAATGGACGATATGAAGGTGCATCACCCCTGTTGTTGTACACAGTGCCTTTGGTTAGAAAAAAAAGTCCCTGCTTTATCATCTGATGACATGTTTATATGCGTCTGTGTAATTTGTAATTATCGTTCGATGCCTATATAATACATGTGTTGATAGCAATAATCTTATTCTTAAATTTATTCTCCAGGTTTAAACTCCTTAACAAGAGGAAACGCATCCAGCTGAAAAAACTTTCAGAAATTCATGTATGGTTCAAGAAGATTTCTCATCTCAGATCAAAACTAATAATGCCCCATAACAAAAGGCCTTCCTTCCAGGAATTAGTAAAGGGAAACATGTATGAAAATCTTCTGAAAGAATTATATCTTCTTGTTCAGTTTAGGCGATCAAAACTGCGCACAGTGTATCCGGTGTGGTCTCAGCAATGCCCCGTTCAAATGCAGTAAAACATTCCTCATTAAACGTGATAACCTTTGCCAGAAACAGCATCATTCCACTTCCCTTCCAGATCACTTGCTGCATCTGCTGACTGACTTCATATGATTCATGTCCCGGGAACATGGAAACAGCCTCTATCACAGAGTTCTGCAATCTGTCTCCATTTAAATTGTTCGCCATTGTTTATCCTTCCTGCCACAGTAGACAACTCACCTTATGTTCTTTCTCTTGAAGGTTTGCTCACTAACCTTCCCTGTCTGTATCACATTGCAGACTCAGTATCTCCATTTGACGAAATCTTGAACGATCATCTTGGTGATGCGCTAATTGAGCTTTGCGCCGTTCAGTTCCCTTCCTCCAGATCTTTGATACAGATTATTTGTCATTGATGATCCCTCAATGATCTCCACAGCACTACATTAGTTGCAGCTTTGCAACCTGAAAATAAACATTTACCTCTACTCTCTATTTCCTCTTAGCGACAGCTGCCCCGTTCCTGTGTAGCACATAAGGTGGGTTGAATGGTCTCCTCCTGGGCTGTGTAATGTACTCAACGAGCTGAATTACTTCATTCTCCATTCCTGTGTAACTCCTTCGAGGGGCAGAATGGTCTCCTCCCATCTCATTGTAACGATCCTGTCTATCTGAAAGGGATGGTCTCCTACATTGTAATAGCATCGAGGGGTGGATTGAGCGAAGACACATGGGGTAGGTGCAGAAGTATATCTCTGTAACAGCCTCGGGCGTGATTGAGAGAATAACACAAGGGGTAGGGGCAGCAGTACATTTCTGTAACAACCTCGAGGTTAGATTGAGAGCACAGCGCCTTGTGTAGGAGCAGCAGCTGGCCTTTTGGCTGCACCATTCAGAATGTTCCTAACTGATCCGAGTGTGTCTGAGTATCCGTCTCCTGCCTGTTCCCAGTAAACATTAACTCTCCTGTCCAACAAAGTTCAGTCAAGCTCAGTGTTGCATATCATCAATAACCGAGTCTTCACTGCTCCCTGAGGATGAGGACACCACAGATAGCACAACAATAAATTAAAAGGACATCATTATTTCATTGTGGGATCCGTTATTTTAAACCGTGTTAACCTAGCGTCAAATCATCACTTCTTTTCAGACATAAGGACACAATAATTAGGAATAAACATAAAGTATTCCGGACTTCAAACCTGTCCCACATTCCCGCTGACCCTTTCCAATCAAATATGTATCAAACCCAGCCTCTGCTGCTGTCTCAGAATGAGAATACCCGATAGCATAACACCACAACAACATAAAAGCAAGAAGCAGAATGAGGACATTCGGCCCACCGAGTCTAAAATTCCGTTCAATAATTTCTTATGTGTACCTCAACCTCATTCTTCTGCCTTCTTCCTAGATTCCTTGATCCCCTTACAAATCCAAAGCATTGCGATTTGCGTCTTAATGACACTAGTTTCTGTTGCTCTGTGTGTGTGTGTGTGTAAGCATCCATGTGCTTGTTATCTGTGTGTTTGTGTGTCTATGTCTGCCTGTCTGTGTATCAGCCTGTGTGTTTCTTAACTGTGTTTGTGTCTATTTATATGTGATTGTATATGTCTCTGTCTGTTTCTACCAGTGTGTATGCCTATCTCCTTGTGAGTATTGTGTGTGTTTTTATATTGGGATGTTTACCAACGCTTCTGTGTATTTCTGTGTCTGCGTCTCTGTGCAGTGAGTTTCTGTGTCTTTTTGTTTTGGAAGGCAAAGGACTGTCGTTGGATCTGCCAGTGGGTTTAAAATGAGAATTATCTTTCACTAAACATTGCTCATTAATCGCTCGGTGCGACATGGATGTTTCAGAATCTCCACACAAGGCGTCCCAGACCTCTTTGGCTCATACCAGTGCCCTACCCACATGGCACGGGGTGGGGTGAGGGAATGGATATTGGGCACTCCACCACCCGACTTTGCCTTTCTGTCCTATTCCAGGCTCTTCCTCCTCGAATGGGAGAAAGGGAGGGTGGCAGGGAGAGTGGGAATGGGTGACCCTGCTGTTAGTGCTGGTGTAGTTGGGAGGAATTGTGAGGTGCATGGAGTGAGTCAGTCGAAAGTTTTGAATCCATATAGTATTATTAGTGTGGGAGGTATTGCGTAGGTGACAGAGAAAGTGAGGAAGGAAGTTACTGAATTCAATAGTGAGAGTGGTAGCGCCTGAGCCTTATCTGGAGATAGAGCGTGAATCTTGTTCGGGGGTAGGTGCTATAACAGATATACAGTGAGTGTGAGCGAGCAAAGAGTATACGGTAACTCTTATCCTGACAGAGCTAGGAGGATGTGGATGCTTATCCTGCATTGCAGGACATTTGTTCAGATCATCTCAGCGTCGAGGTGAGGCTCCCTGAGTGTGTTGTCCAAGTCTGTCACTAATAACAACACAGACCTGCCCCTTAGCTTCCACAGAATCAGTTTAGGTAGAGCTTGAAATAGCAAGGTGAAGCAAATATTTGCGTGTTATATATCAAAACCAAAACGCCAGCAGAAATTCTCAGCATCATATGCTCCATAAATTAGATATGCAAGTATTGTGGATACTGCAATCTTATTGGATGGTTTCAAGTTGCATCTAAACTGCGTTAACTAAGTGACTGCACATGTTGTGAAAAACAAATTCCGTAAGTGTATATGAGGTAGGTTGAAGAGTATGCTGTGAAGCAAACTAGAGAACAGGTTATTTTGGATTTGGTATTGTGTGGTCAGAATGATGAATTAATAACCTTGTACTGAAGCAGCTTTAAAGGAATAATCACATTAATAAAGTGGGATTTGCACGGCGTCTGCATACAATACAGAATGCTTGAACCTTCTAGTTAAACATCATGGAAGACTGGAGGCTAGAGGGTCAAGATAGCTCAAGTGAATTGGAAAAGTACAATATAAAATCCAGTGGGAAATAAGCAATGGTTGTTAGAGTCATAGAGTCCGACAGCACGGAGACAGGCCCTTCGGCCCAAACTGGTCCATTCCGACTAAAATATCCATCTACGCTAACCCCATTTCCCTGCCATTGCCGGTATCCTTCTAATCCTTTCCTATCCGTGTATTTGTCCAAATGCCTTTTAAAGGTTGTTAATGTATCCGCCTCAATCACTTCCCCTGGCAGCTCATTTCATATGCGTACCAGCCCCTGTGTGTAAAAACATTGTTCCTCAGGTTCCCTTTTATTCTTTCTCCTCTGACCTTAAACTGATGCTCTCTAGTTTGAGACTGCCCAACCCTAGGGAAAAAACGGACTGAATATATTCACTCTACCCTTGCCTATCATGATCTTATAGACTTCAATATGATCCTCCCTCAGTCTCACACACACAAAAGTAAGTCCTAGCTTGCCCAAACTCTCCTTATAACTTAGACCATTGAGACCTTGGCAACATCCTTTTAATTTTTTTTCTGCATTTTTTCCAGTTTAATAACATCCTTCCTATAGCAAAGTGAACAAAACTGAACATAACGCTAACATAACTGCCTCACCAGCATCATGTATAACTGCAACGTAACTCCCTAATTTCGATACTCAGTGATATAAACCAATTAAGGCCAGTGTGCCAAAAGCTTTCTTCACTGTCTACCTGTAAATCAACTTTCAGAGAACCATGCACCTGAATTCCAAGGTCCCTCTGTTCCACTACACTCCTTAGGACCCAACCATTCATCATGAAACTCCAACCTTGATTTGACTTTCTAAAATGCAGGAACTTACACTGAGCTATATTAAAATCCATTTGCCATTTCTCAGCCCACTTCTTGACCTGCTGCGCTTTTCCAGCTACACATTTTCAGTTCTGATCTCCAGCATCTGCAGTCCTCACTTTCTCCTTCCTGACCCTAACCCCTGGATTAATCCGACCTATCCCACACTCTCAAACACTGTGTTCCAGACTCTAAACCCTGGATTAATCCAGCCTATCCGATACTGTCAGACAATGTGATCCAGACCCTAACTCCTTGATTAACCCGGCCTATCTCACACACTCATGCACGGTGTTCCAGACACTAACCCCTGGATTAATCCGGCCTCCCCACACCCTCAGACACACACTTCCAGACCCTAATGCCTGGATTAATCCGTCCTATCCTTTACTCCCAGACACTTTCTTCCAGACTCTAACACCGGGATTGAATCGGCTTTCCCCACACTTTCCGGCACTTTGTACCAGACCCTAACCACTGGATTAATCCGGCCTGTCCTATTCCCGCAGACGCTGTATTCCAGACCCAAACCGCTGTATTAATCCAGCCTATCTCACACTCTCAAACGCTGTGTTCCAGATCTTAACACCTGGATTAATCCGGCCTCTCCCTCACGCTCAGACATTGTGTTCCAGACCCTAACCCCTGGATTTACCCGGCCTATCCTATAATCTCAGGCACTGTGTTCCAGACCCTAACCCCTGGATTGACCCGGCCTATCCTATACTCTCAGACACTGTGTTCCAGACCCTAACACCTGGATTAATCCGGCCTATCCCACACTATCGGGCACTGTGTTCCAGACCCTAACCCCAGGATTGACCTGGCCTATGTATACTCTCAGACACTGTATTCCAGACATAAACCCCTGGATTAATCCGGCCTATCCCACACTCTCAAGCACTGCGTTCCAGACCAAACCCCTTGACTATTCCGGCCTATCACACACTTACACACTGTGGTCGGAACCTAACCCCTGGATTAATCCGGTTAATCCCATAAGATCAGACAACGTATACTAGACCCTAAACCCTGAATTGACCCGGCCACCCCAAACTCTCAGACACTGTGTTGCAGTCCCTAACCCCTGGACTGACACGGCCACCGGGTCATCTGTTGGGTCATCTGCTCTTGCCTGTGTGAGTTAGTTTGTCAGAGTGCTGTCAGTGTGCAATCCCCTGGGTTGGTAACATTGACAGAGTGGGGTGAATCTGTCTTCACTGGGGGGTAACATTGACAGAGTGGGGTCAGTCTGCTCATCCCTGGTGGGTAATATTGATAGAGTTGGGTCAGTCTGCTCTTCCCTGGACGGTTTACATTGATAGAGTGGGGTCAGTCGGGTCTTGACTGCTTGAGTGACATTGACAGAGTGGAATCAGTCTGCTCTTCCCTGGGTGGGGTAAATTGACAGAGTGAGGTCAGTCTGCTCTTCCCTGGGTGGGGTAAATTGACAGAGTGGGGTCAGTCTGCTCTTGCCAGGGAGTATTACATTGACAGAGTGGGGGCAGTCTGCTCTTGCCAGGGTGGGTTACATTGATAGAGTGAGGGTAGTCTGCTATTCCCTGGGTGTGTTGCATTGGCAGAGTGGGGTCAGTCTGCTCTTCCCTGGGTGTGTTACATTGACAGAGTGAGGTCAGTCTGCTATTCCCTGGGTGTGTTGCATTGACAGAGTGGAGTCAGTCTGCTCTTCCCTGGGTGAGTTACATTGACAGAGTGAGGTCAGTCTGCTATTCCCTGGGTGTGTTACATTGACAGAGTGAGGTCAGTCTGCTATTCCCTGGGTGTGTTGCATTGGCAGAGTGGGGTCAGTCTGCTCTTCCCTGGGTGCGTTACATTGACAGAGTGAGGTCAGTCTGCTATTCCCTGGGTGTGTTGCATGGACAGAGTGGAGTCAGTCTGCTCTTCCCTGGGTGAGTTACATTGACAGAGTGAGGTCAGTCTTCTATTCCCTGGGTGTGTTGCATTGGCAGAGTGGGGTCAGTCTGCTCTTCCCTGGGTGTGTTACATTGGCAGAGTGGGGTCAGTCTGCTCTTCCCTGGGTGTGTTACATTGACAGAGTGAGGTCAGTCTGCCCTTGGTGTGTAAGTTTGTTGGACCGAGTGGGGTCAGTCAACCCTTCCCTGGGTGTGTTACATTGACAGTTTGGGATCAGTCTGCCGTTGCTTGAGTGATTAGTTTGACAGAGTTAGGTCAGTCTGCTCTTGCCTGTGTGAGTTACATTGACAGAGTAGGGTCAGTCTGCTCTTCCCTGGGTCTGTTACATTGACAGAGTGGCGTCAGTCTGCTCTTCCCAGGGTGGATTGCATTTGCAGAGTGGGGTCAGTCTGCTCTTCCCAGGGTGGGTAACATTGACAAAGTGGCGTCAGTCGGCTATTCACTGGATGTGTACATTGAGAGAGTGCGGTAATTCTGCTCTTCTCTGTGTGAATTGGTTTGATACAGTGGCGTCAAGCTGCGCTTGCCTGTGTGAGTTACATTGACAGAGTGGAGTCAGTCTGCTATTCGATGGGTGAGTTACTTTGCCATAGTTGGATTAATCTGCCCTTGGTGTGTAAGTATGTCGGACAGAGTGGGGTCAGTCTGCTATTCCCTGGGTGTGTTGCATTGGCAGAGTGGGGTCTGTCTGCTCTTGCCTGTTTGAGTTACATTGACAGAGTAGGCTCAATCTGCGCTTGACTGCCCTGCGTGCGTTAGATTGACAGAGTGGGGTCAGTCTGCTCTTCCTTGGCATAGTTACATTGACAGAGTGGGGTCAGTCTGCTCTTCCTTGGGTGAGTTACATTGACAGAGTGGGATCAGTCTGCTCTTCACTGGGTGGGTAACATTGACAGAGTGGTGTCAGTCTGTTCTTCAATGGGTGGGTAACATTGACAGAGTGGGGTCAGTCTGCTCTACCGTGGGTGTGTTACATTGTTAGAGCGGGGTCTGTCTGATCTTGCCTGTTTGAGTTACATTGACAGAGTGGGCTCAATTTGCGCGTCACTGTGTGAATTATTTTGCAGAGTGAGGTCAGTCTGCTCTTCCCTGGGTTGGTTACATTGACAGATTGGTGTCAGTCTGCTCTTCCTTGGGTGAGTTACATTGACAGAGCGGGGTCAGTCTGCTCCTCCCTGGGTGAGTTACTTTGACAGAGTGCAGTCAGTCTGCTCTTCACTGGGTGGGTAACATTGTCAGAGTTGGGTAAGCCTGCTCTTCACTGGATGGGTAACATTGTCAGAGTGGGGTAAGTCTGCTCTTCACTGGGTGAGTAACATTGACAGAGTGGGGTCAGTCTGCTCTTCACTGGGTGGGTAACATTGACAGAATGGGGTCAGTCTGCTCTTGCCTGGTTGAGTGACATTGACAGAGTGGGATCAGACTGCTATTTCCTGTGAGTGTTACATTGACAGTGTGGGGTCAGTCTGCTCTTCCCTGTCTGGGGTACATTGACAGCCTGAGGTCAGTCTGTACTTCTATGGTTGGGTGACATTGACAGCGTGGGGTCAGTCTGCTCTTCCCAGGGTTGGGTGCATTGACGGAGTGGGGTCAGTCTGCTCTTCCCTGGGTGGGGTACATTGACAGAGTGAGGTCAATCTTTACTTCTATGTTTGGGTGACATTGAAAGAGTGGGGTCAGTCTGCTCTTCCCAGGGTGGGTTGCATTGACAGAGTGGGGTCAGTCTGCTCTTCTCTCCGTGCGTTACATTGACAGAGTGGGGTCAGTATGCCTTTCCCTGGTTGTGTTACATTGACAGAGTGGGGTCAGTCTGGACTTCCCTGTGTGAGTTATATTGACAGAGTGAGGTCAGCCTGTTCTTTTCTAGTTGAAATACATTGACAGAGTGAGGTCACTCTGCTTTTCCCTGGGTGTGTTACAATGACAGAGTGGGGTCAGTCTGCTCTTCCCTGGTTGTGTTACATTGACAGAGTGGTGTCAGCCTGCTGTTCCCTGGGTATGTTACATTGACAGAGTGTGGTCAGTCTGTACTTCTATGGTTGGTAACATTGACAGTGTGGGGTCAGTCTGCTCTTCCCAGGGTGGGTTACATTGACAGAGTGGGGTCAGTCTACTCTTCACTGGCTGTGTACATTGAGAGAGTGGGGTCAGTCTGCTCTTCCCTGGGTCTGTAACATTGACAGAGTGGGGTCAGTCTGCTCTTCCCAGGGTGCGTTGCATTGACAGAGTGGGGTCAGTCTGCTATTCACTGGATGTGTACATTAGGAGAGGGGTCATTCTGCTCTTCCCTTCATGAATTGGTTTGATACAGCGTGTTCAAGCTGCGCTTGCCTGTGTGAGTGACATTGAAAGAGTGGGGTCAGTCTGCTATTCGATGGGTGAGTAACTTTGACAGAGTGCGATAAATCTGCCCTTGGTGTGTAAGTATGTTGGACAGAGTGGGGTCAGTCTGGTCTACCGTGGGTGTGTGACATTGTTCGTGCGGGGTCTGTCTGCTCTTGCCTGTTTGAGTTACATTGACAGAGTGGGCTCAATCTGCGCTTGACTGTGTGAATTATTATGCAGAGTGAGGCCAGTCTACTCTTCGCTGGGTGGGTTCCATTTACAGAATGGGGTCAGTCTGCACTTCCTGGGTATGTTACATTGACAGAGTGGGGTCAGTCTGCTCTTCCCTGTGTGAGTTACATTCACAGAGTGGGGACAGTCTGCTCTTCCTTGGGTGAATTACGTTGACAGAGTGGGGTCAGTCTGCTCTTCACTGGGTGGGTAACATTGACAGGTTGGGGTCAGTCTGCTCTTCAGTGGGTGTGTTACATTGACAGAATGGGGTCAGTCTGCTCTTCACTGGGTAGGTAACATTGACAGAGTGGGGTCATTCTGCTCTTCACTGGGTTGGTAACATTGACAGGGTGGGGTCAGTCTGCTCTTCCCTGGGTGGGTAACATTGACAGAGTGGGGTCACTCTGCTTTTTCCTGGTTGTGTTACATTGACAGAGTGGGGTCAGTCTGCACTTACCTATGTGAGTTACATTGACAGAGGGGGGTCCGTCTGCTCTTCAGTGGGTGTGTTACATTGACCGATTGGGGTCTGTCTGCTCTTCCCTGGGTGTGTTATATTGATAGAATGAGGTCAGTATGCTCTTCTCCTGTTGGATTACATTGACAGAGTGAGGTCAGTCTGCTCATCCCAGGGTGTGTGACATTGACAGAATGTGGTCAGTCTGCACTTCCCTGGTTGTGTTACATTGACAGAGTGGTGTCAGACTGCTCTTCCCTGGTTAGATTACATTGACAGAGTGAGGTCAGTCTGTACTACTATGGTTGGGTTGCATTGACAGAGTGGGGTCAGTCTGCTCTTCCCAGGGTGGGTTGCATTGACAGAGTGGGGTCAGTCTGCAACTCCCAGTGTGGGTTAAATTGACAGAGTGGGGTCAGTCTGCTCTACACTGGGTGTGTACATTGAGAGAGTGGGGTCATTCTGCTCTTCCCTGTGTGGATTGTTTTGATACAGTGGCGTCAAGCTGCGCTTGCCTGTGTGAGTTACATTGACAGAGTGGGGTCAGTCAGCTATTCAATGGGTGAGTTACTTTGACGTAGTTGGATAAATCTGAACTTGGTGTGTAAGTATGTTGGACAGAGTGGGGTCAGTCTGCTCTTCCTTGGGTGAGTTACATTCACAAAGCGGGGTCCGTCTGCTCTTCCTTGGGTGAGTTACATTGACAGAGCGGGGTCAGTCTGCTCTTCCCTGGTTGGATTACATTGACAGAGTGCGGTCAGTCTTCTCTTCCCTGGGTGCGTTACATTTACAGAGTGGGGTCAGTATGCTCTTCCCTGGTTAGATTACATTGACAGAGTGAGGTCAGTCTGCTCTTCCCAGGGTGGGTTGCATTGACAGAGTGGGGTCAGTCTGCTCTTCCCAGGGTGGGTTGCATTGACAGAGTGGGACCAGTCTGCTCTCACCTGGGTTTGTTACATTGACAGAATGCGGTCAGTCTGCTCGTGCCTGGGTGTGTTACATTGACAGAGCGGGGTCAGTCTGTTCTTGCCTGTGTGTACTACTTTGACAGAGTGGGGTCAATCTGCGCTTGACAGTGTGAATTATTTTGCAGAGTTAGGTCAGTCGGCTCTTCACGGGGAGGGGTTACATTGACCGAGTCATTTCAGTCTGCTCTTGGCTGCCTGAGTTAGTTTGACAGAGTGAGATCAATCTGCGCTTGACTGTGTGAGTTATTTTGCAGAGTGCGGCCTGTCTGCTCTTCCCTGGGTGTGTTACTTTGACAGAGTGGGGTCAGTCTGCTCTTGCCTGTGTGAGTTAGTTTGAAAGAGAGTGGTCATTCTGCTTTACCCTGTGTGGGTTACATTGTCAGAGTGTGGTCTGCCTGCCATTCCCTGGATGGGTTAAATTGACAGAGTGGGATCTGTCTGCACTTCCCTGGATGGGTAACATTGACAGAGTGGGGTCAGTCTACTCTTCCCTGGGTGTGTTACATTGACAGAGTGAGGTCAGTCTGCTCATCCCTGGGTGTGTTACATTGACAGAGTGGGATCAGTCTGCGCTTCACTGGATTGGTAACATTGACAGAGTGGGGTCAATCTGCTCGTCCCTGGATGGGCAACATTGACAGAGTGTGGTCAGTCTGCTCTTCCTTGGGTGGTAACATTGTCAGTGTGGGGTCAGTCTGCTCTTCCCTTTGTGTATTACATTGACAGAGTGGGGTCAGTCTCCACTTCCCAGTTTGGGTTACATTGACAGAGTGAAGTCAGTCTGTAATTCTATGGGTGGGTTGCATTGAGAGAGTGGGGTCAGTCTGCTCTTCCTTGGGTGATAACATTGTCAGTGTGGGGTCAATCTGCTCTTCCCTGTGTGCGTTACATTGACAGAGTATGGTCAGTCTGCTCTTCCCAGGGTGGGTTACATTGATAGAGTGGGAACAGTCTGCTCTTCACTGGGTGTGTAACATTGACAGAATGGGGTCAGTCTGCTCTTCCCTGGGTGGGTAACATTGACAGATGCGTTCAGTCTGCTCTAGCCTGGTTGAGTGACATTGACAGATTGGGATCAGACTGCTATTTCCTGTGAGTGTGACATTGACAGTGTGGGGTCAGACTGCTCTTCCCTGTGTGGGGTACATTGACAGCGTGAGGTCAGTCTGTACTTCTATGGTTGGATGACATTGACAGCGTGGGGTCAGTCTGCTCTTCCCAGGGTTGGTTGCATTGACAGAGTGGGGTCAGTCTGCTCTTCCCTCTGTGCGTTACATTGACAGAGTGGGGTCAGTCTGCTCTTGCCTGTGTGAGTTAGTTTGAAAGAGAGTGGTCAGTCTGCTTTTCCCTGTGTGGGTTATATTGTCAGATTGTGGTCTGCCTGCCATTCCCTGGATGGGTTAAATTGACAGAGTGGGATCAGTCTGCTCTTCCCTGGATGGGTAACATTGACAGAGTGGGGTCAGTCTACTCTTCCCTGGGTGTGTTACATTGACAGAGTGAGGTCAGTCTGCTCATCCCTGGGTGTGTTACATTGACAGAGTGGGATCAGTCTGCGCTTCACTGGATTGGTAACATTGACAGAGTGGGGTCAATCTGCTCTTCCCTGGATGGGCAACATTGACAGAGTGTGGTCAGTCTGCTCTTCCTTGGGTGGTAACATTGTCAGTGTGGGGTCAGTCTGCTCTTCCCTTTGTGTTTTACATTGACAGAGTGGGGTCAGTCTGCACTTCCCAGTTTGGGTTACATTGACAGAGTGAAGTCAGTCTGTAATTCTATGGGTGGGTTGCATTGAGAGAGTGGGGTCAGTCTGCTCTTCCTTGGGTGATAACATTGTCAGTGTGGGGTCAGTCTGCTCTTCCCTGTGTGCGTTACATTGACAGAGTATGGTCAGTCTGCTCTTCCCAGGGTGGGTTACATTGATAGAGTGGGAACAGTCTGCTCTTCACTGGGTGTGTAACATTGACAGAATGGGATCAGTCTGCTCTTCCCTGGGTGGGTAACGTTGACCGATGCTGTCAGTCTGCTCTAGCCTGGTTGAGTGACATTGACAGATTGGGATCAGACTGCTATTTCCTGTGAGTGTTACATTGACAGTGTGGGGTCAGTCTGCTCTTCCCTGTGTGGGGTACATTTACAGCGTGAGGTCAGTCTGTACTTCTATGGTTGGGTGACATTGACAGCGTGGGGTCAGTCTGCTCTTCCCAGGGTTGGTTGCATTGACAGAGTGGGGTCAGTCTGCTCTTCCCTCTGTGCGTTACATTGACAGAGTGGGGTCAGTCTGCTTTTCCCTGGTTGTGTTACATTGACAGAGTGGGGTCACTCTGTTTTTTCCTGGTTGTGTTACATTGACAGAGTGGGGTCAGTCTGCACTTACCTATGTGAGTTACATTGACAGAGGGGGGTCAGTCTGCTCTTCAGTGGGTGTGTTACATTGACCGATTGGGGTCTGTCTGCTCTTCCCTGGGTGTGTTATATTGATAGAATGAGGTCAGTATGCTCTTCTCCTGTTGGATTACATTGACAGAGTGAGGTCAGTCTGCTCATCCCTGGGTGTGTGACATTGACAGAGTGGGATCAGTCTGCGCTTCACTGGATTGGTAACATTGACAGAGTGGGGTCAATCTGCTCGTCCCTGGTTGTGTTACATTGGCAGAGTGGTGTCAGACTGCTCTTCCCTGGTTAGATTACATTGACAGAGTGAGGTCAGTCTGTACTACTATGGTTGGGTTGTATTGACAGAATGCGGTCAGTCTGCTCTTCCCAGGGTGGGTTGCATTGACAGAGTGGGGTCAGTCTGCAACTCCCAGTGTGGGTTAAATTGACAGAGTGGGGTCAGTCTGCTCTTCACTGGGTGTGTACATTGAGAGAGTGGGGTCATTCTGCTCTTCCCTGTGTGGATTGTTTTGATACAGTGGCGTCAAGCTGCGCTTGCCTGTGTGAGTTACATTGACAGAGTGGGGTCAGTCAGCTATTCAATGGGTGAGTTACTTTGACGTAGTTGGATAAATCTGAACTTGGTGTGTAAGTATGTTGGACAGAGTGGGGTCAGTCTGCTCTTCCTTGGGTGAGTTACATTCACAAAGCGGGGTCCGTCTGCTCTTCCTTGGGTGAGTTACATTGACAGAGCGGGGTCAGTCTGCTCTTCCCTGGTTGGATTACATTGACAGAGTGCGGTCAGTCTTCTCTTCCCTGGGTGCGTTACATTTACAGAGTGGGGTCAGTATGCTCTTCCCTGGTTAGATTACATTGACAGAGTGAGGTCAGTCTGCTCTTCCCAGGGTGGGTTGCATTGACAGAGTGGGATCAGTCTGCTCTCACCTGGGTTTGTTACATTGACAGAATGCGGTCAGTCTGCTCGTGCCTGGGTGTGTTACATTGACAGAGCGGGGTCAGTCTGTTCTTGCCTGTGTGTACTACTTTGACAGAGTGGGGTCAATCTGCGCTTGACAGTGTGAATTATTTTGCAGAGTTAGGTCAGTCGGCTCTTCACGGGGAGGGGTTACATTGACAGAGTCATTTCAGTCTGCTCTTGGCTGCCTGAGTTAGTTTGACAGAGTGAGATCAATCTGCGCTTGACTGTGTGAGTTATTTTGCAGAGTGCGGCCTGTCTGCTCTTCCCTGGGTGTGTTACTTTGACAGAGTGGGGTCAGTCTGCTCTTGCCTGTGTGAGTTAGTTTGAAAGAGAGTGGTCAGTCTGCTTTACCCTGTGTGGGTTACATTGTCAGAGTGTGGTCTGCCTGCCATTCCCTGGATGGGTTAAATTGACAGAGTGGGATCTGTCTGCACTTCCCTGGATGGGTAACATTGACAGAGTGGGGTCAGTCTACTCTTCCCTGGGTGTGTTACATTGACAGAGTGAGGTCAGTCTGCTCATCCCTGGGTGTGTTACATTGACAGAGTGGGATCAGTCTGCGCTTCACTGGATTGGTAACATTGACAGAGTGGGGTCAATCTGCTCGTCCCTGGATGGGCAACATTGACAGAGTGTGGTCAGTCTGCTCTTCCTTGGGTGGTAACATTGTCAGTGTGGGGTCAGTCTGCTCTTCCCTTTGTGTATTACATTGACAGAGTGGGGTCAGTCTCCACTTCCCAGTTTGGGTTACATTGACAGAGTGAAGTCAGTCTGTAATTCTATGGGTGGGTTGCATTGAGAGAGTGGGGTCAGTCTGCTCTTCCTTGGGTGATAACATTGTCAGTGTGGGGTCAATCTGCTCTTCCCTGTGTGCGTTACATTGACAGAGTATGGTCAGTCTGCTCTTCCCAGGGTGGGTTACATTGATAGAGTGGGAACAGTCTGCTCTTCACTGGGTGTGTAACATTGACAGAATGGGGTCAGTCTGCTCTTCCCTGGGTGGGTAACATTGACAGATGCGTTCAGTCTGCTCTAGCCTGGTTGAGTGACATTGACAGATTGGGATCAGACTGCTATTTCCTGTGAGTGTGACATTGACAGTGTGGGGTCAGTCTGCTCTTCCCTGTGTGGGGTACATTGACAGCGTGAGGTCAGTCTGTACTTCTATGGTTGGATGACATTGACAGCGTGGGGTCAGTCTGCTCTTCCCAGGGTTGGTTGCATTGACAGAGTGGGGTCAGTCTGCTCTTCCCTCTGTGCGTTACATTGACAGAGTGGGGTCAGTCTGCTCTTGCCTGTGTGAGTTAGTTTGAAAGAGAGTGGTCAGTCTGCTTTTCCCTGTGTGGGTTATATTGTCAGATTGTGGTCTGCCTGCCATTCCCTGGATGGGTTAAATTGACAGAGTGGGATCAGTCTGCTCTTCCCTGGATGGGTAACATTGACAGAGTGGGGTCAGTCTACTCTTCCCTGGGTGTGTTACATTGACAGAGTGAGGTCAGTCTGCTCATCCCTGGGTGTGTTACATTGACAGAGTGGGATCAGTCTGCGCTTCACTGGATTGGTAACATTGACAGAGTGGGGTCAATCTGCTCTTCCCTGGATGGGCAACATTGACAGAGTGTGGTCAGTCTGCTCTTCCTTGGGTGGTAACATTGTCAGTGTGGGGTCAGTCTGCTCTTCCCTTTGTGTTTTACATTGACAGAGTGGGGTCAGTCTGCACTTCCCAGTTTGGGTTACATTGACAGAGTGAAGTCAGTCTGTAATTCTATGGGTGGGTTGCATTGAGAGAGTGGGGTCAGTCTGCTCTTCCTTGGGTGATAACATTGTCAGTGTGGGGTCAGTCTGCTCTTCCCTGTGTGCGTTACATTGACAGAGTATGGTCAGTCTGCTCTTCCCAGGGTGGGTTACATTGATAGAGTGGGGTCAGTCTGCTCTTCACTGGGTGTGTAACATTGACAGAATGGGATCAGTCTGCTCTTCCCTGGGTGGGTAACGTTGACCGATGCTGTCAGTCTGCTCTAGCCTGGTTGAGTGACATTGACAGATTGGGATCAGACTGCTATTTCCTGTGAGTGTTACATTGACAGTGTGGGGTCAGTCTGCTCTTCCCTGTGTGGGGTACATTTACAGCGTGAGGTCAGTCTGTACTTCTATGGTTGGGTGACATTGACAGCGTGGGGTCAGTCTGCTCTTCCCAGGGTTGGTTGCATTGACAGAGTGGGGTCAGTCTGCTCTTCCCTCTGTGCGTTACATTGACAGAGTGGGGTCAGTCTGCTTTTCCCTGGTTGTGTTACATTGACAGAGTGGGGTCACTCTGTTTTTTCCTGGTTGTGTTACATTGACAGAGTGGGGTCAGTCTGCACTTACCTATGTGAGTTACATTGACAGAGGGGGGTCAGTCTGCTCTTCAGTGGGTGTGTTACATTGACCGATTGGGGTCTGTCTGCTCTTCCCTGGGTGTGTTATATTGATAGAATGAGGTCAGTATGCTCTTCTCCTGTTGGATTACATTGACAGAGTGAGGTCAGTCTGCTCATCCCTGGGTGTGTGACATTGACAGAGTGTGGTCAGTCTGCTCTTCCCTGGTTGTGTTACATTGGCAGAGTGGTGTCAGACTGCTCTTCCCTGGTTAGATTACATTGACAGAGTGAGGTCAGTCTGTACTACTATGGTTGGGTTGTATTGACAGAATGCGGTCAGTCTGCTCTTCCCAGGGTGGGTTGCATTGACAGAGTGGGGTCAGTCTGCAACTCCCAGTGTGGGTTAAATTGACAGAGTGGGGTCAGTCTGCTCTTCACTGGGTGTGTACATTGAGAGAGTGGGGTCATTCTGCTCTTCCCTGTGTGGATTGTTTTGATACAGTGGCGTCAAGCTGCGCTTGCCTGTGTGAGTTACATTGACAGAGTGGGGTCAGTCAGCTATTCAATGGGTGAGTTACTTTGACGTAGTTGGATAAATCTGAACTTGGTGTGTAAGTATGTTGGACAGAGTGGGGTCAGTCTGGTCTTCCTTGGGTGAGTTACATTCACAAAGCGGGGTCAGTCTGCTCTTCCTTGGGTGAGTTACATTGACAGAGCGGGGTCAGTCTGCTCTTCCCTGGTTGGATTACATTGACAGAGTGAGGTCAGTCTGCTCTTCCCTGGGTGCGTTACATTGACAGAGTGGGGTCAGTATTCTCTTCCCTGGTTAGATTACATTGACAGAGTGAGGTCAGTCTGCGCTTCCGTGGGTGTGTTACATTGACAGAGTGGGGTCAGTCTGCTCTTCCCAGGGTGGGTTGCATTGACAGAGTGGGGTCAGTCTGCTCTCACCTGGGTGTGTTACATTGACAGAATGCGGTCAGTCTGCTCGTGCCTGGGTTGGTTACATTGACAGAGCGGGGTCAGTCTGTTCTTGCCTGTGTGTACTACGTTGACAGAGTGGGGTCAATCTGCGCTTGACAGTGTGAATTATTTTGCAGAGTTAGGTCAGTAGGCTCTTCACGGGGAGGGGTTACATTGACAGAGTCATTTCAGTCTGCTCTTGGCTGCCTGAGTTAGTTTGACAGAGTGAGATTAATCTGCGCTTGACTGTGTGAGTTATTTTGCAGAGTGCGGCCTGTCTGCTCTTCCCTGGGTGTGTTACATTGACAGAGTGGGGTCAGTCTGCTCTTGCCTGTGTGAGTTAGTTTGAAAGAGAGTGGTCAGTCTGCTTTTCCCTGTGTGGGTTACATTGTCAGAGTGTGGTCTGCCTGCCATTCCCTGGATGGGTTAAATTGACAGAGTGGGATCAGTCTGCTCTTCCCTGGATGGGTAACATTGACAGAGTGGGGTCAGTCTACTCTTCCCTGGGTGTGTTACATTGACAGAGTGAGGTCAGTCTGCTCATCCCTGGGTGTGTTACATTGACAGAGTGGGATCAGTCTGCGCTTCACTGGATTGGTAACATTGACAGAGTGGGGTCAATCTGCTCGTCCCTGGATGGGCAACATTGACAGAGTGTGGTCAGTCTGCTCTTCCTTGGGTGTTAACATTGTCAGTGTGGGGTCAGTCTGCTCTTCCCTTTGTGTTTTACATTGACAGAGTGGGGTCAGTCTGCACTTCCCAGTTTGGGTTACATTGACAGAGTGAAGTCAGTCTGTAATTCTATGGGTGGGTTGCATTGAGAGAGTGGGGTCAGTACTCTTCCTTGGGTGATAACATTGTCAGTGTGGGGTCAGTCTGCTCTTCCCTGTGTGCGTTACATTGACAGAGTATGGTCAGTCTGCTCTTCCCAGGGTGGGTTACATTGATAGAGTGGGGTCAGTCTGCTCTTCACTGGGTGTGTACATTGAGAGAGTGGGGTCATTCTGCTCTTCCCTGTGTGAATTGGTTTGATACAGTGGCGTTAAGCTGCGCTTGCCTGAGTGAGTTACATTGACAGAGTGGGATCACTCTGCTATTCACTGGCTGAGTTACTTTGACAGAGTGGGAATAGTCTGCTACTCGCTGTGAGTTATTTGGACAGAGTGACATTAGTCTGCCATTGGAGCGTAAGTATGTTGGACAGGGTGTGGTCAGTCTGGTCTATCCTGGGTGTGTGACATTGATAGAGCGGGTTCTGTCTGCTCTTCCCTGGGTGTGTTGCATTGACAGAATGCGGTCAGTCTGTTCTTGCCTGGGTTGGTTACATTGACAGAATGGGATCAGTCTGCGCTTCCCAGTGTGAGTTACATTGACAGAATGCGGTCAGTCTGCTCTTCGCTGTGTGAGTCACATTGACAGAGTTGGATCAGACTGCACTTCCTTGGGTGAGTAACATAGACAGAGCGGTGTCAGTCTGGTCTTCCCAGGGTGGGTTACATTGACAGAGCGGGGTCAGTCTGTTCTTGCCTGTGTGTACTACTTTGACAGAGTGGGCTCAATCTGCGCTTGACTGTGTGAATTATATTGCAGAGTGAGGTCAGTCTGCTCTTCCCTGGGTGGGTTACATTTACAGAATGGGGTCAGTCTGCACTTCCCTGGGTGTGTTACATTGACAGAGAGTGGTCAGTCTCCTCTTGCCTGAGTGGGTTACATTGACACAGTGGGGTCAGTCAGCTCTTCCCTGGGTGAGTTACATTGACAGAGTGTGGTCAGTCTGCTCTTCCCTGTGTGAGTTACATTGACAGAGTGGGGTCAGTCTGCTCTTCCTTGTGTGAGTTACATTGACAGAATGCAGTCAGTCTGCTCTCCCCTGGGTGAGTTACATTAACAGAGTGGGGTCAGTCTGCTCTTCACTGAGTGGGTTACATTGACAGAGTTGGTCAGTCTGCTCTTCCCTTGATGGTTTACATTGACAGAAGGGGTCAGTCTTCTCTTCCCTGGTTGATTGACATTGACAGAGTGGGTCAGTCTGCTCTTCTCTGGGAGTGTTACATTGACAGTGTGCGGTCAGTCTGCTCTTCCCTGGGTGGGGTACATTGACAGAGTGTGGTAGGTCTGCTCTTTCCTGGATGTGTTGCATTGACAGAGTGAGGTCAGTCTGCTCTTGCCAGGGTGTGTTACATTCACAGAGTGTGGACTGCCTGCATTTCCCTCGATGGGTTAAATTGACAGAGTTGGATCAGTCTGCTCTTCCCTGGATGGGTAACATTGACAGAGTGGGGTCAGTCTACTCTTCCCTGGGTGTGTTATATTGACAGAGTGTGGTCAGTCTACTCTTCCTTGGGTGGTAACATTCTCAGTGTGGGGTCAGTCTGCTCTCCCCTGGGTGGGTTACATTGACAGAGTGGGGTCAGTCTGCTCTTCCCTGTGTGAGTTACATTGACACAGTGGGGTCAGTCTGCTCTTCCTTGGGTGAGTTACATTGACAGAGTGTGGTCAGTCTGCTCTTCCCTGTGTGAGTTACATTGACAGAGTGGGGTCAGTCTGCTCTTCCTTGTGTGAGTTACATTGAAAGAGTGCAGTCAGCCTGCTCTCCCCTGGGTGAGTTACATTGACAGAGTGGGGTCAGTCTGCTCATCACTGAGTGGGTAACATTGACAGAGTTGGTCAGTCTGCTCTGCCCTGTATGGTTTACATTGACAGATGGGGTCAGTCTGCTCTTGCCTGGTTGAGTGACATTGACAGAGTGGTCAGTCTGCTCTTCTCTGGGAGTGTTATATTGACAGTGTGCGGTCAGTCTGCTCTTCCCTCGGTGGGGTAAATTGACTGAGTGTGGTAGGTCTGCTCTTTCCTGGGTGTGTTGCATTGACAAAGTGAGGTCAGTCTGCTCTTGCCAGGTTGTGTTACATTCACAGAGTGTGGTCTGCCTGCTGTTCCCTCGATGGGTTAAATTGACAGAGTGTGGTCAGTCTGCTCTTCCCTGTGTGAGTTACATTGACAGAGTGGGGTCAGTCTGCTCTTCCTTGTGTGAGTTACATTGAAAGAGTGCAGTCAGCCTGCTCTCCCCTGGGTGAGTTACATTGACAGAGTGGGGTCAGTCTGCTCATCACTGTGTGGGTAACATTGACAGAGTTGGTCAGTCTGCTCTGCCCTGTATGGTTTACATTGACAGATGGGGTCAGTCTGCTCTTGCCTGGTTGAGTGACATTGACAGAGTGGGTCAGTCTGCTCTTCTCTGGGAGTGTTATATTGACAGTGTGCGGTCAGTCTGCTCTTCCCTCGGTGGGGTAAATTGACTGAGTGTGGTAGGTCTGCTCTTTCCTGGGTGTGTTGCATTGACAAAGTGAGGTCAGTCTGCTCTTGCCAGGGTGTGTTACATTCACAGAGTGTGGTCTGCCTGCTGTTCCCTCGATGGGTTAAATTGACAGAGTTGGCTCAGTCTGCTCTTCCCTGGATGGGTAACATTGACAGAGTGGGGTCAGTCTACTCTTCCCTGGGTGTGTTATATTGACAGAGTGTGGTCAGTCTACTCTTCCTTGGGTGGTAACATTGTCAGTGTGGGGTCAGTCTGCTCTTCCCTGTGTGTGTTACTTTGACAGAGTGGGGTCAGTCTGCTCTTGTCTGTGTGCGTTACATTGACAGAGTGGGGTCAGTCTGCTCTTCCCTTTTTGTGTTACATTGACAGAGGAGGTCAGTCTGTACTTCTATGGGTGGGTTACATTGACAGAGTGGGGTCAGTCTGCTCTTCCCAGGGTGGGTTGCATTGACGCAGTGGGGTCAATATGCTCTTCACTGAGTGTGTACATTGAGAGAGTGGGGTCATTCTGCTCTTCCCTGTGTGGATTGGTTTGATACAGTGGCGTCAAACTACGCTTGTCTGTGTGATTTACTTTGACAGAATGGGATCAGTCTGCTATTCATTGGCTGAGTTACTTTGACAGAGTGGGATTTGGCTGCCCTTGGTGTGTAAGTATGTTGGACAGGGTGGGGTCAGTCTGCTCTACCCTGGGTGTGTGACATTGACAGAGCGTGGTCTGCCTGCTCTTCCCTGGGTGTGTTACTTTGACAGAGCGGGGTCAGTCTGTTCTTGCCTGTGTGTACTATATTGACAGAGTGGGCTCAATCTGCGCATGACAGTGTTAATTATTTTGCAGAGTGAGGTCAGTAGGCTCTTCACGGGGAGGGGCTACATAGACCGAGTGAGGTCAGTCTGCTCTTGGCTGTGTGAGTTACATTGACCGAATGCTGTCAGTCTGCTAATGGCTGCCTGAGTTAGTTTGACAGAGTGAGATCAATCTGCACTTGACTGTGTGAGTTATTTTGCAGAGTGCGGACAGTCTGCTCTTCCCTGGGTGTGTTACATTGATAGTGTGGGGACTGTCTGCTCTTCCCTGGGTGTATTATATTGACAGAGAGAGGTCAGTATGCTCTTCCCTGGGTGGGTTACATTTACAAAATGGGGTCAGTCTGCTCTTCCCTGGGTGAGTTGCATTGACAGAGTGGTGTCAGTCTGCTCTTCCCTGGGTGGGTTACATTGACAAAGTGGAGTAAGTCTGCTCCTCACTGAGTGGGTAACATTGACAGAGTGGGGTCAGTCTGCTCCTCCCTGGGTGCGTTACATTGACAGAGTGGGGTCAGTCTGCGCTTCCCTGGGTGCGTTACATTGACAGAGCGTGGTCAGTCTGCTCTTCCTTGGGTGAGATACATTGACAGCGTGTATTCAGTCTGCTATTCCTTGTGTCAGTTAAATTGACAGAGTGGGGTCAGTCTGCTCTTCCCTGGGTTTGTTACTTTGACAGAATGCGGTCAGTCTGCTTTTGCCTGGGTTGGTTACATTGACAGAGCGGGGTCAGTCTCTTCTTGCCTGTGTGTACTATATTGACAGAGTGGGCTCAATCTGCGCATGACAGTGTGAATTATTTTGCAGAGTGAGTTCAGTAGGCTCTTCACGGGGAGGGGTTACATAGACCGAGTGAGGTCAGTCTGCTCTTGGCTGTGTGAGTTACATTGACCGAATGCTGTCAGTCTGCTAATGGCTGCCTGAGTTAGTTTGACAGAGTGAGATCAATCTGCACTTGACTGTGTGAGTTATTTTGCAGAGTGCGGACAGTCTGCTCTTCCCTGGGTGTGTTACATTGAGAGAGTGGGGTCAGTCTGCTCTCCCTTGGTGAGTTACATTGACAGAGTGGGGTCAGTCTGCTCTTCCCTGGGTGGGTTACATTGATAGTGTGGGGACTGTCTGCTCTTCCCTGGGTGTATTATATTGACAGAGAGAGGTCAGTATGCTCTTCCCTGGGTGGGTTACATTTACAAAATGGGGTCAGTCTGCTCTTCCCTGGGTGTATTATATTGACAGAGAGAGGTCAGTATGCTCTTCCCTGGGTGGGTTACATTTACAAAATGGGGTCAGTCTGCTCTTCCCTGGGTGAGTTGCATTGACAGAGTGGTGTCAGTCTGCTCTTCCCTGGTTGGGTTACATTGACAGAGTGGGGTCAGTCTGCGATTCCCTGGGTGCGTTACATTGACAGAGCGTGGTCAGTCTGCTCTTCCCTGGGTGATTTACATTGACAGAGTGGTGTCAGTCTGCTCTTCCCTGGGTGAGTTACATCGACAGAGTGGTGTCAGTCTGCTCTTCCCTGGGTGGGTTACATTGACAAAGTGGAGTAAGTCTGCTCCTCACTGAGTGGGTAACATTGACAGAGTGGGGTCAGTCTGCTCCTCCCTGGGTGCGTTACATTGACAGAGTGGGGTCAGTCTGCGATTCCCTGGGTGCGTTACATTGACAGAGCGTGGTCAGTCTGCTCTTCCCTGGGTGATTTACATTGACAGAGTGGTGTCAGTCTGCTCTTCCCTGGGTGAGTTACATCGACAGAGTAGTGTCAGTCTGCTCTTCCCTGGGTGGGTAACATTGACAGATTGGAGTCTGTCTGCTCTTCCCTGGGTGGGTTATATTGACAGAGTGAGGTCAGTCTGCTCTTCCCTGGGTGGGTTACATTTACAAAATGGGGTCAGTCTGCATATCCCTGCGTGTGTTACATTGACAGAGTGGTGTCAGTCTGCTCTTCCTTGTGTGAGTTACATTGACAGAGTGCAGTCAGTCTGCTCTCCCCTGAGTGAGTTACATTGACAGAGTGGGGTCAGTCTGCTCATCACTGAGTGGGTAACATTGACAGAGTTGGTCAGTCTGCTCTTCCCTTGATGTTTTACATTGACAGATGGGGTCAGTCTGCTGTTGCCTGGTTGAGTGACATTGACACAGTGGGTCAGTCTGCTCTTCTCTGGGAGTGTTACATTGACAGTGTGCAGTCAGTCTGCTCTTCCCTGGGTGGGGTACATCGACAGAGTGTGGTAGGTCTGCTCTTTCCTGGTTGTGTTACATTCACAGAGTGTGGTCTGCCTGCTGTTCCCTCGATGGGTTAAATTGACAGAGTTGGATCAGTCTGCTCTTCCCTGAATGGGTAACATTGACAGATTGGGGTCAGTCTACTCTTCCTTGGGTGGTAACATTGTCAGTGTGGGGTCAGTCTGCTCTTCCCTGTGTGTGTTACTTTGACAGAGTGGGGTCAGTCTGCTCTTCCCTTTTTGTGTTACATTGACAGAGGAGGTCAGTCTGTACTTCTATGGGTTTGTTACATTGACAGAGTGGGGTCAGTCTGCTCTTCCCAGAGTGGGTTGCATTGACAGAGTGGGGTCAGTCTGCACTTCCCAGGGTGGGTTACAGTGACGCAGTGGGGTCAGTCTGCTCTTCACTGAGTGTCTACATTGAGAGAGTGGAGTCATTCCGCTCTTCCCTGTGTGGATTGGTTTGATATAGTGGCGTCAAACTGCGCTTGTCTGTGTGATTTACATTGACAGAATGGGATCAGTCTGCTATTCATTGGCTGAGTTTCATTGACAGAGTGGGATTAGTCTGCCCTTGGTGTGTAAGTATGTTGGACAGGGTGGGGTCAGTCTGCTCTACCCTGGGTGTGTGACATTGACAGACCGTGGTGTGCCTGCTCTTCCCTGGGTGTGTTACTTTGACAGAATGCGGTCAGTCTGCTTTTGCCTGGGTTGGTTACATTGACAGAGCGGGGCCAGTCTGTTCTTGCCTGTGTGTACTACATTGACAGAGTGGGCTCAATCTGCGCATGACAGTGTGAATTATTTTGCAGAGTGAGGTCAGTAGGCTCTTCACGGGGAGGGGTTACATAGACCGAGTGAGGTCAGTCTGCTCTTGGCTGTGTGAGTTACATTGACCGAATGCTGTCAGTCTGCTCTTGGCTGCCTGAGTTAGTTTGACAGAGTGAGATCAATCTGCACTTGACTGTGTGAGTTATTTTGCAGAGTGCGGTCAGTCTGCTCTTCCCTGGGTGTGTTACATTGAGAGAGTGGGGTCAGTATGCTCTTGCCTGTGTGAGTTAGTTTGAAAGAGAGAGGTCAGTTTGCTCTTCCCTGTGTGGGTTACATTGACAGAGTGTGGTCTGCCTGCCATTCCCTGGATGGGTTAAATTGACAGAGTGGGATCAGTCTGCTCTTCCCTGGATGGGTAACATTGACAGAGTGGGACAGTCTACTCTTCCCTGGGTGTGTTACAGTGACAGAGTAAGGTTTGTCTGCTCTTTCCGGGGTGTATTGCATTGACAGAGTGAGGTCAGTCTGCTATTCGCTGGGTGAGTTACCTTGACAGAGTAGGGTTAGTCTGCCCTTGGTGTGTAAGTTTGTTGGACTGAGTGGGGTCAGTCTGCACTTCCCTGGGTGGGATACATTGACAGAGTGAAGTCAGTCTGCTCTTCCCTAGGTGTGTTGCTTTGACAGAGTGGGGTTAGTCTGCCCTTGGTGTGTAAGTTTGTTGGACCGAGTGTGGTCAGTCAACCCTTAACTGGGTGTGTTACATTGACAGTTGGGGATCAGTCTGCCGTTGCTTGAGTGATTTATTTTGACAGAGTGAGGTCTGTCTGCTCTTCCCTGTGTGTGTTAAATTGACAGAGTGGGGTCAGTCTACTCTTCCTTGGGTGGTAACATTGTCAGTGTGGGGTCAGTCTGCTCTTCCCTGTGTGTGTTACTTTGACAGAGTGGGGTCAGTCTGCTCTTCCCTTTTTGTGTTACATTGACAGAGGAGGTCAGTCTGTACTTGTATGGGTTTGTTACATTGACAGAGTGGGGTCAGTCTGCTCTTCCCAGAGTGGGTTGCATTGACAGAGTGGGGTCAGTCTGCACTTCCCAGGGTGGGTTACATTGACGCAGTGGGGTCAGTCTGCTCTTCACTGAGTGTGCACATTGAGAGAGTGGAGTCATTCCGCTCTTCCCTGTGTGGATTGGTTTGATATAGTGGCGTCAAACTGCGCTTTTCTGTGTGATTTACATTGACAGAGTGGGATCAGTCTGCTATTCATTGGCTGAGTTTCATTGACAGAGTGGGATTAGTCTGCCCTTGGTGTGTAAGTATGTTGGACAGGGTGGGGTCAGTCTGCTCTAGCCTGGGTGTGTGACATTGACAGACCGTGGTCTGCCTGCTCTTCCCTGGGTGTGTTACTTTGACAGAATGCGGTCAGTCTGCTTTTGCCTGGGTTGGTTACATTGACAGAGCGGGGCCAGTCTGTTCTTGCCTGTGTGTACTACATTGACAGAGTGGGCTCAATCTGCGCATGACAGTGTGAATTATTTTGCAGAGTGAGGTCAGTAGGCTCTTCACGGGGAGGGGTTACATAGACCGAGTGAGGTCAGTCTGCTCTTGGCTGTGTGAGTTACATTGACCGAATGCTGTCAGTCTGCTAATGGCTGCCTGAGTTAGTTTGACAGAGTGAGATCAATCTGCACTTGACTGTGTGAGTTATTTTGCAGAGTGCGGTCAGTCTGCTCTTCCCTGGGTGTGTTACATTGAGAGAGTGGGGTCAGTATGCTCTTGCCTGTGTGAGTTAGTTTGAAAGAGAGAGGTCAGTTTGCTCTTCCCTGTGTGGGTTACATTGACAGAGTGTGGTCTGCCTGCCATTCCCTGGATGGGTTAAATTGACAGAGTGGGATCAGTCTGCTCTTCCCTGGATGGGTAACATTGACAGAGTGGGACAGTCTACTCTTCCCTGGGTGTGTTACAGTGACAGAGTAAGGTTTGTCTGCTCTTTCTGGGGTGTATTGCATTGGCAGAGTGAGGTCAGTCTGCTATTCGCTGGGTGAGTTACTTTGACAGAGTAGGGTTAGTCTGCCCTTGGTGTGTAAGTTTGTTGGACTGAGTGGGGTCAGTCTGCACTTCCCTGGGTGGGATACATTGACAGAGTGAAGTCAGTCTGCTCTTCCCTAGGTGTGTTGCTTTGACAGAGTGGGGTTAGTCTGCCCTTGGTGTGTAAGTTTGTTGGACCGAGTGTGGTCAGTCAACCCTTAACTGGGTGTGTTACATTGACAGTTGGGGATCAGTCTGCCGTTGCTTGAGTGATTTATTTTGACAGAGTGAGGTCTGTCTGCTCTTCCCTGTGTGTGTTAAATTGACAGAGTGGGACCAGTCTGCTCTTCCCTGGATGGATACCATTGACAGAGTGGGGTCAATCTGCTCTTCCCTGAATGGGTAACATTGATAGAGTGTGGTCAGTCTGCTCTTCCTTGTGTGGGTAACATTGACTGACTGTGGTCAGTCTCCTCTTGCCATGGTGGTTACATTGACCAAGTGAGTTTAGTCTGCTCTTTCCTGGGTGTGTTGCATTGGCAGAGTGGGGTCAGTCTGCTCTTCCCTGTGTGTGTTACTTTGACAGAGTGGGGTCAGTCTGCTCTTCCCTTTTTGTGTTACATTGACAGAGGAGGTCAGTCTGTACTTCTATGGGTTTGTTACATTGACAGAGTAGGGTCAGTCTGCTCTTCCCAGAGTGGGTTGCATTGACAGAGTGCGGTCAGTCTGCTCTTCCCTGGGTGTGTTACATTGAGAGAGTGGGGTCAGTATGCTCTTGCTGTGTGAGTTAGTTTGAAATAGAGAGGTCAGTTTGCTCCTCCCTGTGTGGGTTACATTGACAGAGTGTGGTCTGCCTGCCATTCCCTGGATGGGTTAAATTGACAGAGTGGGATCAGTCTGCTCTTCCCTGGATGGGTAACATTGACAGAGTGGGACAGTCTACTCTTCCCTGGGTGTGTTACATTGACAGAGTAAGGTTTGTCTGCTCTTTCCGGGGTGTGTTGCATTGACAGAGTGAGGTCAGTCTGCTATTCGCTGGGTGAGTTACTTTGACAGAGTGGGGTTAGTCTGCCCTTGGTGTGTAAGTTTGTTGGACTGAGTTGGGTCTGTCTGCTCTTCCCTGTGTGTGTTAAATTGACAGAGTGGGACCAGTCTGCTCTTCCCTGGATGGGTAACATTGACAGAGTGGGGTCAATCTGCTCTTCCCTGAATGGGTAACATTGATAGAGTGTGGTTAGTCTGCTCTTCCTTGGGTGGGTAACATTGACTGACTGTGGTCAGTCTCCTCTTGCCATGGTGGGTTACATTGACCAAGTGAGGTTAGTCTGCTCTTTCCTGGGTGTGTTGCATTGGCAGAGTGGGGTCTGTCTGCTCTTCCCTGGATGTGTTACATTGACAGAATGCGGTCAGTCTGCTCTTGTCTGGTTGGGTTACATTGACAGAGCGGGGTCAGTCTGTTCTTGCCTGTGTGTACTCCATTGACAGAGTGTGCTCAATCTGCGCTTGACAGTGAGAATTATTTTGCAGAGTGAGGTCAGTCTGCACTTCCCGGGGAGAGGTTACATTGACAGAGTGAGGTCAGTCTGCTCTTGGCTGACTGAGTTAGTTTGACAGAGTGAGATCAGTCTGCACTTGACAGCGTGAGTTATTTTGCAGAGTGCGGTCCGTCTGCTCTTCCCTGGGTGTGTTATATTGACAGAGTGGGGTCACTCTGCTTTTCCATGGGTGGGTTACATTAACAGAGAGGGGGCAGTCTGCTCTCCCCTGGGTCGGTTGCATTGACAGAGTGGGGTCAGTCTGCTCTTGTCTGTGTGAGTTAGTTTGACAGAGTGTGGTCAGTCTGCTCTTTCCTGGGTGTGTTTCTTTGACAGAGTGGGGTTAGTCTGCCCTTGGTATTTGAGTTTGTTGGACCGGGTGGGGTCAGTCAACCCTTCCCTGCGTGTGTTATATTGACAGTTTGGGATCAGTCTGCTGTTGCTTGAGTGATTTCGTTTGTCAGAGTGAGGTCAGTCTGCTCTTGCCTGTGTGAGTTACATTGACAGAGTGGGGTCAGTCTGCTCTTCCCAGGGTGGGTTAAATTGACAAAGTGGGGTCAGTCTGCTATTCCCTGGATGTGTATATTGACAGAGTGGGGTCAGTCTGCTCTTGCCAGGTTGGGTTACATTGACAGAGTGAGGTTAGTCTGCTCTACCCTGGGTGTGTTACATTGACAGAGTGAGGTCAGTCTGCTTTTCGCTGTGTGAGTTACTTTTACAGAGTGGGGTTAGACTGCTCTTGATGTGTAAGTTTGTTGGACTGAGTGGGGTCAGTCTGCTGTTCCCTGGGTGGGTTACATGGACAGAGTGGGGTCAGTCTGATCTTCCCTGGATGTGTTACTTTGACAGAGTGGGGTTAGCCTGCCCTTGGTGTGTAAGTTTGTTGGACCGAGTGGGGTCAGTTCACCCTTAACTGGGTGTGTTACATTGACAGTTTGGCATCAGTCTGCCGTTGCTTGAGTGATTTTGTTTGACAGAGTGAGGTCAGTCTGTTCTTCCCTGGATGGGTAACATTGACAGAGTGGGGTCAATCTGCTCTTCCCAGGATGGGTAACATTGAAAGAGTGTGGTCAGTCTGCTCTTCCCTGGGTGGGTAGCATTGACAGAGTGTGGTCAGTCTACTCTTCCCTGGGTGGGTAACATTGACAGAGTGGGATCAGTCTGCTCTTCCCAGGGTGAGTTACATTGACAAAGGGGGGTCAGTCTGCTATTCACTGGGTGTGTACATTGTGAGAGTGGGGTCATTCTGCTCTTCCCTGTGTGGATTGGTTTGATACAGTGGCGTCAAGCTGCGCTTGCCTGTGTGACTTACATTGACAGAGTGGGGTCAGTCTGCTTTTCGATGGGTGAGCTACTTTGACAAAGTGGGATTAATATGCCATTGGTGTGTCAGTATGTTGGACAGAGCGGTGTCTGTCTGCTCTTGCCTTTTTGAGTTACATTGACAGAGTCGGCTCAATCTGCGCTTGACTGTGTGAATTATTTTGCAGAGTGAGGTCAGTCTACTCTTCCCTGGGTGGGTTACATTTCCAGAGTGGGGTCAGTCTGCCCTTCCCTGTGTAAGTTACATTCACAGAGTGGGGTCAGTCTGCTCTTCCTTGTGTGAGTTACATTGACAGAGCGGGGACAGTCTGCTCTTCCCTGGGTGAGATACATTGACAGAGTGGGGTCAGTCTACTCTTCACTGGGTGGGTAACATTGACAGAGTGGGGTCAGTCTGCTCTTCCCTGTGTGATTTACATTCACAGAGTGGGGTCAGTCTGCTATTCCTTGGGTGAGTTACATTGACAGAGTGTGGTCAGTTTGCTCTTCCCTGGGTGGGTATCATTGACAGAATTGGGTCAGTCTGCTCTTCCCTGGATGGTTTACATTGACAGACGGGGTCAGTCTGCTCTTGCCTGGTTGAGTGACATTGACAGAGTGGGATCAGTCTGCTCTTCTCTTGGAGTGTTACATTGACAGTGTGGGGTCAGTCTGCTCTTGCCTGGGTGAGTTACATTGACAGAGTGGAGTCTGTCTGCTCCTCACTGAGTGGGTAACGTTGACAGAGTGGGGTCAGTCTGTTCTTCATTGGGTGGGTAACATTGACAGAGTGGGGTCCGTCTGCTCTTCATTGGGTGGGTAACATTGACAGAGTGGGGTCAGTCTGCTCTTCCTTGAGTGGGTAACATTGACAGAGTTGGTCAGTCTGCTCTTCACTGGATGGTTTACATTGACAGATGGGGTCAGTCTGCTCTTGCCTTGTTGAGTGACATTGACAGAGTGGGTCAGTCTGCTCTTCCCTGGGTGGGGAACATTGACAGACTGTGGTAGGTCTGCACTTTCCTGGATGTGTTGCATTGACAGAGTGGGGTCAGTCTGCTCTTCCCTGGGTGAGTTACTTTGACAGAGTGGGGTTAGTCTGCCCTTGGTGTGTAAGTATGTTGGACAGGTTGAGGTCTGTCTGCTCTACCCTGGGTGTGTGACATTGACAGCGCGGGGTCAGTCTGCTCATCCCTGGGTGTGTTACATTGACAGAGTGGGGTCAGTCTGCTCTTGCCTGTGTGAATTAGTTTGAAAGAGAGTGGTCAGTCTGCTTTTCCCTGTGTGGGTAACATTGTCAGAGTGTGGTCTGCCTGCCATTCCCTGGATGGGTAACTTTGACAGAGTGGGGTCAATCTGCTCTTCCCTGGATGGGCAACATTGACAGAGTGTGGTCAGTCTGCTCTTCATTTGGGTGGGAACATTGTCAGTGTGAGGTCAGTCTGGTCTTCCCTCTGTGAGTTACATTGACAGAGTGGGGTCAGTCTGTTCTTGTCAATGTGCATTACATTGACAGAGTGGGTTCAGTCTTCTCTTCCCTTTTTGGGTCACATTGACAGAGTGAGGTCAGTCTGTACTTCTATGGGTGGGTTACATTGACAGAGTGGGTCAGACTGCTCTTCCCAGGGTGGGTTGCATTGACACAGTGGGGTCAGTCTGCACTTCCCAGGGTGGGTTACATTGACACAGTGGGGTCAGTCTGTTCTTCACTGGGTGTGTACATTGAGAGAGTGGGGTCATTCTGCTCTTCCCTGTGTGGATTGGTTTGATACAGTGGCGTCAAACTGCGCTTGTCTGTGTGTGTTACATTGACAGAGTGTGGACACTCTGCTATTCATTGGCTGAGATACTTTGACAGAGTGGGATTAGTCTGCTATTCGCTGTAACTTACTTTGACAGAGTAGCATTAGTCTGCCCTTGGTGTGTAAGTATGTTGGACAGGTTGAGGTCTGTCTGCTCTACCCTGGGTGTGTGACATTGACAGCGCGGGGTCAGTCTGCTCATCCCTGCGTGTGTTACATTGACAGAGTGGGGTCAGTCTGCTCTTGCCTGTGTGAATTAGTTTGAAAGAGAGTGGTCAGTCTGCTTTTCCCTGTGTGGGTTACATTGACAGAGTGTGGTCTGCCTGCCATTCCCTGGATGGGTTAAATTGACAGAGTAGGATCAGTCTGCTCTTCCCTGGATGGGTAACATTGACAGAGTGGGGTCAGTCTACTCTTCCCTGGGTGTGTTACATTGACAGAGTGAGGTCAGTCGGCTCATCCCTGGGTGTGTTACTTTGACAGAGTGGGATCAGTCTGCTCTTCACTGGATTGGTAACATTGACAGAGTGGGGTCAATCTGCTCTTCCCTGGATGGGCAACAATGACAGAGTGTGGTCAGTCAGCTCTTCCTTGGGTGGAAACATTGACAGAGTGGGGTCAGTCTGCTCTTCCCTGGGTGTGTAACATTGACAGAGTGGGGTCAGTCTGCTCTTCCCTGGGTGTGTAACATTGACAGAGTGGGGTCAGTCTGCACTTCTCAGTTTGGGTTACATTGACAGAATGAAGTCAGTCTGTACTTCTATGGGTGGGTTGCATTGAGAGAGTGGGGTCAGTCTGCTCTTCCTTGGGTGTTTAACATTGTCAGTGTGGGGTCAGCGTGTGCTTCCCTGGGTGCGTTACATTGACAGAGTGTGGTCAGTCTGCTCTTCCCTGTTTGGGTTACATTGACAGAGCGAGCTCAGTCTGTTCTTCTATGGGTGGGTTGCATTGACAGAGCGGGGTCAGTCTGTTCTTTCCTTTGTGTACTACTTTGACAGAGTGGGCTCAATCTGCGCTTGACAGTGTGAATTATATTGCAGAGTGAGGTCAATCTGCTCTTCCCTGGGTGGGTTTCATTGACAGAATGTTGTCAGTCTGCACTTCCCTGTGTGTGCTACATTGACAGAATGTGTTCAGTCTCCTCTTGCCTGGGTGGGTTACATTGACAGAGTGGGGTCAGTCTGCTCTTCCCTGTGTGAGCTACATTGACAGAGTGTGGTCAGTCTGCTCTTCCCTGGGTGAGTTACATTGACAGAGAGTGGTCAGTATGCTCTTCCTTGGGTGAGTTACATTGACAGGGTGGATCCAGTCTGCTCTTCCTTGTGTAAGTTAAATTGACAGAGTGGGGTCAGTCTGCTCTTCCATGGGTGAGTTACATTGACAGAGTGGGGCCAGTCTGCTCTTCCCTGGGTGGGTTACATTGATAGTGTGTGGTCTGTCTGCTCATCCCTGAGTGTGTTATATTGACAGAGTGAGGTCAGTATGCTCTTCCCTGGGTGGGTTACATTTACAAAATGGGGTCAGTCTGCTCTTCCCTGGGTGAGTTACATTGACAGAGTGGTGTCAGTCTGTTCTTCCCTGGGTGGGTTACATTGACAGAGTGGAGTAAGTCTGCTCTTCCTTGGGTGGGTTACATTGACAGAGTGGGGTCAGTCTGCTCTTCCCTGTGTGAGCTACATTGACAGAGTGTGGTCAGTCTGCTCTTCCCTGGGTGAGTTACATTGACAGAGAGTGGTCAGTATGCTCTTCCTTGGGTGAGTTACATTGACAGGGTGGATCCAGTCTGCTCTTCCTTGTGTAAGTTAAATTGACAGAGTGGGGTCAGTCTGCTCTTCCATGGGTGAGTTACATTGACAGAGTGGGGCCAGTCTGCTCTTCCCTGGGTGGGTTACATTGATAGTGTGTGGTCTGTCTGCTCTTCCCTGGGTGTGTTATATTGACAGAGTGAGGTCAGTATGCTCTCCCCTGGGTGAGTTACATTGACTGAGTGGGGTCAGTCTGCTCATCACTGAGTGGGTAACATTGACAGAGTGGGGTCAGTCTGCTCTTCACTGGGTTGGTAACATTGACTGAGCGGGGTCAGTCTGCTCTTCCCTTGATGGTTTACATTGACAGATGGGGTCAGTCTGCTCTTGCCTGATTGAGTGACATTAACAGAGTGGGTCAGTCTCCTCTTCTCTGGGAGTGTTACATTGACAGTGTACGGTCAGTCTGCTCTTCCCTGGGTGGGGTACATTGACAGAGTTTGGTAGGTCTGCTCTTTCCGGGGTGTGTTGCATTGACAGAGTGAGGTCAGTCTGCTCTTGCCAGGGTGTGTTACATTCACAGAGTGTGGTCTGCCTGCTGTTCCTTCGATGGGTTAAATTAACAGAGTTGGATCGGTCTGCTCTTCCCTGGATGGGTAACATTGACAGAGTGGGGTCAGTCTGCTCTTCCCTGGGTGTGTTACATTGACAGAGTGGGGTCAGTCAGCTCTCCCCTGGGTGAGTTACATTGACAGAGTGGGGTCAGTCTGCTCTTCCCTGGATGGGTAACATTGACAGAGTGGGGTCAGTCTACTCTTCCCTGGGTATGTTATATTGACAGAGTGAGGTCAGTCTGCTCTTCCCTGGGTTTTTTTACATTGACAGAATGCGGTCAGTCTGCTCTTGCCTGGGTGGGTTACATTGACAGAGCGGGGTCAGTCTGTTCTTGCCTGTGTGTCCTACATTGACAGAGTGGGCTTAGTCTGCGCATGACAGTGTGAATTATTTTGCAGAGTGAGGTCACTCTGCTCTTTCCGGGGAAGGGTTACATTGACAGAGTGAGGTCAGTCTGCTCTTGGCTGTGTGAGTTACATTGACAGAATGCTGTCAGTCTGCTTTTGGCTGCCTGAGTTAGATGGAAAGAGTGAGATCAATCTTCACTTGACTGTGTGAGTTATTTTGCAGTGTGCGGTCTGTCTGCTCTTCCCTGGGTGTGTTACATTGACAGAGTGGGGTCAGTCTGATCTTCCCTGTGTGTGTTACATTGACAGAGTGTGGTCAGTCTGCTCTTCCCTGGGTGTGTTGCTTTGACAGACTGTGGTTAGTCTGCCCTTGGTGTGTAAGTTTGTTGGCCCGAGTATGGTCAGTCAACCCTTAACTGGGTGTGTTACATTGACAGTTGGGGATCAGTCTGCCGTTGCTTGAGGGATTTATTTTGACAGAGTGAGGTCAGTCCTCTCTTCCCTGTGTGTGTTAAATTGAGAGAGTGGGATCAGTCTGCTCTTCCCTGGATGGGTAACATTGACAGAGTGGGGTCAATCTGCTCTTCCCTGGGTGGTTTGCACTGGCAGAGTGTGGTCAGTCTGCTCTTCCCTGGGTGTGTTACATTGACAGAATGTGGTCTGCCTGCCATTCCCTGGATGGGGTACATTGACAGAGTGGGATCAGTCTGCTCTTCCCTGGATGGTAACATTGACAGAGTGGGGTCAGTCTACTCTTCGCTGGGTGTGTTACATTGACAGAATGTGGTCTGCCTGCCATTCCCTGGATGGCATACATTGACAGAGTGGGATCAGTCTGCTCTTCCCTGGATGGTAACATTGACAGAGTGGGGTCAGTCTACTCTTCGCTGGGTGTGTTACATTGACAGAATGATGTCAGTCCACTCTTCCCTTGATGGGTAACATTGACAGAGTGTGGCCAGTCTGCTCTTCCTTGGGTGAGTAACATTGTCAGCGTGGGGTCAGTGTGTTCTTGCCAGGGTGGGTTACCTTGACAGAGTGGGGTCACTCTGCTCTTCCCTGGGTGTGTTACAATGACAGAGTGGGGTCAGTCTGCTCTTCCTTGGTTGTGTTACATTGACAGAGTGGTGTCAGCCTGCTGTTCCCTGGGTATGTTACATTGACAGAGTGTGGTCAGTCTGTACTTCTATGGTTGGGTAACATTGACAGTATGGGGTCAGTCTGCTCTTCCCAGGGTGGGTTACATTGACAGAGTGGGGTCAGTCTACTCTTCACTGGCTGTGTACATTGAGAGAGTGGGGTCATTCTGCTCTTCCCTGTGTGAATTGGTTTGATACAGTGTCGTCAAGCTGCGCTTGCCTGTGTGAGTTACATTGACAGAGTGGGATAACTCTCCTATTCACTGGCGGAGTTACTTTGACAGAGTGGGATTAGTCTGCTATTCGCTGGGTGAGTTACTTCAACAGATTGGCATTAGTCTGCCCTTGGGGTGTAAGTATGTTGGACAGGGTGGGGTCAGTCTGCTCTACCCTGGCTGCGTGACATTGACAGAGCGGGGTCTGTCTGCTCTTCCCTAGGTGTGTAACATTGACAGAATGCGGTCAGTCTGCTTTTGCCTGGGTTGGTTACATTGACAGAGTGATGTTAGTCTGCTCTTCCCTGGGTGTGTTGCATTGACAGAGTGGAGTCAGTCTGCTCTTCCCTGGGTGAGTTGCATTGACAGAGTGGAGTCAGTCTGCTCTTCCCTGGGTGAGTTACTTTGACAGAGTGGGGTTAGTCTGCCCTTGGTGTGTAAGTTTGTTGGACCGAGTGGGGTCAGTCAACCCTTCCCTGGGTGTGTTACATTGACAGTTTGGGATCAGTCTGCCGTTGCTTGAGTGATTTAGTTTGACAGTTTGAGGTCAGTCTGCTCTTGCCTGTGTGAGTTACATTGACAGAGTGGGGTCAGTCTGCTCTTCCCTGGGTCTGTTACATTGACAGAGTGGGGTCTTTCTGCTCTTCCCAGGGTGGGTTAAATTGACAAAGTGGGGTCAGTCTGCTATTCCCTGGATGTGTATATTGACAGAGTTGGGTCAGGCTGCTCTTGCCAGGTGGGGTTACATTGACAGAGTGAGGTTAGCCTGCTCTTTCCTGGGTGTGTTTCATTGAGAGAGTGGGGTCAGTCTGCTCTTCCCTGGATATGTCACATTGCCAGAGTGGGGTCTTTCTGCTCTACCCTGGGTGTGTTACATTGACAAAGTGAGGTCAGTCTGCTTTTCGCTGTGTGAGTTACTTTGACAGAGTGGGGTTAGTCTGCCCTTGGTGTGTAAGTTTGTTGGACTGAGTTGGATCAGTCTGCTCTTCCCTGGGTGGGTTACATGGACAGAGTGGGGTCAGTCTGCTCTTCCCTGGGTCTGTTACATTGACAGAGTGGGGTCTTTCTGCTCTTCCCAGCGTGGGTTAAATTGACAAAGTGGGGTCAGTCTGCTATTCCCTGGATGTGTATATTGACAGAGTTGGGTCAGGCTGCTCTTGCCAGGTGGGGTTACATTGACAGAGTGAGGTTAGCCTGCTCTTTCCTGGGTGTGTTTCATTGAGAGAGTGGGGTCAGTCTGCTCTTCCCTGGATATGTCACATTGCCAGAGTGGGGTCTTTCTGCTCTACCCTGGGTGTGTTACATTGACAAAGTGAGGTCAGTCTGCTTTTCGCTGTGTGAGTTACTTTGACAGAGTGGGGTTAGTCTGCCCTTGGTGTGTAAGTTTGTTGGACTGAGTTGGATCAGTCTGCTCTTCCCTGGGTGGGTTACATGGACAGAGTGGGGTCAGTCTGCTCTTCCCTGGGTGAGGTACAATGACAGAGTGGAGTCAGTCTGCCCTCCCCTGGGTGAGTTACATTGACAGAGTGGGGTCAGTCAGCTATTCAATGGGTGTGTTAGTTTGACATAGTGGGATAAATCTGCCCTTGGTGTGTAAGTATGTTGGACAGAGTGGGGTCAGTCTGCTCCACAGTGGGTGTGTGACATTGACAGAGCGATGTCTGTCTGCTCTTGCCTGTTTGAGTTACATTGACAGAGTGGGTCCAATCAGCGCTTGACTGTGTGAATTATTTTGCAGAGTGAGGTCAGTCTCCTCTTGCCTGGGTAGGTCACATTGACAGAGCGGTGTCAGTCTGCTCTTCCCTGTGTGCGTTACATTGACAGAGTGGGGTCAGTCTGCTCTTTCTTGGGTGAGTTATATTGTCAGAGTCGGGTCAGTCTGCTCTTCCCTGGGTGAGTTACATTGACAGAGCGTGGTCAGTCTGCTCTTCCCTGGGTGCGTTACATTGACAGAGCGGGTCAGTCTGCTCTTCCCTGGTTAGATTATATTGACAGAGTGTGGTCTGTCTGCTCTTCCCTGGGTTTGTTATATTGACAGAGTGAGGTCAGTCTGTACTTCTATGGTTGGGTAACATTGACAAAATGGGGTCCGTCTGCTCTTCACTGGGTGTGTACATAGAGAGAGTGGGGTCATTCTGCTCTTCCCTGTGTTAATTGATTTGATACAATGGCGTCAAGCTACGCTTGCCTGTGTGATTTACATTGACAGAGTGGGGTCCGTCTGCTCTTGTCTTTGTGCGTTACATTGACAGAGTGTGGTCAGTCTGCTCTTCCCTGCTTGGGTCACATTGACAGAGTGAGCTCAGACTGTTCTTCTATAGGTGGGTTACATTGACAGAGTGGGGTCAGTCTGCTCTTCCCAGGGTGGGTTGCATTGACAGAGTGGGGTCAGTCTGCACTTCCCAGGGTGGGTTACATTGATAGAGTGGAGTCAGTCTGCTCTTCACTGGGTGTGTACATTGAGAGAGTGGCGTCATTCTGCTCTTCCCTGTGTGAATTGGTTTGATACAGTGGCGTCAAGCTGCGCTTGCCTGTGTGAGTTACATTAACAGAGTGGGATCACTCTGCTATTCACTGGCTGAGTTACTTTGAAAGAGTGGGAATAGTCTGCTATTCGCTGTGAGTTCCTTGGACAGAGTGGCATTAGTCTGCCCTTTGTGCGTAAGTATGTTGTACAGAGTGGGGTCAGTCTGCTCTTCCCAGGGTGGGTTGCATTGACAGAGTGGGGTCAGTCTGCACTTCCCAGGGTGGGTTACATTGATAGAGTGGGGTCAGTCTGCTCTTCACTGGGTGTGTACATTGAGAGAGTGGCGTCATTCTGCTCTTCCCTGTGTGAATTGGTTTGATACAGTGGCGTCAAGCTGCGCTTGCCTGTGTGAGTTACATTAACAGAGTGGGATCACTCTGCTATTCACTGGCTGAGTTACTTTGAAAGAGTGGGAATAGTCTGCTATTCGCTGTGAGTTCCTTGGACAGAGTGGCATTAGTCTGCCCTTGGTGCGTAAGTATGTTGTACAGGGTGGGGTCAGTATGCTCTATCCTGGGTGTGTGACATTGATAGAGCGGGGTCTGTCTTCTCTTCCCTGGGTGTGTTACATTGACAGAATGCGGTCAGTCTGCTCTTGCCTGGGAGGGTTATATTGACAGAGTAGGATCAGTCTGCTCTTCCCAGTGTGAGTTACATTCACAGAGTGGGATAAGTCTGCACATCCTTGGGTGAGTAACATTGACAGATCGGGGTCGGTCTGGTCTTCCCTGGGTGGGTTACATTGACAGAGCGGGATCAGTCTGTTCGTGCCTGTGTGTACTACTTTGACAGAGTGGGCTAAATCTGCGCTTGACAATGTGAATTACTTTGCAGAGTGAGGTCAGTCAGCTCTTCCCTGAGTGGTTACATTTACAGAATGGGGTCAGTCTGCACTTCCCTAGGTGTGTTACATTGACAGAATGTGTTCAGTCTCCTCTTGCCTGGGTGGGTTACATTGACAGAGTGGGGTCAGTCTGCTCTTCCCTGTGTGAGTTACATTGACAGAGTGGTGTCAGTCAGCTCTTCCTTGTGTGAGTTACATTGATAGAGTGGGTATAGTCTGCTTTTCCCTGGGTGAGTTACATTGACAGAGTGGTCTCAGTCTGCTCTTGCCTGGGTGAGTTACATTGACAGAGTGGGGTCAGTCTGCTCTTCCCTGTGTGAGTTACATTGACAGAGTTAGGTCAGTCTGCACTTCCCTGGGTGTGGTACATTGACAGAGTGGGGTCAGTCTGCTCTTCCCTGGGTGGGTTACATTGACAGATTGGGGTCTGTCTGCTCTTCCCTGGGTGTGTTACATTGACAGAGTGGAGTCAGTCTGCTCTTCCCTGGGTGAGTTACATTGACAGAGCGAGGTCAGCCTGGTATTCCCTTGGTGAGTTATATTGACAGAGTCGGGTCAGTCAGCTCTTCCTTGGGTGAGTTACATTGACAGAGTGGGTTAGGTCTGCTCTTCCTTGGGTGAGTTACATTGACAGAGTGGGGTCAGTCTGCTCTTCCTTGTGTGAGTTACATTGACAGAGTGGGGTCAGTCTGCTCTTACCTGGGTGAGTTACATTGACAGAGTGGGGTCAGTCTTCTCTTCCCTGAGTGACTAACTTTGACAGAATGTGGTCAGTCTGCTATTCGCTGTGTGTGTTATTTGGATAGAGTGCTGTTAGTCTGCCCTTGGTGTGTAAGTTTGTTGGACTGAGTGGGGTCAGTCTGCTCTTCCCTGGGTGGGTTACATTGACAGAGTGGGATCAGTCTTCTCTTGCCTGCGTGTGTTACATTGACAGAGTGGAGTCAGTCTTCTTTTCCATGGGTTGGTTACATTAACAGGTTGGGGTCAGTCTGCTCTTCCCTGGGTGACTTACTTTGACAGAGTGTGATCAGTCTGCATTTCGCTGTGCGTTTTATTTTGACATAGTGGTGTTAGTCTCCCCTTGGTGTATAAGTTTGTTCGACAGACTGGGGTCAGTCTGCTCTTCCCTGGGGGAGTTACACTGACAGAGTGGGCTCAGTCTGCTTTTCCCTGGGTGAGTTACACTGACAGAGTGGGCTCAGTCTGCTCTTCCCTGAGTGTGTTACATTGACAGATTGGGGTCTGTCTGCACTTCCCTGGGTGAGTTACGTTGACAGAGTGGGGTCAGTCTGATCTTCCCTGTTTGGAATACATTGACAGAGTGATGTCAGTCTGCTCCTTCTTGGGTGTATTACATTGACAGAGTGAGGTTAGTCTGCTTCTCCCTGGGTGTGTTACATTATCAGAGTGTGGTCAGTCTGCTCTTGCCTGGTTTTATTACATTGACAGAGTGAGGTTAGTCTGCTCTTCCCTGGGTGTGTTACATTATCAGTGTGGGGTCAGTCTGCTCTTGACTGGTTTTATTACATTGACAGAGTGAGGTTAGTCTGCTCTTCCCTGGATGTGTTACATTGACAGAGTGGGATCAATCTGCACTTCCCTGGGTGGGTGACATTGACAGAGAAGGTGTCAGTCTTATTTTCCCTGGATGTGTTACATTGACAGAGTGGGGTCAGTCTGCTCTTGCCTGTATGAGTTACATTGAAAGAGTGGGGTCAGTCTGCTCTTCCATGGGTGAGTTATATTGACTGAGTGGGGTCAGACTGATCTTCCCTGGGTGTGTTACATTGACAGAGTGAGGTCAGTCAGCTGTTCCCTGGGTGACTTACTTTGACAGAGTGGGGTCAGTCTGCTCTTTCCAGGGTGTGTTACATTGACAGCGTGAGGTCAGACTGCTCTTCCCTGGGTGTGTTACATTGACAGAGTGGTGTCAGTCTGCTCTTCCCTTTGTGAGTTGGTTTGAAAGAGTGGGGTCAGTCTGCACTTCCCTGAATGTGTAACATTAACAGAGTGGGGTTCAGTCTGCACTTGACTGTGTGAGTTATTTTGCAGAGTGGAGGTCAGTCTGCTCTTCCCTGGGTGTGTTACATTGACAGAGTGGGATCAGTTTGCTCTTCCCTGTGTGAGTTATTTTGACAGAGTGGGGTCAGTCTGCTCTACCTTGTGTGAGTTACATTGATAGAGTGGGGATAGTCTGCTCTTCCCTGGGTGAGTTACATTGACGGAGTGGTACAAGTCGGCTCTTCCCTGAGTGAGTTACATTGACAGAGTGGGGTCAGTCTGCTCTTCCCTGGGTGAGTTACATTGACAGAGTGGGGTCAGTCAGCTCTTCCCTGTGTGGGTTACATTGACAGATTGGGGTCTGTCTGCTCTTCCCTGGGTGTGTTACACTGACAGAGTGGCGTCAGTCTGCCTTCCCTGGGTGAGTTCCATTGACTGAGTGGTGTCAGTCTGCTCTTCCCTGGGTGTGTTACATTGACTGAGTGGTGTCAGTCTGCTCTTCCCTGGGTGGGTTACATTTACAAAATGGGGTCAGTCCGCACTTCCCTAGGTGTGTTACATTGACAGAGTGGTGTCAGTCCGCTCTTCCCTTGTGGGTTACATTGACAGATTCGGGTCTGTCTGCTCTTCCCTGTGTGAGTTACATTGACTGAGTGGGGTCAGTCTGCTCTTCCCTGTGTGAGTTGCATTGACAGGTTGGGGTCAGTCTGCTCTTCCTTGTGTGAGTTACATTGACTGAGTGGGGTCAGTCTGCTCTTCCCTGGGTGAGTTACATTGACTGAGTGGGGTCAGTCTGCTCTTCCCTGGGTGAGTTACATTGACAGATTGGGGTCAGTCTGCTCTTCCCTGTGTGAGTTACATTGACTGAGTGGGGTCAGTCTGCACTTCGATGGGTGTGTTACATTGACAGAGTGGTGTCAGTCCGCTCTTGCCTTGTAGGTTACATTGACAGATTGGGGTCTGTCTGCTCTTCCCTGTGTGAGTTACATTGACTGAGTGGGGTCAGTCTGCTCTTCCCTGTGTGAGTTGCATTGACAGATTGGGGTCAGTCTGCTCTTCCTTCTGTGAGTTACATTGACTGAGTGGGGTCAGTCTGCTCTTCCCTGGGTGAGTTACATTGACAGATTGGGGTCAGTCTGCTCTTCCTTATGTGAGTTACATTGACAGATTGGGGTCAGTCTGCACTTCCCTGTGTGAGTTGAATTGACAGATTGGGGTCAGTCTGATCTTCCCTGTGTGAGTTACATTGACTGTGTGGGGTCAGTCTGCTCTTCTCTGGGTGAGTTACATTGACAGATTGGGGTCAGTCTGCTCTTCCCTGTGTGAGTTACATTGACTGAGTGGGGTCATTCTGCTCTTCCCTGGGTGAGTTACATTGACAGATTGGGGTCAGTCTGCTATTCCGTGTGTGAGTTACATTGACAGAGTCGGGTCAGTCAGCTCTTCCTTGGGTAAGTTACATTGACAGAGTGGGGTCAGTCTGCTCTCCTTGTGTCGTTACATTGAGAGAGTGGGGTCAGTCTGCTCTTCCCTGAGTGACTAACTTTGACAGTGTGGTCAGTCTGCTATTCGCTGTGTGTGTTATTTTGACAGAGTGGTGTTAGTCTGCCCTTGGTGTGTAAGTTTGTTGGACTGGGTGGGTTCAGTCTGCTCTTCCCAGGGTGGGTTACATTGACAGAGTGGGTCAGTCATCTCTTCCCTGGAAGTGTTACATTGACAGAGTGGGATCAGTCTGCTCTTCCCTGGGTGAGTTACATTGATAGAGAGGGGTCATTCTGCTCTTCCCTGTGTGAGTAAAATTGACAGAGTCGAGTCAGTCAGCTCTTCCTTGGGTGAGTTACATTGACAGAGTGGGTTCAGTCTGCTCTTCCTTGGGTGAGTTACATTGACAGAGTGGGGTCAGTCTGCTCTTCCTTGTGTGAGTTACATTGACAGAGTGGGGTCAGTCTGCTCTTCCCTGGTTGAGTTACATTGACAGAGTGAGGTCAGCCTGCTATTCCCTTGGTGAGTTACATTGACAGAGTAGAGTCAGTCTGCTCTTCCCTGGGTGAGTTATATTGACAGAGTCGGGTCAGTCAGCTCTTCCTTGGGTGAGTTACATTGACAGAGTGGGGTCAGTCTGCTCTTCCTTGGGTGAGTTACATTGACAGAGTGGGGTCAGTCTGCTCTTCCTTGGGTGAGTTACATTGACAGAGTGGGGTCAGTCTGCTCTTGCCTGGGTGAGTTACATTGACAGAGTGGGGTCAGTCTGCTCTTCCCTGAGTGACTAACTTTGACAGAGTGTGGTCAGTCTGCTATTCGCTGTGTGTGTTATTTGGACAGAGTGCTGTTAGTCTGCCCTTGGTGTGTAAGTTTGTTGGACTGAGTGGGGTCATTCTGCTCTTCCCTGGGTGGGTTACGTTGACAGAGTGGGATCGGTCTTCTCTTGCCTGCGTGTGTTACATTGACAGAGTGGAGTCAGTCTTCTTTTCCATGGGTTGGTTACATTAACAGGTTGGGGTCAGTCTGCTCTTCCCTGGGTGACTTACTTTGACAGAGTGTGATCAGTCTACTTTTCGCTGTGTGTTTTATTTTGACATAGTGGTGTTAGTCTCCCCTTGGTGTATAAGTTTGTTCGACAGACTGGGGTCAGTCTGCTCTTCCCTGGGTGAGTTACATGACAGAGTGGGGTCAGTCTGCTCTTCCCTGAGTGTGTTACATTGACAGATTGGGGTCTGTCTGCACTTCCCTGGGTGAGTTACGTTGACGGAGTGGGGTCAGTCTGATCTTCCCTGTTTGGAATATATTGACAGAGTGATGTCAGTCTGCTCTTCCTTGTGTGTGTTACATTGACAGAGTGGGGTCAGTCTGCTCTTCCCTGGGTGAGTTACATTGACAGAGAGGGGTCATTCTGCTCTTCCCTGTGTGAGTAAAATTGACAGAGTCGAGTCAGTCAGCTCTTCCTTGGGTGAGTTACATTGACAGAGTGGGTTCAGTCTGCTCTTCCTTGGGTGAGTTACATTGACAGAGTGGGGTCAGTCTGCTCTTCCTTGTGTGAGTTACATTGACAGAGTGGGGTCAGTCTGCTCTTCCCTGGTTGAGTTACATTGACAGAGTGAGGTCAGCCTGCTATTCCCTTGGTGAGTTACATTGACAGTGTAGAGTCAGTCTGCTCTTCCCTGGGTGAGTTATATTGACAGAGCCGGGTCAGTCAGCTCTTCCTTGGGTGAGTTACATTGACAGAGTGGGGTCAGTCTGCTCTTCCTTGGGTGAGTTACATTGACAGAGTGGGGTCAGTCTGCTCTTCCTTGGGTGAGTTACATTGACAGAGTGGGGTCAGTCTGCTCTTCCCTGGGTGAGTTACATTGACAGAGTGGGGTCAGTCTGCTCTTCCCTGGGTGAGTTACATTGACAGAGTGGGGTCAGTCTGCTCTTCCCTGAGTGACTAACTTTGACAGAGTGTGGTCAGTCTGCTATTCGCTGTGTGTGTTATTTGGACAGAGTGCTGTTATTCTGCCCTTGGTGTGTAAGTTTGTTGGACTGAGTGGGGTCATTCTGCTCTTCCCTGGGTGGGTTACGTTGACAGAGTGGGATCGGTCTTCTCTTGCCTGCGTGTGTTACATTGACAGAGTGGAATCAGTCTTCTTTTCCATGGGTTGGTTACATTAACAGGTTGGGGTCAGTCTGCTCTTCCCTGGGTGACTTACTTTGACAGAGTGTGATCAGTCTACTTTTCGCTGTGTGTTTTATTTTGACATAGTGGTGTTAGTCTCCCCTTGGTGTATAAGTTTGTTCGACAGACTGGGGTCAGTCTGCTCTTCCCTGGGTGAGTTACATGACAGAGTGGGGTCAGTCTGCTCTTCCCTGAGTGTGTTACATTGACAGATTGGGGTCTGTCTGCACTTCCCTGGGTGAGTTACGTTGACGGAGTGGGGTCAGTCTGATCTTCCCTGTTTGGAATATATTGACAGAGTGTGATCAGTCTGCTCTTCCTTGTGTGTGTTACATTGACAGAGTGGGGTCAGTCTGCTCTTCCCTGGGTGAGTTACATTGACAGAGAGGGGTCATTCTGCTCTTCCCTGTGTGAGTAAAATTGACAGAGTCGAGTCAGTCAGCTCTTCCTTGGGTGAGTTACATTGACAGAGTGGGTTCAGTCTGCTCTTCCTTGGGTGAGTTACATTGACAGAGTGGGGTCAGTCTGCTCTTCCTTGTGTGAGTTACATTGACAGAGTGGGGTCAGTCTGCTCTTCCCTGGTTGAGTTACATTGACAGAGTGAGGTCAGCCTGCTATTCCCTTGGTGAGTTACATTGACAGAGTAGAGTCAGTCTGCTCTTCCCTGGGTGAGTTATATTGACAGAGTCGGGTCAGTCAGCTCTTCCTTGGGTGAGTTACATTGACAGAGTGGGGTCAGTCTGCTCTTCCTTGGGTGAGTTACATTGACAGAGTGGGGTCAGTCTGCTCTTCCTTAGGTGAGTTACATTGACAGAGTGGGGTCAGTCTGCTCTTCCCTGAGTGACTAACTTTGACAGAGTGTGGTCAGTCTGCTATTCGCTGTGTGTGTTATTTGGACAGAGTGCTGTTAGTCTGCCCTTGGTGTGTACGTTTGTTGGACTGAGTGGGGTCAGTCTGCTCTTCCCTGGGTGGGTTACATTGACAGAGTGGGATCAGTCTTCTCTTGCCTGCGTGTGTTACATTGACAGAGTGGATTCAGTCTTCTTTTCCATGGGTTGGTTACATTAACAGGTTGGGGTCAGTCTGCTCTTCCCTGGGTGACTTACTTTCACAGAGTGTGATCAGTCTACTTTTCGCTGTGTGTTTTATTTTGACATAGTGGTGTTAGTCTCCCCTTGGTGTATAAGTTTGTTCGACAGTCTGGGGTCAGTCTGCTCTTCCCTGGGGGAGTTACACTGACAGAGTGGGCTCAGTCTGCTTTTCCCTGGGTGAGTTACATGACAGAGTGGGGTCAGTCTGCTCTTCCCTGGGTGAGTTACGTTGACAGATTGGGGTCAGTCTGATCTTCCCTGTTTGGCATACATTGACAGAGTGATGTCAGTCTGCTCCTTCCTGGGTGTATTACATTGACAGAGTGAGGTTAGTCTGCTCTTCCCTGGGTGTGTTACATTGACAGAGTGGGGTCAGTCTGCACTTCCATGGGTGGGTGACATTGACAGAGAAGGTGTCAGTCTTATCTTCCCTGGATGTGTTACATTATCAGAGTGGGGTCAGTCTGCTCTTGCCTGGTTTTATTACATTGACAGAGTGAGGTTAGACTGCTCTTCCCTGGGTGTGTTACATTGACAGAGTGGGGTCAGTCTGCACTTCCATGGGTGGGTGACATTGACAGAGAAGGTTTCAGTCTTATCTTCCGTGGATGTGTTACATTGACAGAGTGGGGTCAGTCTGCTCTTGCCTGTATGAGTTACATTGAAAGAGTGGGGTCAGTCTGCTCTTCCATGGGTGAGTTATATTGACTGAGTGGGGTCAGACTGATCTTCCCTGGGTGTGTTACATTGACAGAGTGAGGTCAGTCAGCTGTTCCTTGGGTGTGTTACATTCACAGAGTGGGGTCAGTCTGCTCTTTCCTTGGTGTGTTACATTGACAGCGTGAGGTCAGACTGCTCTTCTCTGGGTGTGTTACATTGACAGAGTGAGGTCGGTCAGCTCTTCCTTGTGTGAGTTACATTGACAGAGTGGGCTCAGTCCGCTCTTCCCTGTGTGAGTTACATTGACTGAGTTGGGTCAGTCTGCTATTTCTTGGGTGGGGTAAATTGACAGAGTGTGATCAGTCTGCTCTTCCTTGTGTGTGTTACATTGACAGAGTGGTGTCAGTCTGCTCTTCCCTGGGTGAGTTACATTGACAGAGAGGGGTCAGTCTGCTCTTCCTTGTGTGAGTTACATTGACAGAGTAGAGTCAGTCTGCTCTTCCCTAGGTGAGTTACATTGACAGAGTCGGGTCAGTCAGCTCTTCCTTGGGTGAGTTACATTGACAGAGTGGGGTCAGTCTGCTCTTCCTTGGGTGAGTTACATTGACAGAGTGGGGTCAGTCTGCTCTTCCTTTGGTGAGTTACATTGACAGAGTGGGGTCAGTCTGCTCTTCCCTGGGTGAGTTACATTGACAGAGTGGGGTCAGTCTGCTCTTCCCTGAGTGACTAACTTTGACAGAGTGTGGTCAGTCTGCTATTCGCTGTTTGTGTTATTTGGACAGAGTGCTGTTAGTCTGCCCTTGGTGTGTACGTTTGTTGGACTGAGTGGGGTCAGTCTGCTCTTCCCTGGGTGGGTTACATTGACAGAGTGGGATCAGTCTTCTCTTGCCTACGTGTGTTACATTGACAGAGTGGAGTCAGTCTTCTTTTCCATGGGTTGGTTACATTAACAGGTTGGGGTCAGTCTGCTCTTCCCTGGGTGACTTACTTTGACAGAGTGTGATCAGTCTACTTTTCGCTGTGTGTTTTATTTTGACATAGTGGTGTTAGTCTCCCCTTGGTGTATACGTTTGTTCGACAGACTGGGGTCAGTCTGCTCTTCCCTGGGGGAGTTACACTGACAGAGTGGGCTCAGTCTACTTTTCCCTGGGTGAGTTACATGACAGAGTGGGGTCAGTCTGCTCTTCCCTGAGTGTGTTACATTGACAGATTGGGGTCTGTCTGCACTTCCCTGGGTGAGTTACGTTGACAGAGTGGGGTCAGTCTGATCTTCCCTGTTTGGAATATATTGACAGAGTGATGTCAGTCTGCTCCTTCTTGGGTGTATTACATTGACAGAGTGAGGTCAGTCTGCTCTTCCCTGGGTGTGTTACATTGACAGAGTGGGTTCAGTCTGCACTTCCATGGGTGGGTTACAGTGATAGAGTGTGGTCAGTCTTCTCTTCCCTGGATGTGTTACATTGACAGAGTGGGGTCAATCTGCACTTCCCTGGGTGGGTGACATTGACAGAGAAGGTGTCAGTCTTATCTTCCCTGGATGTGTTACATTGACAGAGTGGGCTCAGTCTGCTCTTGCTTGTATGAGTTACATTGAAAGAGTGGGGTCAGTCTGCTCTTCCATGGGTGAGAAATATTGACTGAGTGGGGTCAGACTGATCTTCCCTGGGTGTGTTACATTGACAGAGTGAGGTCAGTCAGCTGTTCCCTGGGTGTGTTACATTGACAGAGTGGGGTCAGTCTGCTCTTTTCTGGGTGTGTAACCTTGACAGAGTGGGGTCAGTGGGCTCTTCCCTGGGTGAGTTACATTGAAAGAGTGGGGTCAGTCTGCACCTCCAATGGTGGGTAACATTGACAGAGTGGGGTCAGTCTTCCCTTCCCTGGGTGTGTTACATTGACAGAGTGGTGTCAATCTGCTCTTCCCTTTGTGAGTTGGTTTGATAGAGTGGGGTCAGTCTGCTCTTCCCTGGGTGTGTTACATTGACAGAGTGGGATCAGTTTGCTCTTCCCTGTGTGAGTTATATTGACAGAGTGGAGTCAGTCTGCTCTTCCCTGAGTGGCTAACTTTGACAGAGTGTGGTCAGTCTGCTATTCGCTCTGTGTGTTATTTGGACAGAGTGCTGTTAGTCTGCCCTTGGTGTGTAAGTTTGTTGGACTGAGTGGGGTCATTCTGCTCTTCCCTGGGTGGGTTACATTGACAGAGTGGGATCAGTCTTCTCTTGCCTGCGTGTGTTACATTGACAGAGTGGAGTCAGTCTTCTTTTCCATGGGTTGGTTACATTAACAGGTTGGGGTCAGTCTGCTCTTCCCTGGGTGACTTACTTTGACAGAGTGTGATCAGTCTACTTTTCGCTGTGTGTTTTATTTTGACATAGTGGTGTTAGTCTCCCCTTGGTGTATAAGTTTGTTCGACAGACTGGGGTCAGTCTGCTCTTCCCTGGGGGAGTTACACTGACAGAGTGGGCTCAGTCTGCTTTTCCCTGGGTGAGTTACATGACAGAGTGGGGTCAGTCTGCTCTTCCCTGAGCGTGTTACATTGACAGATTGGGGTCTGTCTGCACTTCCCTGGGTGAGTTACGTTGACAGAGTGGGGTCAGTCTGATCTTCCCTGTTTTGAATACATTGACAGAGTGATGTCAGTCTGCTCCTTCTTGGGTGTATTACATTGACAGAGTGAGGTTAGTCTGCTCTTACCTGGGTGTGTTACATTGACAGAGTGGGGTCAGTCTGCTCTTGCCTATATGAGTTACATTGAAAGAGTGGGGTCAGTCTGCTCTTCCATGGGTGGGTGACATTGACAGAGAAGGTGTCAGTCTTATCTTCCCTGGATGTGTTACATTATCAGAGTGGGGTCAGTCTGCTCTTGCCTGGTTTTATTACATTGACAGAGTGAGGTTAGTCTGCTCTTCCCTGGGTGTGTTACATTGACAGAGTGGGGTCAGTCTGCACTTCCATGGGTGGGTGACATTGACAGAGAAGGTGTCAGTCTTATCTTCCCTGGATGTGTTACATTGACAGAGTGGGGTCAGTCTGCTCTTGCCTGTATGAGTTACATTGAAAGAGTGGGGTCAGTCTGCTCTTCCATGGGTGAGTTATATTGACTGAGTGGGGTCAGACTGATCTTCCCTGGGTGTGTTACATTGACAGAGTGAGGTGAGTAAGCTGTTCCCTCGGTGTGTTACATTGACAGAGTGGGGTCAGTCTGCTCTTTCCTGGGTGTGTTACATTGACAGCGTGAGGTCAGACTGCTCTTCTCTGGGTGTGTTACATTGACAGAGTGAGGTCAGTCAGCTGTTCCCTGGGTGTGTTACACTGACAGAGTGGGGTCAGTCTGCTCTTCCCGGGGTGTGTTACATTGACAGAGTGGGGTCAGTCTGCTCTTCCCTCTGTGTGTTACATTGACAGAGTGTCGTCAGTCTGCTTTTCCCTGGGTGCTGTGCATTGACAGAGTAGGGTCAGTATGCTCTTGCCTTGGTGTGTTACATTGACAGAGTTGGGTCGGTCAGCTATTCGCTGGGTGGATTACTTTGACAAAGTGATGTCAGTCTGCTCTTCCCTGTGTGTGTAACCTTGACAGAGTGGGGTCAGTGGGCTCTTCCGTGGGTGAGTGACATTGACAGAGTGGGGTCAGTCTGCACCTCCATTGGTGGGTAACATTGACAGAGTGGGGTCAGTCGTCTCTTCCCTGGGTGTGTTACATTGACAGAGTGGTGCCAGTCTGCTCTTCCCTTTGTGAGTTGGTTTGATAGAGTGGGGTCAGTCTGCTCTTCCCTGAATGTGTAACATTAACAGAGTGGGGTTCAGTCTGCACTTGACTGTGTGAGTTATTTTGCAGAATGGAGGTCAGTCTGCTCTTCCCTGGGTGTGTTACATTGACAGAGTGGGATCAGTTTGCTCTTCCCTGTGTGAGTTATATTGACAGAGTGGAGTCAGTCTGCTCTTCCTTGTGTGAGTTACATTGATAGAGAGGTGTAAGTCGGCTCTTCCCTGGGTGAGTTACATTGACGGAGTGGTGTAAGTCGGCTCTTCCTTGGGTGAGTCACATTGACAGAGTGGGGTCAGTCTGCTCTTCCTTGTGTGAGTTACATTGACAGATTGGGGTCTGACTGCACTTCCCTGGGTGAGTTACGTTGACAGAGTGGGGTCAGACTGATCTTCCCTGCTTGGAATACATTGACAGAGTGATGTCAGTCTGCTCCTTCTTGGGTGTATTACATTGACAGAGTGAGGTTAGTCTGCTCTTCCCTGGGTGTGTTACATTATCAGAGTGGGGTCAGTCTGCTCTTGCCTGGTTTTATTACATTGACAGAGTGAGGTTAGTCTGCACTTCCATGGGTGGGTTACAGTGATAGTGTGTGGTCAGTCTTCTCTTCCCTGGATGTGTTACATTGACAGAGTGGGGTCAATCTGCACTTCCCTGGGTGGGTGACATTGACAGAGAAGGTGTCAGTCTTATTTTCCCTGGATGTGTTACATTAACAGAGTGGGGTCAGTCTGCTCTTGCCTGGACGAGTTACATTGAAAGAGTGGGGTCAGTCTGCTCTTCCATGGGTGAGTTATATTGACTGAGTGGGTCAGAATGATCTTCCCTGGGTGTGTTACATTGACAGAGTGAGGTCAGTCAGCTGTTCCCTGGGTGTGTTACATAGACAGAGTGGGGTCAGTCTGCTCTTCCCTCTGTGTGTTACATTGACAGAGTGTCGTCAGTCTGCTTTTCCCTGGGTGCTGTGCATTGACAGAGTAGGGTCAGTATGCTCTTGCCTTGGTGTGTTACATTGACAGAGTATGGTCATTCCGCTCTTGCATGTGTGTGTTACATTGACAGAGTTGTGTCGGTCAGCTATTCGCTGGGTGGATTACTTTGACAAAGTGATGTCAGTCTGCTCTTCCCTGTGTGTGGAACCTTGACAGAGTGGGGTCAGTGGGCTCTTCCCTGGGTGAGTTACATTGAAAGAATGGGGTCAGTCTGCACCTCCAATGGTGGGTAACATTGACAGAGTGGGGTCAGTCTTCCCTTCACTGGGTGTGTTACATTGACAGAGTGGTGTCAGTCTGCTCTTCCCTTTGTGAGTTGGTTTGATAGATTGGGGTCAGTCTGCTCTTCCCTGAATGTGTAACATTAACAGAGTGGGGTTCAGTCTGCACTTGACTGTGTGAGTTATTTTGCAGAGTGGAGGTCAGTCTGCTCTTCCCTGGGTGTGTTACATTGACAGAGTGGGATCAGTTTGCTCTTCCCTGTGTGAGTTATATTGACAGAGTGGAGTCAGTCTGCTCTTCCCTGAGTGACTAACTTTGACAGAGTGTGGTCAGTCTGCTATTCGCTGTGTGTGTTATTTGGACAGAGTGCTGTTAGTCTGCCCTTGGTGTGTAAGTTTGTTGGACTGAGTGGGGTCAGTCTTCTCTTCCCTGGGTGGGTTACATTGACAGAGTGGGATCAGTCTTCTCTTGCCTGCGTGTGTTACATTGACAGAGTGGAGTCAGTCTTCTTTTCCATGGGTTGGTTACATTAACAGGTTGGGGTCAGTCTGCGCTTCCCTGGGTGACTTACTTTGACAGAGTGTGATCAGTCTACTTTTCGCTGTGTGTTTTATTTTGACATAGTGGTGTTAGTCTCCCCTTGGTGTATAGGTTTGTTCGACAGACTGGGGTCAGTCTGCTCTTCCCTGGGGGAGTTACACTGACAGAGTGGGCTCAGTCTGCTTTTCCCTGGGTGAGTTACATGACAGAGTGGGGTCAGTCTGCTCTTCCCTGGGTGAGTTACATTGACAGAGTGGGGTCATTCTGATCTTCCCTGTTTGGGATACATTTACAGAGTGATGTCAGTCTGCTCCTTCTTGAGTGTATTACATTGACAGAGTGAAGTTAGTCTGCTCTTCCCTGGGTGTGTTACATTGACAGAGTGGGGTCAGTCTGCACTTCCATGGGTGGGTGACATTGACAGAGAAGGTGTCAGTCTTATCTTCCCTGGATGTGTTACATTATCAGAGTGGGGTCAGTCTGCTCTTGCCTGGTTTTATTACATTGACAGAGTGAGGTTAGTCTGCTCTTCCCTGGGTGTGTTACATTGACAGAGTGGGGTCAGTCTGCACTTCCATGGGTGGGTGACATTGACAGAGAAGGTGTCAGTCTTATCTTCCCTGGATGTGTTACATTGACAGAGTGGGGTCAGTCTGCTCTTGCCTGTATGAGTTACATTGAAAGAGTGGGGTCAGTCTGCTCTTCCATGGGTGAGTTATATTGACTGAGTGGGGTCAGACTGATCTTCCCTGGGTGTGTTACATTGACAGAGTGAGGTCAGTCAGCTGTTCCATGGGTGTGTTACATTGACAGAGTGGGGTCAGTCTGCTCTTTCCTGGGTGTGTTACATTGACAGCGTGAGGTCAGACTGCTCTTCTCTGGGTGTGTTACATTGACAGAGTGAGGTCGGTCAGCTCTTCCTTGTGTGAGTTACATTGACAGAGTGGGCTCAGTCCGCTCTTCCCTGTGTGAGTTACATTGACTGAGTTCGGTCAGTCTGCTCTTTCTTGGGTGGGGTAAATTGACAGAGTGTGATCAGTCTGCTCTTCCTTGTGTGTGTTACATTGACAGAGTGGGGTCAGTCTGCTCTTCCCTGGGTGAGTTACATTGACAGAGAGGGGTCATTCTGCTCTTCCCTGTGTGAGTAAAATTGACAGAGTCGAGTCAGTCAGCTCTTCCTTGGGTGAGTTACATTGACAGAGTGGGTTCAGTCTGCTCTTCCTTGGGTGAGTTACATTGACAGAGTGGGGTCAGTCTGCTCTTCCTTGTGTGAGTTACATTGACAGAGTGGCGTCAGTCTGCTCTTCCCTGGTTGAGTTACATTGACAGAGTGAGGTCAGCCTGCTATTCCCTTGGTGAGTTACATTGACAGAGTAGAGTCAGTCTGCTCTTCCCTGGGTGAGTTATATTGACAGAGTCGGGTCAGTCAGCTCTTCCTTGGGTGAGTTACATTGACAGAGTGGGGTCAGTCTGCTCTTCCTTGGGTGGGTTACATTGACAGAGTGGGGTCAGTCTGCTCTTCCTTGGGTGAGTTACATTGACAGAGTGGGGTCAGTCTGCTCTTCCCTGGGTGAGTTACATTGACAGAGTGGGGTCAGTCTGCTCTTCCCTGAGTGACTAACTTTGACAGAGTGTGGTCAGTCTGCTATTCGCTGTGTGTGTTATTTGGACAGAGTGCTGTTAGTCTGCCCTTGGTGTGTACGTTTGTTGGACTGAGTGGGGTCAGTCTGCTCTTCCCTGGGTGGGTTCCATTGACAGAGTGGGATCAGTCTTCTCTTGCCTGCGTGTGTTACATTGACAGAGTGGATTCAGTCTTCTTTTCCATGGGTTGGTTACATTAACAGGTTGGGGTCAGTCTGCTCTTCCCTGGGTGACTTACTTTGACAGAGTGTGATCAGTCTACTTTTCGCTGTGTGTTTTATTTTGACATAGTGGTGTTAGTCTCCCCTTGGTGTATAAGTTTGTTCGACAGTCTGGGGTCAGTCTGCTCTTCCCTGGGGGAGTTACACTGACAGAGTGGGCTCAGTCTGCTTTTCCCTGGGTGAGTTACATGACAGAGTGGGGTCAGTCTGCTCTTCCCTGGGTGAGTTACGTTGACAGAGTGGGGTCAGTCTGATCTTCCCTGTTTGGGATACATTGACAGAGTGATGTCAGTCTGCTCCTTCCTGGGTGTATTACATTGACAGAGTGAGGTTAGTCTGCTCTTCCCTGGGTGTGTTACATTGACAGAGTGGGGTCAGTCTGCACTTCCATGGGTGGGTGACATTGACAGAGAAGGTGTCAGTCTTATCTTCCCTGGATGTGTTACATTATCAGAGTGGGGTCAGTCTGCTCTTGCCTGGTTTTATTACATTGACAGAGTGAGGTTAGACTGCTCTTCCCTGGGTGTGTTACATTGACAGAGTGGGGTCAGTCTGCACTTCCATGGGTGGGTGACATTGACAGAGAAGGTGTCAGTCTTATCTTCCGTGGATGTGTTACATTGACAGAGTGGGGTCAGTCTGCTCTTGCCTGTATGAGTTACATTGAAAGAGTGGGGTCAGTCTGCTCTTCCATGGGTGAGTTATATTGACTGAGTGGGGTCAGACTGATCTTCCCTGGGTGTGTTACATTGACAGAGTGAGGTCAGTCAGCTGTTCCTTGGGTGTGTTACATTCACAGAGTGGGGTCAGTCTGCTCTTTCCTTGGTGTGTTACATTGACAGCGTGAGGTCAGACTGCTCTTCTCTGGATGTGTTACATTGACAGAGTGAGGTCGGTCAGCTCTTCCTTGTGTGAGTTACATTGACAGAGTGGGCTCAGTCCGCTATTCCCTGTGTGAGTTACATTGACTGAGTTGGGTCAGTCTGCTGTTTCTTGGGTGGGGTAAATTGACAGAGTGTGATCAGTCTGCTCTTCCTTGTGTGTGTTACATTGACAGAGTGGGGTCAGTCTGCTCTTCCCTGGGTGAGTTACATTGACAGAGAGGGGTCAGTCTGCTCTTCCTTGTGTGAGTTACATTGACAGAGTAGAGTCAGTCTGCTCTTCCCTAGGTGAGTTACATTGACAGAGTCGGGTCAGTCAGCTCTTCCTTGGGTGAGTTACATTGACAGAGTGGGGTCAGTCTGCTCTTCCTTGGGTGAGTTACATTGACAGAGTGGGGTCAGTCTGCTCTTCCTTGGGTGAGTTACATTGACAGAGTGGGGTCAGTCTGCTCTTGCCTGGGTGAGTTACATTGACAGAGTGGGGTCAGTCTGCTCTTCCCTGAGTGACTAACTTTGACAGAGTGTGGTCAGTCTGCTATTCGCTGTGTGTGTTATTTGGACAGAGTGCTGTTAGTCTGCCCTTGATGTGTACGTTTGTTGGACTGAGTGGGGTCAGTCTGCTCTTCCCTGGGTGGGTTACATTGACAGAGTGGGATCAGTCTTCTCTTGCCTACGTGTGTTACATTGACAGAGTGGAGTCAGTCTTCTTTTCCATGGGTTGGTTACATTCACAGGTTGGGGTCAGTCTGCTCTTCCCTGGGTGACTTACTTTGACAGAGTGTGATCAGTCTACTTTTCGCTGTGTGTTTTATTTTGACATAGTGGTGTTAGTCTCCCCTTGGTGTATACGTTTGTTCGACAGACTGGGGTCAGTCTGCTCTTCCCTGGGGGAGTTACACTGACAGAGTGGGCTCAGTCTACTTTTCCCTGGGTGAGTTACATGACAGAGTGGGGTCAGTCTGCTCTTCCCTGAGTGTGTTACATTGACAGATTGGGGTCTGTCTGCACTTCCCTGGGTGAGTTACGTTGACAGAGTGGGGTCAGTCTGATCTTCCCTGTTTGGAATATATTGACAGAGTGATGTCAGTCTGCTCCTTCTTGGGTGTATTACATTGACAGAGTGAGGTCAGTCTGCTCTTCCCTGGGTGTGTTACATTGACAGAGTGGGTTCAGTCTGCACTTCCATGGGTGGGTTACAGTGATAGAGTGTGGTCAGTCTTCTCTTCCCTGGATGTGTTACATTGACAGAGTGGGGTCAATCTGCACTTCCCTGGGTGGGTGACATTGACAGAGAAGGTGTCAGTCTTATCTTCCCTGGATGTGTTACATTGACAGAGTGGGGTCAGTCTGCTCTTGCCTGTATGAGTTACATTGAAAGAGTGGGGTCAGTCTGCTCTTCCATGGGTGAGTTATATTGACTGAGTGGGGTCAGACTGATCTTCCCTGGGTGTGTTACATTGACAGAGTGAGGTCAGTCAGCTGTTCCCTGGGTGTGTTACATTGACAGAGTGGGGTCAGTCTGCTCTTTCCTGGGTGTGTTACATTGACAGCGTGAGGTCAGACTGCTCGTCTCTGGGTGTGTTACATTGACAGAGTGAGGTCAGTCAGCTGTTCCCTGGGTGTGTTACACTGACAGAGTGGGGTCAGTCTGCTCTTTCCAGGGTGTTTTACATTGACAGAGTGAGGTCAGACTGCTCTTCCCTGGGTGTGTTACATTGACAGAGTGGGGTCAGTCTGCTCTTCCCTGGGGGGGTTACATTGACAGAGTGGGGTCAGTCTGCTCTTCCCTGGGTGTGTTACATTGACAGAGTAGGGTCAGTATGCTCTTGCCTTGGTGTGTTACATTGGCAGAGTATGGTCATTCCGCTCTTGCATGTGTGTGTTACATTGACAGAGTTTTGTCGGTCAGCTATTCGCTGGGTGGATTACTTTGACAAAGTGATGTCAGTCTGCTCTTCCCTGGGTGTGTAACCTTGACAGAGTGGGGTCAGTGGGCTCTTCCCTGGGTGAGTTACATTGAAAGAGTGGGGTCAGTCTGCACCTCCAATGGTGGGTAACATTGACAGAGTGGGGTCAGTCTTCCCTTCCCTGGGTGTGTTACATTGACAGAGTGGTGTCAATCTGCTCTTCCCTTTGTGAGTTGGTTTGATAGAGTGGGGTCAGTCTGCTCTTCCCTGGGTGTGTTACATTGACAGAGTGGGATCAGTTTGCTCTTCCCTGTGTGAGTTATATTGACAGAGTGGAGTCAGTCTGCTCTTCCCTGAGTGGCTAACTTTGACAGAGTGTGGTCAGTCTGCTATTCGCTCTGTGTGTTATTTGGACAGAGTGCTGTTAGTCTGCCCTTGGTGTGTAAGTTTGTTGGACTGAGTGGGGTCAGTCTTCTCTTCCCTGGGTGGGTTACATTGACAGAGTGGGATCAGTCTTCTCTTGCCTGCGTGTGTTACATTGACAGAGTGGAGTCAGTCTTCTTTTCCATGGGTTGGTTACATTAACAGGTTGGGGTCAGTCTGCTCTTCCCTGGGTGACTTACTTTGACAGAGTGTGATCAGTCTACTTTTCGCTGTGTGTTTTATTTTGACATAGTGGTGTTAGTCTCCCCTTGGTGTATAAGTTTGTTCGACAGACTGGGGTCAGTCTGCTCTTCCCTGGGGGAGTTACACTGACAGAGTGGGCTCAGTCTGCTTTTCCCTGGGTGAGTTACATGACAGAGTGGGGTCAGTCTGCTCTTCCCTGACCGTGTTACATTGACAGATTGGGGTCTGTCTGCACTTCCCTGGGTGAGTTACGTTGACAGAGTGGGGTCAGTCTGATCTTCCCTGTTTTGAATACATTGACAGAGTGATGTCAGTCTGCTCCTTCTTGGGTGTATTACATTGACAGAGTGAGGTTAGTCTGCTCTTCCCTGGGTGTGTTACATTGACAGAGTGGGTTCAGTCTGCACTTCCATGGGTGGGTGACATTGACAGAGAAGGTGTCAGTCTTATCTTCCCTGGATGTGTTACATTGACAGAGTGGGGTCAGTCTGCTCTTGCCTATATGAGTTACATTGAAAGAGTGGGGTCAGTCTGCTCTTCCATGGGTGGGTAACATTGACAGAGAAGGTGTCAGTCTTATCTTCCCTGGATGTGTTACATTATCAGAGTGGGGTCAGTCTGCTCTTGCCTGGTTTTATTACATTGACAGAGTGAGGTTAGACTGCTCTTCCCTGGGTGAGTTACATTGACAGAGTGGGGTCAGTCTGCACTTCCATGGGTGGGTGACATTGACAGAGAAGGTGTCAGTCTTATCTTCCCTGGATGTGTTACATTGACAGAGTGGGGTCAGTCTGCTCTTGCCTGTATGAGTTACATTGAAAGAGTGGGGTCAGTCTGCTCTTCCATGGGTGAGTTATATTGACTGAGTGGGGTTAGACTGATCTTCCCTGGGTGTGTTACATTGACAGAGTGAGGTGAGTAAGCTGTTCCCTCGGTGTGTTACATTGACAGAGTGGGGTCAGTCAGCTCTATCCTGGGTGTGTTACATTGACAGCGTGAGGTCAGACTGCTCTTCTCTGGGTGTGTTACATTGACAGAGTGAGGTCAGTCAGCTGTTCCCTGGGTGTGTTACACTGACAGAGTGGGGTCAGTCTGCTCTTCCCGGGGTGTGTTACATTGACAGAGTGGGGTCAGTCTGCTCTTCCCTCTGTGTGTTACATTGACAGAGTGTCGTCAGTCTGCTTTTCCCTGGGTGCTGTGCATTGACAGAGTAGGGTCAGTATGCTCTTGCCTTGGTGTGTTACATTGACAGAGTTGGGTCGGTCAGCTATTCGCTGGGTGGATTACTTTGACAAAGTGATGTCAGTCTGCTCTTCCCTGTGTGTGTAACCTTGACAGAGTGGGGTCAGTGGGCTCTTCCGTGGGTGAGTTACATTGACAGAGTGGGGTCAGTCTGCACCTCCATTGGTGGGTAACATTGACAGAGTGGGGTCAGTCTTCTCTTCCCTGGGTGTGTTACATTGACAGAGTGGTGCCAGTCTGCTCTTCCCTTTGTGAGTTGGTTTGATAGAGTGGGGTCAGTCTGCTCTTCCCTGAATGTGTAACATTAACAGAGTGGGGTTCAGTCTGCACTTGACTGTGTGAGTTATTTTGCAGAATGGAGGTCAGTCTGCTCTTCCCTGGGTGTGTTTCATTGACAGAGTGGGATCAGTTTGCTCTTCCCTGTGTGAGTTATATTGACAGAGTGGAGTCAGTCTGCTCTTCCTTGTGTGAGTTACATTGATAGAGTGGTGTAAGTCGGCTCTTCCCTGGGTGAGTTACATTGACGGAGTGGTGTAAGTCGGCTCTTCCTTGGGTGAGTCACATTGACAGAGTGGGGTCAGTCTGCTCTTCCTTGTGTGAGTTACATTGACAGATTGGGGTCTGACTGCACTTCCCTGGGTGAGTTACGTTGACAGAGTGGGGTCAGACTGATCTTCCCTGTTTGGAATACATTGACAGAGTGATGTCAGTCTGCTCCTTCTTGGGTGTATTACATTGACAGAGTGAGGTTAGTCTGCTCTTCCCTGGGTGTGTTACATTATCAGAGTGGGGTCAGTCTGCTCTTGCCTGGTTTTATTACATTGACAGTGTGAGGTTAGTCTGCACTTCCATGGGTGGGTTACAGTGATAGTGTGTGGTCAGTCTTCTCTTCCCTGGATGTGTTACATTGACAGAGTGGGGTCAATCTGCACTTCCCTGGGTGGGTGACATTGACAGAGAAGGTGTCAGTCTTATTTTCCCTGGATGTGTTACATTAACAGAGTGGGGTCAGTCTGCTCTTGCCTGTATGAGTTACATTGAAAGAGTGGGGTCAGTCTGCTCTTCCATGGGTGAGTTATATTGACTGAGTGGGTCAGAATGATCTTCCCTGGGTGTGTTACATTGACAGAGTGAGGTCAGTCAGCTGTTCCCTGGGTGTGTTACATTGACAGAGTGGGGTCAGTCTGCTCTTTCCTGGGTGTGTTACATTGACAGCGTGAGGTCAGACTGCTCTTCCCTGGGTGTGTTACATTGACAGAGTGAGGTCAGCCTGCTCTTCCCTTGGTGAGTTACATTGACAGAGTAGAGTCAGTCTGCTCTTCCCTGGGTGAGTTATATTGACAGAGTCGGGTCAGTCAGCTCTTCCTTGGGTGAGTTACATTGACAGAGTGGGGTCAGTCTGCTCTTCCTTGGGTGAGTTACATTGACAGAGTGGGGTCAGTCTGCTCTTCCCTGGGTGAGTTACATTGACAGAGTGGGGTCAGTCTGCTCTTCCATGAGTGACTAACTTTGACAGAGTGTGGTCAGCCCGCTATTCGATGTGTGTGTTATTTGGACAGAGTGCTGTTAGTCTGCCCTTGTTGTGTAAGTTTGTTGGACAGAGTGGGGTCAGTCTGCTCTTCCCTGAGTGTGTTACATTGACAGATTGGGGTCTGTCTGCACTTCCCTGGGTGGGTTACATTGACAGAGTGGGATCAGTCTTCTCTTGCCTGCGTGTGTTACATTGACAGAGTGGAGTCAGTCTTCTTTTCCATGGGTTGGTTACATTAACAGGTTGGGGTCAGTCTGCTCTTCCCTGGGTGACTTCCTTTGACAGAGTGTGATCAGTCTACTTTTCGCTGTGTGTTTTATTTTGACATAGTGGTGTTAGTCTCCCCTTGGTGTATAAGTTTGTTCGACAGACTGGGGTCAGTCTGCTCTTCCCTGGGGGAGTTACACTGACAGAGTGGGCTCAGTCTGCTTTTCCCTGGGTGAGTTACATGACAGAGTGGCGTCAGTCTGCTCTTCCCTGACCGTGTTACATTGACAGATTGGGGTCTGTCTGCACTTCCCTGGGTGAGTTACGTTGACAGAGTGGGGTCAGTCTGATCTTCCCTGTTTTGAATACATTGACAGAGTGATGTCAGTCTGCTCCTTCTTGGGTGTATTACATTGACAGAGTGAGGTTAGTCTGCTCTTCCCTGGGTGTGTTACATTGACAGAGTGGGGTCAGTCTGCACTTCCATGGGTGGGTGACATTGACAGAGAAGGTGTCAGTCTTATCTTCCCTGGATGTGTTACATTGACAGAGTGGGGTCAGTCTGCTCTTGCCTATATGAGTTACATTGAAAGAGTGGGGTCAGTCTGCTCTTCCATGGGTGGGTAACATTGACAGAGAAGGTGTCAGTCTTATCTTCCCTGGATGTGTTACATTATCAGAGTGGGGTCAGTCTGCTCTTGCCTGGTTTTATTACATTGACAGAGTGAGGTTAGACTGCTCTTCCCTGGGTGAGTTACATTGACAGAGTGGGGTCAGTCTGCACTTCCATGGGTGGGTGACATTGACAGAGAAGGTGTCAGTCTTATCTTCCCTGGATGTGTTACATTGACAGAGTGGGGTCAGTCTGCTCTTGCCTGTATGAGTTACATTGAAAGAGTGGGGTCAGTCTGCTCTTCCATGGGTGAGTTATATTGACTGAGTGGGGTCAGACTGATCTTCCCTGGGTGTGTTACATTGACAGAGTGAGGTGAGTAAGCTGTTCCCTCGGTGTGTTACATTGACAGAGTGGGGTCAGTCAGCTCTATCCTGGGTGTGTTACATTGACAGCGTGAGGTCAGACTGCTCTTCTCTGGGTGTGTTACATTGACAGAGTGAGGTCAGTCAGCTGTTCCCTGGGTGTGTTACACTGACAGAGTGGGGTCAGTCTGCTCTTCCCGGGGTGTGTTACATTGACAGAGTGGGGTCAGTCTGCTCTTCCCTCTGTGTGTTACATTGACAGAGTGGGGTCAGTCTGCTCTTCCCTCTGTGTGTTACATTGACAGAGTGTCGTCAGTCTGCTTTTCCCTGGGTGCTGTGCATTGACAGAGTAGGGTCAGTATGCTCTTGCCTTGGTGTGTTACATTGACAGAGTTGGGTCGGTCAGCTATTCGCTGGGTGGATTACTTTGACAAAGTGATGTCAGTCTGCTCTTCCCTGTGTGTGTAACCTTGACAGAGTGGGGTCAGTGGGCTCTTCCGTGGGTGAGTTACATTGACAGAGTGGGGTCAGTCTGCACCTCCATTGGTGGGTAACATTGACAGAGTGGGGTCAGTCTTCTCTTCCCTGGGTGTGTTACATTGACAGAGTGGTGCCAGTCTGCTCTTCCCTTTGTGAGTTGGTTTGATAGAGTGGGGTCAGTCTGCTCTTCCCTGAATGTGTAACATTAACAGAGTGGGGTTCAGTCTGCACTTGACTGTGTGAGTTATTTTGCAGAATGGAGGTCAGTCTGCTCTTCCCTGGGTGTGTCTCATTGACAGAGTGGGATCAGTTTGCTCTTCCCTGTGTGAGTTATATTGACAGAGTGGAGTCAGTCTGCTCTTGCTTGTGTGAGTTACATTGATAGAGTGGTGTAAGTCGGCTCTTCCCTGGGTGAGTTACATTGACGGAGTGGTGTAAGTCGGCTCTTCCTTGGGTGAGTCACATTGACAGAGTGGGGTCAGTCTGCTCTTCCTTGTGTGAGTTACATTGACAGATTGGGGTCTGACTGCACTTCCCTGGGTGAGTTACGTTGACAGAGTGGGGTCAGACTGATCTTCCCTGTTTGGAATACATTGACAGAGTGATGTCAGTCTGCTCCTTCTTGGGTGTATTACATTGACAGAGTGAGGTTAGTCTGCTCTTCCCTGGGTGTGTTACATTATCAGAGTGGGGTCAGTCTGCTCTTGCCTGGTTTTATTACATTGACAGTGTGAGGTTAGTCTGCACTTCCATGGGTGGGTTACAGTGATAGTGTGTGGTCAGTCTTCTCTTCCCTGGATGTGTTACATTGACAGAGTGGGGTCAATCTGCACTTCCCTGGGTGGGTGACATTGACAGAGAAGGTGTCAGTCTTATTTTCCCTGGATGTGTTACATTAACAGAGTGGGGTCAGTCTGCTCTTGCCTGTATGAGTTACATTGAAAGAGTGGGGTCAGTCTGCTCTTCCATGGGTGAGTTATATTGACTGAGTGGGTCAGAATGATTTTCCCTGGGTGTGTTACATTGACAGAGTGAGGTCAGTCAGCTGTTCCCTGGGTGTGTTACATTGACAGAGTGGGGTCAGTCTGCTCTTTCCTGGGTGTGTTACATTGACAGCGTGAGGTCAGACTGCTCTTCCCTGGGTGTGTTACATTGACAGAGTGAGGTCAGCCTGCTCTTCCCTTGGTGAGTTACATTGACAGAGTAGAGTCAGTCTGCTCTTCCCTGGGTGAGTTATATTGACAGAGTCGGGTCAGTCAGCTCTTCCTTGGGTGAGTTACATTGACAGAGTGGGGTCAGTCTGCTCTTCCTTGGGTGAGTTACATTGACAGAGTGGGGTCAGTCTGCTCTTCCCTGGGTGAGTTACATTGACAGAGTGGGGTCAGTCTGCTCTTCCATGAGTGACTAACTTTGACAGAGTGTGGTCAGCCCGCTATTCGATGTGTGTGTTATTTGGACAGAGTGCTGTTAGTCTGCCCTTGTTGTGTAAGTTTGTTGGACAGAGTGGGGTCAGTCTGCTCTTCCCTGAGTGTGTTACATTGACAGATTGGGGTCTGTCTGCACTTCCCTGGGTGAGTTACGTTGACAGAGTGGGGTCAGTCTGATCTTCCCTGTTTGGAATACATTGACAGAGTGATGTCAGTCTGCTCCTTCTTGGGTGTATTACATTGACAGAGTGAGTTTAGTCTGCTCTTCCATGGGTGTGTTACATTTACAGAGTGGGGTCAGTCTGCACTTCCATGGGTGGGTGACATAGACAGAGAAGGTGTCAGTCTTATCTTCCCTGGATGTGTTACATTATCAGAGTGGGGTCAGTCTGCTCTTGCCTGGTTTTATTACATTGACAGAGTGAGGTTAGACTGCTCTTCCCTGGGTGTGTTACATTGACAGAGTGGGATCAGTCTGCACTTCCATGGGTGGGTTACAGTGATAGAGTGTGGTCAGTCTTCTCTTCCCTGGATGTGTTACATTGACAGAGTGGGGTCAATCTGCACTTCCCTGGGTGGGTGACATTGACAGAGTGGGGTCAGTCTGCTCTTCCCTGGGTGGGTTACATTGACAGAGTGAGGTCAGTCTGCTCTTCCCTGGGTGTGTTACATTGACAGAGTGGGGTCAGTCTGCTCTTCCCTGGGTGGGTTACATTGACAGAGTGAGGTCAGTCTGCTCTTCCCTGGGTGGGTGACATTGACAGAGTGGGATCAGTCTGCACTTCCATGGGTGGGTTGCAGTGATAGAGTGTGGTCAGTCTGCTCTTTCCAGGGTGTGTTACATTGACAGAGTGAGGTTAATCTGCTCTTCCCTGGGTGTGTTACATTGACAGAGTGGGGTCAGTCTGCTCTTCCCTGGGTGGGTTACATTGACAGAGTGAGGTCAGTCTGCTCTTCCCTGGGTGTGTTACATTGACAGAGTGGGGTCAGTCTGCTCTTCCCTCTGTGTGTTACATTGACAGAGTGTCGTCAGTCTGCTTTTCCCTGGGTGCTGTGCATTGACAGAGTAGGGTCATTCCGCTCTTGCATGTGTGTGTTACATTGACAGAGTAGGGTCGGTCAGCTATTCGCTGGGTGGACTTCTTTGACAGAGTGATGTCAGTCTGCTCTTCCCTGTGTGTGTAACCTTGACAGAGTGGGGTCAGTGGGCTCTTCCCTGGGTGAGTTACATTGACAGAGTGGGGTCAGTCTGCACCTCCATTGGTGGGTAACATTGACAGAGTGGGGTCAGTCTGCTCTTCCCTCTGTGTGTTACATTGACAGAGTGTCGTCAGTCTGCTTTTCCCTGGGTGCTGTGCATTGACAGAGTAGGGTCATTCCGCTCTTGCATGTGTGTGTTACATTGACAGAGTAGGGTCGGTCAGCTATTCGCTGGGTGGACTTCTTTGACAGAGTGATGTCAGTCTGCTCTTCCCTGTGTGTGTAACCTTGACAGAGTGGGGTCAGTGGGCTCTTCCCTGGGTGAGTTACATTGACAGAGTGGGGTCAGTCTGCACCTCCATTGGTGGGTAACATTGACAGAGTGGGGTCAGTCTTCTCTTCCCTGGGTGTGTTACATTGACAGAGTGGTGTCAGTCTGCTCTTCCCTTTGTGAGTTGGTTTGATAGAGTGGGGTCAGTCTGCTCTTCCCTGAATGTCTAACATTAACAGAGTTGGGTTCAGTCTGCACTTGACTGTGTGAGTTATTTTGCAGAATGGAGGTCAGTCTGCTCTTCCCTGGGTGTGTTTCATTGACAGAGTGGGATCAGTTTGCTCTTCCCTGTGTGAGTTATATTGACAGAGTGGAGTCAGTCTGCTCTTCCTTGTGTGAGTTACATTGATAGAGTGGTGTAAGTCGGCTCTTCCCTGGGTGAGTTACATTGACGGAGTGGTGTAAGTCGGCTCTTCCTTGGGTGAGTCACATTGACAGAGTGGGGTCAGTCTGCTCTTCCTTGTGTGAGTTACATTGACAGATTGGGGTCTGACTGCACTTCCCTGGGTGAGTTACGTTGACAGAGTGGGGTCAGACTGATCTTCCCTGTTTGGAATACATTGACAGAGTGATGTCAGTCTGCTCCTTCTTGGGTGTATTACATTGACAGAGTGAGGTTAGTCTGCTCTTCCCTGGGTGTGTTACATTATCAGAGTGGGGTCAGTCTGCTCTTGCCTGGTTTTATTACATTGACAGTGTGAGGTTAGTCTGCACTTCCATGGGTGGGTTACAGTGATAGTGTGTGGTCAGTCTTCTCTTCCCTGGATGTGTTACATTGACAGAGTGGGGTCAATCTGCACTTCCCTGGGTGGGTGACATTGACAGAGAAGGTGTCAGTCTTATTTTCCCTGGATGTGTTACATTAACAGAGTGGGGTCAGTCTGCTCTTGCCTGTATGAGTTACATTGAAAGAGTGGGGTCAGTCTGCTCTTCCATGGGTGAGTTATATTGACTGAGTGGGTCAGAATGATCTTCCCTGGGTGTGTTACATTGACAGAGTGAGGTCAGTCAGCTGTTCCCTGGGTGTGTTACATTGACAGAGTGGGGTCAGTCTGCTCTTTCCTGGGTGTGTTACATTGACAGCGTGAGGTCAGACTGCTCTTCCCTGGGTGTGTTACATTGACAGAGTGAGGTCAGCCTGCTCTTCCCTTGGTGAGTTACATTGACAGAGTAGAGTCAGTCTGCTCTTCCCTGGGTGAGTTATATTGACAGAGTCGGGTCAGTCAGCTCTTCCTTGGGTGAGTTACATTGACAGAGTGGGGTCAGTCTGCTCTTCCTTGGGTGAGTTACATTGACAGAGTGGGGTCAGTCTGCTCTTCCTTGGGTGAGTTACATTGACAGAGTGGGGTCAGTCTGCTCTTCCCTGGGTGAGTTACATTGACAGAGTGGGGTCAGTCTGCTCTTCCATGAGTGACTAACTTTGACAGAGTGTGGTCAGCCCGCTATTCGATGTGTGTGTTATTTGGACAGAGTGCTGTTAGTCTGCCCTTGTTGTGTAAGTTTGTTGGACAGAGTGGGGTCAGTCTGCTCTTCCCTGAGTGTGTTACATTGACAGATTGGGGTCTGTCTGCACTTCCCTGGGTGAGTTACGTTGACAGAGTGGGGTCAGTCTGATCTTCCCTGTTTGGAATACATTGACAGAGTGATGTCAGTCTGCTCCTTCTTGGGTGTATTACATTGACAGAGTGAGTTTAGTCTGCTCTTCCATGGGTGTGTTACATTTACAGAGTGGGGTCAGTCTGCACTTCCATGGGTGGGTGACATAGACAGAGAAGGTGTCAGTCTTATCTTCCCTGGATGTGTTACATTATCAGAGTGGGGTCAGTCTGCTCTTGCCTGGTTTTATTACATTGACAGAGTGAGGTTAGACTGCTCTTCCCTGGGTGTGTTACATTGACAGAGTGGGATCAGTCTGCACTTCCATGGGTGGGTTACAGTGATAGAGTGTGGTCAGTCTTCTCTTCCCTGGATGTGTTACATTGACAGAGTGGGGTCAATCTGCACTTCCCTGGGTGGGTGACATTGACAGAGTGGGGTCAGTCTGCTCTTCCCTGGGTGGGTTACATTGACAGAGTGAGGTCAGTCTGCTCTTCCCTGGGTGTGTTACATTGACAGAGTGGGGTCAGTCTGCTCTTCCCTGGGTGGGTTACATTGACAGAGTGAGGTCAGTCTGCTCTTCCCTGGGTGGGTGACATTGACAGAGTGGGATCAGTCTGCACTTCCATGGGTGGGTTGCAGTGATAGAGTGTGGTCAGTCTGCTCTTTCCAGGGTGTGTTACATTGACAGAGTGAGGTTAATCTGCTCTTCCCTGGGTGTGTTACATTGACAGAGTGGGGTCAGTCTGCTCTTCCCTGGGTGGGTTACATTGACAGAGTGAGGTCAGTCTGCTCTTCCCTGGGTGTGTTACATTGACAGAGTGGGGTCAGTCTGCTCTTCCCTCTGTGTGTTACATTGACAGAGTGTCGTCAGTCTGCTTTTCCCTGGGTGCTGTGCATTGACAGAGTAGGGTCATTCCGCTCTTGCATGTGTGTGTTACATTGACAGAGTAGGGTCGGTCAGCTATTCGCTGGGTGGACTTCTTTGACAGAGTGATGTCAGTCTGCTCTTCCCTGTGTGTGTAACCTTGACAGAGTGGGGTCAGTGGGCTCTTCCCTGGGTGAGTTACATTGACAGAGTGGGGTCAGTCTGCACCTCCATTGGTGGGTAACATTGACAGAGTGGGGTCAGTCTTCTCTTCCCTGGGTGTGTTACATTGACAGAGTGGTGTCAGTCTGCTCTTCCCTTTGTGAGTTGGTTTGATAGAGTGGGGTCAGTCTGCTCTTCCCTGAATGTCTAACATTAACAGAGTTGGGTTCAGTCTGCACTTGACTGTGTGAGTTATTTTGCAGAGTGGAGGTCAGTCTGCTCTTCCCTGGGTGTTTTACATTGACAGAGTGGGATCAGTTTGCTCTTCCCTGTGTGAGTTATATTGACAGAGTGGAGTCAGTCTGCTCTTCCTTGTGTGAGTTACATTGATAGAGTGGGGATAGTCTGCTCTTCCCTGCGTGAGTTACATTGACGGAGTGGTGTAAGTCGGCTCTTCCCTGGGTGAGTCACATTGACAGAGTGGGGTCAGTCTGCTCTTCCTTGTGTGAGTTACATTGACAGAGTGGGGTCAGTCTGCTCTTCCATGGGTGAGTTACATTGACAGAGTGGGGTCAGTCCGCTCTTCCCTGTGTGAGTTACATTGACAGAGTTGGGTCAGTCAGCTCTTCCCTGGGTGAGTTACATTGACTGATTGGTGTCAGTCTGCTCTTCCCTGGGTGTGTTACATTGACTGAGTGGTGTCAGTCTGCTCTTCCCTTCGTGTGTTACACTGACAGAGTGGTGTCAGTCTGCTTTCCCTGGGTGAGTTGCATTGACTGAGTGGTGTCAGTCTGCTCTTCCTTCTGTGAGTTACATTGACTGAGTGGGGTCAGTCTGCTCTTCCCTGGGTGAGTTACATTGACAGATTGGGGTCAGTCTGCTCTTCCTTGTGTGAGTTACATTGACTGAGTGGGGTCAGTCTGCTCTTCCCTGGGTGAGTGCCATTGACAGATTGGGGTCAGTCTGCTCTTCCCTGTGTGAGTTACATTGACTGAGTGGGGTCAGTCTGCACTTCCCTGGGTGTGTTACATTGACAGAGTGGTGTCAGTCCGCTCTTGCCTTGTACGTTACATTGAAAGATTGGGGTCAGTCTGCTCTTCCTTGTGTGAGTTACATTGACTGAGTGGGGTCAGTCTGCTCTTCCCTGGGTGAGTTACATTGACAGATTGGGGTCAGTCTGCTCTTCCCTGTGTGAGTTACATTGACTGAGTGGGGTCAGTCTGCTCTTCCCTGGGTGAGTTACATTGACAGATTGGGGTCAGTCTGCTCTTCCCTGTGTGAGTTACATTGACTGAGTGGGGTCAGTCTGCTCTTCCCTGTGTGAGTTGCATTGACAGAGTGGGGTCAGTCTGCTCTTCCTTGTGTGAGTTTCATTGACTGAGTGGGGTCAGTCTGCTCTTCCCTGGGTGAGTTACATTGACAGAGTGGTGTCAGTCTGCTCTTCCCAGCGAGAGTTAAATTGACAGTGTTGGGTCCGTCAGCTCTTCCTTGGGTGAGTGACATTGACAGAGTGGGGTCAGTCTGCAATTCCCTAGGTGAGTTACATTGACAGAGTGAGATCAGCCTGCTATTCCCTGGGTGTGCTGCATTGACAGAGTGGGTCAGTCTTCTCTTCCCTGGATGTGTTACATTGACAGAGTGGGATCAGTCTGCTCTTCCCTGGGTGTGTTACATTGACAGAGAGGAGTCAGTCTGCTCTTCCTTGTGTGAGTTACATTGACAGAGTGGGGTCAGTCTGCTCTTCCTTGGGTGAGTTACATTGACAGAGTGGGGTCAGTCTGCTCTTCCCAGGGTGGGTTAAATTGACATAGCGTGATCAGTCTGCTCTTCCTCGTGTGTGTTACATTGACAGAGTGGGTTCAGTCTGCTCTTCCTTGGGTGAGTTACATTGACAGAGTGGGGTCAGTCTGCTCTTCCCTGCGTGAGTAAAATTGACAGAGAGTGATCAGTCTGCTCTTCGTTCGGTGAGTTACATTGACAGAGTGGGGTCAGTCTGCTCTTCCTTGGGTGAGTTACATTGACAGAGTGGGGTCAGTCTGGTCTTCCCTGGGTGAGTTACATTGACAGAGAGGGGTCAGGCTGCTCTTCCCTGGGAGAGTAAAATTGACAGAGAGTGATCAGTCTGCTCTTCCTTGGGTGAGTTACATTGACAGAGTGGGTTCAGTCTGCTCTTCCTTGTGTGAGTTACATTGACTGAGTGGGGTCAGTCTGCTCTTCCCTGGGTGAGTTACATTGACAGAGTGGAGTTAGTCTGCTCTTCCCTGGGTGGGTTACATTGACAGAGTGGGATCAGTCTTCTCTTTCCTGTGTGTGTTACATTGACAGAGTGGAGTCAGTCTGCTGTTCCATGGGCAGGTTCCATTAACAGGTTGGGGTCAGTCTGCTCTTCCTTGGGCGACTTCCTTTGACAGAGTGGGGTCAGTCTGCTTTTCGCTGTGTGTGTTATTTTGACAGAGTCGTGTTAGTCTCCCCTTGGTGTGTAAGTTTGTTCGACAGAGTGGGGTCAGTCTGCTCTTCCCTGGGTGAGTTACATTGACAGATTGGGGTCTGTCTGCACTTCCCTGGGTGTGTTACATTGACAGAGTGAGGTCAGTCTGATCTTCCCTGTTTGGAATACATTGACAGAGTGATGTCAGTCTGCTCCTTCTTGGGTTGTATTACATTGACAGAGTGAGTTTAGTCTGCTCTTCCCTGGGTGTGTTACATTATCAGCGTGGGGTCAGTCTGCTCCTGCCTGGTTTTATTACATTCACAGAGTGAGGTTAGTCTGCTCTTCCCTGGGTGTGTTACATTGACAGAGTGGGGTCAGTCTGCACTTCCATGGGTGGGTTACAGGGACAGAGTGTGGTCAGTCTTCTCTTCCCTGGATGTGTTACATTGACAGAGTGGGGTCAGTCTGCTCTTGCTGTATGAGTTACATTGAAATAGTGGGGTCAGTCTGCTCTTCCATGGGTGATTTACATTGACTGAGTGGGGTCAGACTGATCTTCCCTGGGTGTGTTACATTGACAGAGTGAGGTCAGTCAGCTGTTCATTGGGTGTGTTTACATTGACAGAGTGGGGTCAGTCAGCTCTCCCCTGGGTGCGTTACATTGACAGATTGGGGTCTGTCTGCTCTCCCCTGGGTGTGTTACATTTACAGAGTGGGGTCAGTCTGCTCTTCCCTCTGTGTGTTACATTGACAGAGTGTCGTCAGTCTGCTTTTCCCTGTGTACTGTGCATTGACAGAGTAGGGTCAGTATGCTCTTGCCTTGGTGTGTTACATTGACAGAGTAGGGTCATTCCGCTCTTGCATGGGTGTGTTAGATTGATAGAGTTGGGTCGGTCAGCTATTCACTGGGTGGATTACTTTGACAGAGTGATGTCAGTCTGCTCTTCCCTGGGTGTGTTACATTGACAGAGAGGGATTAGTTTGCTCTTCCCTGTGTGAGTTACATTGATGGAGTGGTGTCAGTCGGCTCTTCCTTGTGTGACTTACATTGACAGAGTGGGGTCAGTCTGCTCTTCCCTGGGTGAGTTACATTGACAGAGTGGGTTCAGTCTGCTCTTCCCTGGGTGAGTTACATTGACAGAGTGGGGTCAGTCTGCTCTTCCCTGTGTGAGTTACATTGACAGAGTTGGGTCAGTCAGCTCTTCCCTGGGTGAGTTACATTGACAGAGTGGAGTCAGTCTGCTCTTCCCAAGGTGGGTTACATTGACAGAGTGGGGTCAGTCTGCTCTTCCTTGTGTGAATTACATTGACAGAGTCGGGTCAGTCTGCTCTTCCCTAGGTGAGTTACATTGACAGAGTGAGGTCAGCCTGCTATTCCCTGGGTGTGTTGCATTGACAGAGTGGGGTCAGTCTGCTCTTCCCTGAGTGACTAACTTTGACAGTGTGGTCAGTCTGCTATTCGCTGTGTGTGTTATTTTGACAGAGTGGTGTTAGTCTGCCCTTGGTGTGTAAGTTTGTTGGACTGAGTGGGGTCAGTCTGTTCTTCCCAGGGTGGGTTACATTGACAGAGTGGGTCAGTCTTCTCTTCCCTGGATGTGTTACATTGACAGAGTGGGATCAGTCTGCTCTTCCCTGGGTGTGTTACATTGACAGAGTGGGGTCAGTCTGCTCTTCCTTGTGTGAGTTACAATGACAGAGTGGGCTCAGTCCGCTCTTCACTGTGTGAGTTACATTGACAGAGTTGGGTCAGTCTGCTCTTCCTTGGGTGAGTTAAATTGACAGAGCGTGATCAGTCTGCTCTTCCTTGTGTGTGTTACATTGACAGAGTGGGGTCAGTCTGCTCTTCCCTGGGTGAGTTACATTGAGAGAGAGGGGTCAGGCTGCTCTTCCCTGTGTGAGTAAAATTAACAGAGAGTGGTCAGTCTGCTCTTCCTTGGGTGAGTTACATTGACAGAGTGGGGTCAGTCTGCTCTTCCTTGTGTGAGTTACATTGACGGAGTGGGGTCAGTCTGCTCTTCCCTGGGTGAGTTACATTGACAGAATGGAGTCAGTCTGCTCTTCCCTGGGTGGGTTAAATTGACAGAGTGGGATCAGTCTTCTCTTGCCTGCGTGTGTTACATTGACAGAGTTGAGTCAGTCTGCTTTTCCATGGGTTGGTTACATTAACAGGTTGGGGTCAGTCTGCTCTTCCCTGGGTGACTTACTTCGACACAATGTGGTCAATCTGCTTTTCCGTGTGTGTGTTATTTTGACAGAGTGGTGTTAGTCTCCCCTTGGTGTGTAAGTTTATTCGACAGAGTCGGGTCATTCTGCTCTTCCCTGGGTGAGTTACACTGACAGCGTGGGGTCAGTTTGCTCTCCCTGAGTGTGTTACATTGACAGATTGGGGTCTGTCTGCACTTCCCTGGGTGAGTTACATTGACAGAGTGGGGTCAGTCTGATATTCCCTGTTTGGAATACATTGCCAGAGTGATGTCAATCTGCTCCTTCTTGGGTGTATTACATTGACAGAGTGAGGTTAGTCTGCTCTTCCCTGGGTGTGTTACATTGACAGAGTGTGGTCAGTCTGCACTTCCATGGGTGGGTTACAGTGATAGAGTGTGGTCAGTCTACTCTTCCCTGGATGTGTTACATTGACAGAGTGGGGTCAATCTGCACTTCCCTGGGTTGGTGACATTGACAGAGGAGGTGTCAGTCTTATCTTCCCTGGATGTGTTACATTGACAGAGTGGGGTCAGTCTGCTCTTGCCTGTATGAGTTACATTGAAAGGGTGGGGTCACTCTGCTCTTCCGTGGGTGAGTTACATTGACTGAGTGGGGTCAGACTGATCTTCCCTGGGTGTGTTACATTGACAGAGTGAGGTCAGTCAGCTGTTCCCTGGGTGTGTTACATTGACAGAGTGGGGTCAGTCTGCTCTTCCCTGGGTGGGTTACATTGACCGATTGGGGTCTGTCTGCTCTTTCCTGAGTGTGTTACATTGATAGCATGAGGTCAGACTGCTTTTCCCTGGGTGTGTTACATTGACAGAGTGAGGTCAGTCAGCTGTTCCCTGGGTGTGTTACACTGACAGAGTGGGGTCAGTCTGCTCTTCCCTGGGTGTGTTACATTGACAGAGTGGGGTCAATCTGCACTTCCATGGGTGGGTTACAGTGATAGAGTGAGGTCAGTCTTCTCTTCCCTGGGTGTGTTAGATTGACAGAGTGGGGTCAGTCTGCTCTTCCCTCGGTGGGTTACATTGACAGATTGGGGTCTGTCTGCTCTTTCCTGAGTGTGTTACATTGACAGCGCGAGGTCAGACTGCTCTTCCCTGAGTGTGTTACATTGACAGAGTGGGGTCAGTCAGCTCTTCCCTGGGTGTGTTACATTGACAGAGTGAGGTCAGTCAGCTGTTCCCTGGGTGTGTTACACTGACAGAGTTGGGTCAGTCTACTCTTCCTTGGGTGGGTTACATTGACAGTTTGGGGTCTGTCTACTCTTCCCTGGGTGTGTTACATTGACAGAGTGGGGTCAGTCTGATCTTCCCTGGTTGGATTAAAATAACAGAGTGAGGTCAGTCTGCTCTTTCCAGGGTGTGTTACATTGACAGAGTGAGGTTAGTCTGCTCTTCCCTGGGTGTGTTACATTGACAGAGTGGGGTCAGTCAGCTGTTCCCTGGGTGTGTTACACTGACAGAGTGGGGTCAGTCTGCTCTTCCCTGGGTGTGTTACATTGACAGAGTGGGGTCAATCTGCACTTCCATGGGTGGGTTACAGTGATAGAGTGAGGTCAGTCTTCTCTTCCCTGGGTGTGTTAGATTGACAGAGTGGGGTCAGTCTGCTCTTCCCTGGGTGGGTTACATTGACAGATTGGGGTCTGTCTGCTCTTTCCTGAGTGTGTTACATTGACAGATTGGGGTCTGTCTGCTCTTTCCTGAGTGTGTTACATTGATAGCATGAGGTCAGACTGCTTTTCCCTGGGTGTGTTACATTGACAGAGTGAGGTCAGTCAGCTGTTCCCTGGGTGTGTTACACTGACAGAGTGGGGTCAGTCTGCTCTTCCCTGGGTGTGTTACATTGACAGAGTGGGGTCAATCTGCACTTCCATGGGTGGGTTACAGTGATAGAGTGAGGTCAGTCTTCTCTTCCCTGGGTGTGTTAGATTGACAGAGTGGGGTCAGTCTGCTCTTCCCTGGGTGGGTTACATTGACAGATTGGGGTCTGTCTGCTCTTTCCTGAGTGTGTTACATTGACAGCGCGAGGTCAGACTGCTCTTCCCTGAGTGTGTTACATTGACAGAGTGGGGTCAGTCTACTCTTCCTTGGGTGGGTTACATTGACAGTTTGGGGTCTGTCTACTCTTCCCTGGGTGTGTTACATTGACAGAGTGGGGTCAGTCTGATCTTCCCTGGTTGGATTAAAATAACAGAGTGAGGTCAGTCTGCTCTTTCCAGGGTGTGTTACATTGACAGAGTGAGGTTAGTCTGCTCTTCCCTGGGTGTGTTACATTGACAGAGTGGGGTCAGTCTGCTCTTCCCTCTGTGTGTTACATTAACAGAGTGTGGTTAGTCTGCTCTTCCCTGGGTGTGTTACATTGACAGAGTTGGGTCAGTCTGCTCTTCCCTCTGTGTGTTACATTAACAGAGTGTGGTTAGTCGTCTCTTCCCTGGGTGTGTTACATTAACAGAGTGGTGTCAGTCTGCTCTTGCCTGGATGTTTAACATTGACAGGGTGTGGTCAGTCTGCTATCCCTGGGTGTGTTACATTGACAGAGTGTGGTTAGTCTGCTCTTCCCTGGGAGAATTACTTTGACAGAGTGTGGTCACTCTGCTATTCGCTGTGTGTGGTATTTTGACAGAGTGTTGTTAGTCTGCCCTTGGTGTGTACGTTTGTTGGACTGAGTGGTGTCAGTGTGCTCTTCCTTGGGGTCTGTCTACTCTTCCCTGGGTGTGTTACATTGACAGAGTGGGGTCAGTCTGATCTTCCTTGGTTGGATTAAAATAACAGAGTGAGGTCAGTCTGCTCTTTCCAGGGTGTGTTACATTGACAGAGTGAGGTTAGTCTGCTCTTCCCTGGGTGTGTTACATTGACAGAGTGGGGTCAGTCTGCTCTTCCCTCTGTGTGTTACATTGACAGAGTGTCGTCAGTCTGCTTTTCCCTGGGTGCTGTGCATTGACAGAGTAGGGTCAGTATGCTCTTGCCTTGGTGTGTTACATTGACAGAGTAGGGTCATTCCGCTCTTGCATGGGTGTGTTACATCGACAGAGTGGGGTCAGTCTGCTCTTCCTTGGGTGAGGTACATTGAAGAGAGTGGGGTCAGTCAGCTCTTCGTTCGGTGAGTTACATTGCCAGAGTGGGGTCAGTCTGCTCTTCCTTGGGTGAGTTACATTGACAGAGTGGGGTCAGTCTGCTCTTCCTTGTGTGAGTTACATTGACAGAGTGGGGTCAGTCTGCTCTTCCCTGGGTGAGTTACATTGACAGAGTGAGGTCAGCCTGCTATTCCCTGGGTGTGTTGCATTGACAGAGTGGGGTCAGTCTGCTCTTCCCTGAGTGACTAACTTTGACAGAGTGTGGTCAGTCTGCTTTTCGCTGTGTGTGTTATTTTGACAGAGTGCTGTTCGTCTGCCCGTGGTGTGTAAGTTTGTTTGACTGAGTGGGGTCAGTCTGCTCTTCCCTGGGTGGGTTACATTGACAGAGTGGGATCAGTCTTCTCTTGCCTGTGTGTGTTACATTGACAGAGTGGAGTCAGTCTGCTTTTCCATGGTTTGGTTACATTAACAGGTTGGGGTCAGTCTGCTCTTCCCTGGGTGACTTACTTTGACAGAGTGTGGTCAGTCTGCTTTTCGCTGTGTGTGTTATTTTGACAGAGTGGTGTTAGTCTCCCCTTGGTGTGTAAGTTTGTTCGACAGAGTGGGGTCATTCTGCTCTTCCCTGGGTGAGTTACACTGACAGAGTGGGGTCAGTCTGCTCTTCCCTGAGTGTGTTACATTATCAGAGTGGGGTCAGTCTGCTCTTGCCTGGTTTTATTACAATGACACAATGAGGTTAGTCTGCTCTTCCCTGGGTGTGTTGCTTTGACAGAGTGGGGTCAGTCTGGTCTTCCCTCTGTGTGTTACATTGACAGAGTGTCGTCAGTCTGCTTTTCCCTGGGTGCTGTGCATTGACAGAGTAGGGTCAGCATGCTCTTGCCTTGGTGTATTACATTGACAGAGTAGGGTCATTCCGCTCTTGCATGGTTGTGTTACATTGACAGAGTTGGGTCGGTCAGCTATTCGCTGGGTGGATTACTTTGACAGAGTGATGTCAGTCTGCTCTTCCCTGTGTGTGTAACGTTGGCAGATTGGGGTCAGTGGGCTCTTCCCTGGGTGTGTTACATTGACAGAGTGGGGTCAGTCTGCACCTCCATGGGTGGGTTACATTGACAGAGTGGTGTGAGTCTTCTCTTGCCTGTGTGTGTTACATTGACAGAGTGGAGTCAGTTTGCATTTCCATGGGTTGGTTACATTAACAGGTTGGGGTCAGTCTGCTCTTCCCTGGGTGACTTACTTTGTGTGATCAGTCTGCTATTCGCTGTGTGTTTTATTTTGACAGAGTGGTATTAGTCTCCCCTTGGTGTGTAAGGTTGTTCGACAGAGTGAGGTCAGTCTGCTCTTCCCTGGGTGAGTTACATTGACAGAGTGAGGTCAGTCTGCTGTTCCCTGGCTGTGTTACATTGACAGATTGGGTTCTGTCTGCTCTTCCCTGGGTGAATTACATTGACAGAGTGGGGTCAAATTGCTCTTCCCTGGGTGTGTTACATTGACAGAGTGGGGTCAGTCTGCTCTAGCCTGGGTGTGTTACTTTGACAGCGTGGGGTCAGTCGGCTCTTCCCTGGATGTGTTACATTGACAGAGTGGGGTCAGTCTGATCTTCCCTGGTTGGATTACATTGACAGAGTGATGTTAGTCTGCTCTTCCCTGGGTGTGTTCCATTAACAGAGTGGGATCAGTCTGCTCTAGCCTGGGTGTGTTACATTGACAGCGTGGGGTCAGTCGGCTCTTCCCTGGATGTGTTACACTGACAGAGTGGGGTCAGTCTGCTCTTCCCTGGGTGTGTTACATTGACAGAGTGGGGTCAATCTGCACTTCCATGGGTGGGTTACAGTGATAGAGTGAGGTCAGTCTTCTCTTCCCTGGGTATGTTAGATTGACAGAGTGGGGTCAGACTGATCTTCCCTGGGTGGGTTACATTGACAGATTGGGGTCTGTCTGCTCTTTCCTGAGTGTATTACATTGACAGCGTGAGGTCAGTCTTCTCTTCCCTGGATGTGTTACATTGACAGAGTGGGGTCAATCTGCTCTTCCCTGGGTGTGTTACATTGACAGAGTGGGGTCAGTCTGCACTTCCATGGGTGGGTTACAGTGATAGAGTGAGGTCAGTCTTCTCTTCCCTGGATGTGTTACATTGACAGAGTGGGGTCAGTCTTCTCTTCCCTGGGTGTGTTACATTGACAGAGTGGGGTCAGTCTGCACTTCCAAGGGTGGGTTACAGAGATAGAGTGAGGTCAGTCTTCTCTTCCCTGGGTGTGTTACATTGACAGAGTGGGGTCAGTCTGCTCTTCCCTGGGTGGGTTACATTGACAGATTGGGGTCTGTCTGCTCTTTCCTGAGTGTGTTACATTGACAGCGTGAGTCAGACTGCTCTTCCCTGAGTGTGTTACATTGACAGAGTGGGGTCAGTCAGCTCTTCCCTGGGTGTGTTACATTGACAGAGTGAGGTCAGTCAGCTGTTTCCTGGGTGTGTTACACTGACAGAGTTGGGTCAGTCTACTCTTCCCTGGGTGGGTTACATTGACAGTTTGGGGTCTGTCTACTCTTCTCTGGGTGTGTTACATTGACAGAGTGGGGTCAGTCTGATCATCCCTGGTTGGATTAAAATAACAGAGTGAGGTGTGTCTGCTCTTTCCAGGGTGTGTTACATTCACAGAGTGAGGTTAGTCTGCTCTTCCCTGGGTGTGTTACATTGACAGAGTGGGGTCAGTCTGCTCTTCCCTCTGTGTGTTACATTAACAGAGTGTGGTTAGTCTGCTCTTCCCTGGGTGTGTTACATTGACAGAGTTGGGTCAGTCTGCTCTTCCCTGGATGTGTTACATTTACAGAGTGGTGTCAGTCTGCTCTTGCCTGGATGTTTAACATTGACAGAGTGTGGTCAGTCTGCTATCCCTGGGTGTGTTACATTGACAGAGTGTGGTTCGTCTGCTTTCCCTGGGTGACTTACTTTGACAGAGTGTGGTCAGTCGGCTATTCGCTGTGCGTGGTATTTTGACAGAGTGGTTTTAGTCTGCCCTTGGTGTGTACGTTTGTTGGACTGAGTGGGGTCAGTCTGCTCTTCCTTGTGTGAGTTACATTGACAGTGCGGGGTCAGTCTGCTCTTCCCTGGGTGAGTAACATTGACTGAGTGGTGTCAGTCTGCTCTTCCCTGGGTGGATTACATTGACAGATTGGGGTCTTTCTGTCTTCCCTGGGTGTATTATATTGACAGATGGGGTCGGTCTGCTCTTCCCTGGTTGGATTACATTGACAGAGTGAGGTTAGTCTGCTCTTCCCTGGGTGTGTTCCATTAACAGAGTGGGATCAGTCTGCTCTAACCTGGGTGTGTTACATTGACAGAGTGGGGTCAGTCGGCTCTTCCTTGGGTGTGTTACATTGACAGAGTGGGGTCAGTCTGCTCTTCCCTGGGTGTGTTACATTGACAGAGTGGGGTCAGTCTGCACTTCCATGGGTGGGTTACAGTGATAGAGTGAGGTCAGTCTTCTCTTCCCTGGATGTGTTACATTGACAGAGTGGGGTCAATCTGCTCTTCCCTGGGTGTGTTCCATTAACAGAGTGGAATCAGTCTGCTCTAGCCTGGGTGTGTTACATTGACAGCGTGGGGTCAGTCGGCTCTTCCCTGGATGTGTTACATTGACAGAGTGGGATCAGTCTGCATTTCCATGGGTGGGTTACAGTGATAGAGTGAGGTCAGTCTTCTCTTCCCTGGATGTGTTACATTGACAGAGTGGGGTCAGTCTGCTCTTCCCTGGGTGTGTTACATTGACAGCGTGGGGTCAGTCGGCTCTTCCCTGGATGTGTTACATTGACAGAGTGGGGTCAGTCTGATCTTCCCTGGTTGGATTACATTGACAGCGTGGGGTCAGTCGGCTCTTCCCTGGATGAGTTACATTGACAGAGTTGGGTCAGTCTGCACCTCCATAGGTGGGTTACAGTGATAGAGTGAGGTCAGTCTTCTCTTCCCTGGATGTGTTACATTGACAGAGTGGGGTCAATCTGCTCTTCCCTGGGTGTGTTACATTGACAGAGTGGGGTCAATCTGCTCTTCCCTGGGTGTGTTACATTGACAGAGTAGGGTCATTCCGCTCTTGCATGGGTGTGTTACATCGACAGAGTGGGGTCAGTCTGCTCTTCCTTGGGTGAGTTACATTGACAGAGTGGGGTCAGTCAGCTCTTCGTTGGGTGAGTTACATTGACAGAGTGGGGTCAGTCTGCTCTTCCTTGGGTGAGTTACATTGACAGAGTGGGGTCAGTCTGCTCTTCCTTGTGTGAGTTACATTGACAGAGTGGGGTCAGTCTGCTCTTCCCTGGGTGTGTTACATTGACAGATTGGGTTCTGTCTGCTCTTCCCCGGGTGAGTTACATTGACAGAGTGGGGTCAGTCTGATCTTCCCTGGTTGGATTACATTGACAGAGTGAGGTTAGTCTGCTCTTCCCTGGATGTGTTACATTGACAGAGTGAGGTTAGTCTGCTCTTCCCTGGATGTGTTACATTGACAGAGTGGGGTCAATCTGCTCTTCCCTGGGTGTGTTCCATTAACAGAGTGGGATCAGTCTGCTCTAACCTGGGTGTGTTACATTGACAGAGTGGGGTCAGTCTGCTCTTCCCTGGATGTGTTACATTGACAGAGTGGGGTCAGTCTGCACTTCCATGGGTGGTTTACAGTGATGGAGTGAGGTCAGTCTTCTCTTCCCTGGATGTGTTACATTGACAGAGTGGGGTCAGTCTGCTCTTCCCTGGGTGTGTTACATTGACAGCGTGGGGTCAGTCGGCTCTTCCCTGGATGTGTTACATTGACAGAGTGGGGTCAGTCTGATCTTCCCTGGTTGGATTACATTGACAGCGTGAGGTTAGTCTGCTCTTCCCTGGGTGTGTTCCATTAACAGAGTGGGATCAGTCTGCTCTAGCCTGGGTGTGTTACATTGACAGCGTGGGGTCAGTCGGCTCTTCCCTGGATGAGTTATATTGACAGAGTCGGGTCAGTCTGCACCTCCATAGGTGGGTTACAGTGATAGAGTGAGGTCAGTCTTCTCTTCCCTGGATGTGTTACATTGACAGAGTGGGGTCAATCTGCTCTTCCCTGGGTGTGTTACATTGACAGAGTGGGGTCAGTCTGCACTTCCATGGGTGGGTTACAGTGATAGAGTGAGGTCAGTCTTCTCTTCCCTGGATGTGTTACATTGACAGAGTGTCGTCAGTCTGCTTTTCCCTGGGTGCTGTGCATTGACAGAGTAGTTTCAGTATGCTCTTCCTTGGTGTGTTACATTGACAGAGTAGGGTCATTCCGCTCTTGCATGGGTGTGTTACATCGACAGAGTGGGGTCAGTCTGCTCTTCCTTGGGTGAGTTACATTGACAGAGTGGGGTCAGTCAGCTCTTCGTTGGGTGAGTTACATTGACAGAGTGGGGTCAGTCTGCTCTTCCTTGGGTGAGTTACATTGACAGAGTGGGGTCAGTCTGCTCTTCCTTGTGTGAGTTACATTGACAGAGTGGGGTCAGTCTGCTCTTCCCTGGGTGAGTTACATTGACAGAGTGAGGTCAACCTGCTATTCCCTGGGTGTGTTGCATTGACAGAGTGGGGTCAGTCTGCTCTTCCCTGAGTGACTAACTTTGACAGAGTGTGGTCAGTCTGCTTTGCGCTGTGTGTGTTATTTTGACAGAGTGCTGTTAGTCTGCCAGTGGTGTGTAAGTTTGTTTGACTGAGTGGGGTCAGTCTGCTCTTCCCTGGGTGGGTTACATTGACAGAGTGGGATCAGTCTTCTCTTGCATGTGTGTGTTACATTGACAGAGTGGAGTCAGTCTGCTTTTCCATGGGTGGGTTACATTAACAGGTTGGGGTCAGTCTGCTCTTCCCTGGGTGACTTACTTTGACAGAGTGTGGTCAGTCTGCTTTTCGCTGTGTGTGTTATTTTGACAGAGTGGTGTTAGTCTTCTCTTCCCTGGATGTGTTACATTGACAGAGTGGGGTCAGTCTGCTCTTCCCTGGGTGTGTTACATTGACAGAGTGGGGTCAGTCTGCTCTTCCCTGGGTGGGTTACATTGACAGATTGGGGTCTGTCTGCTCTTTCCTGAGTGTGTTACATAGACAGCGTGAGGTCAGACTGCTCTTCCTGAGTGTGTTACATTGACAGAGTGGGGTCAGTCAGCTCTCCCATGGGTGTGTTACATTGACAGAGTGAGGTCAGTCAGCTGTTCCCTGGGTGTGTTACACTGACAGAGTGGGGTCCGTCTACTCTTCCCTGGGTGGGTTACATTGACAGTTTGGGGTCTGTCTGCTCTTCCCTGGGTGTGTTACATTGACAGAGTGGGGTCAGTCTGCTCTTTCCAGGGTGTGTTACATTGACAGAGTGAGGTTAGTCTGCTCTTCCCTGGGTGTGTTACATTGACAGAGTGGGGTCAGTCTGCTCTTCCCTCTGTGTGTTACATTAACAGAGTGTGGTTAGTCTGCTCTTCCCTGGGTGTGTTACATTGACAGAGTTGGGTCAGTCTGCTCTTCCCTCTGTGTGTTACATTAACAGAGTGTGGTTAGTCGGCTCTTCCCTGGGTGTGTTACATTAACAGAGTGGTGTCAGTCTGCTCTTGCCTGGATGTTTAACATTGACAGAGTGTGGTCAGTCTGCTATCCCTGGGTGTGTTACACTGACAGAGTGTGGTTAGTCTGCTCTTCCCTGGGAGAATTACTTTGACAGAGTGTGGTCACTCTGCTATTCTCTGTGTGTGGTATTTTGACAGAGTGTTGTTAGTCTGCCCTTGGTGTGTACGTTTGTTGGACTGAGTGGTGTCAGTCTGCTCTTCCTTGTGTGAGTTACATTGACAGTGCGGGGTCCGTCTGCTCTTCCCTGGGTGAGTCACATTGACTGAGTGGTGTCAGTCTGCTCTTCCCTGGGTGTGTTACATTGACAGATTGGCGTCTTTCTGTCTTCCCTGGGTGTATTATATTGACAGAGTGGGGTCAGTCTGCTCTACCTTGGGTGAGTTACATTGACAGAGTGGGGTCAGTCTGCTCTGCCTTGTGTGAGTTACATTGACAGAGTGGGGTCAGTCTCCTCTTGCCTGGGTCGGTTACATTGACAGAGTGGGGTCAGTCAGCTCTTCCCTGGCTGAGTTACATTGACAGAGAGTGGTCAGTCTGCTCTACCTTGGGTGAGTTACATTGACTGAATGTGGTCAGTCTGCTCTGCCTTGTGTGAGTTACATTGACAGAGTGGGGACAGTCTGCTCTTCTCTGGCTGAGTTACATTGGCAGAGTGGGATCAGTCTGCTCTTCCCTGGGTGAGTTAAATTGACAGAGTGAGGTCCGTCTGCTCTTCCCTGGTTGGGTTACATTGACAGAGAGATGTCAGCCTGCTATTCCCTGGGTGTGTTGCAGTGACAGAGTGGGGTCAATCTGCTCTTCCTGAGTTACTAACTTTGACAGAGTGTGGTCAGTCTGCTATTCGCTGTGTGTGTTATTTTGACAGAGTGGTGTTAGTCTTCTCTTCCCTGGATGTGTTACATTGACAGATTGGGTTCTGTCTGCTCTTCCCTGGGTGAGTTACATTGACAGAGTGGGGTCAGTCTGATCTTCCCTGGTTGGATTACATTGACAGAGTGAGGTTAGTCTGCTCTTCCCTGGGTGTGTTCCATTAACAGAGTGGGATCAGTCTGCTCTAGCCTGGGTGTGTTACATTGACAGAGTGGGGTCAGTCGGCTCTTCCTTGGGTATGTTACATTGACAGAGTGGGGTCAGTCTTCTCTTCCCTGGATGTGTTACATTGACAGAGTGGGGTCAGTCTGCTCTTCCCTGGGTGTGTTACATTGACAGAGTGGGGTCAGTCTGCACTTCCATGGGTGGGTTACAGTGATAGAGTGAGGTCAGTCTTCTCTTCCCTGGATGTGTTACATTGACAGAGTGGGGTCAGTCTTCTCTTTCCTGGGTGTGTTACATTGACAGAGTGGGGTCAGTCTTCTCTTTCCTGGGTGTGTTACATTGACAGAGTGGGGTCAGTCTGCTCTTCCCTGGGTGAGTTACATTGACAGAGTGAGGACCGTCTGCTCTTCCCCGGTTGGGTTACATTGACAGAGAGAGGTCAGCCTGCTATTCCCTGGGTGTGTTGCAGTGACAGAGTGGGGTCAATCTGCTCTTCCCTGAGTTACTAACTTTGACAGAGTGTGGTCAGTCTGCTATTCGCTGTGTGTGTTATTTTGACAGAGTGGTGTTAGTCTGCCCTTGGTGTGTAAGTTTGTTGGACTGAGTGGGGTCAGTCTGCTCTTACCAGGGTGGGCTACATTGACAGAGTGGTGTCAGTCTTCTCTTGCCTATGTGTGTTACATTAACAGAGTGGAGTCAGTCTGCATTTCCATGGGTTGGTTACATTAACAGGTTGGGGTCAGTCTGCTCTTCCCTGGGTGACTTACTTTGTGTGATCAGTCTGCTATTCGCTGTGTGTTTTATATTGACATAGTGGTGTTAGTCTCCCCTTGGTGTGTAAGTTTGTTCGACAGAGTGGGGTCAGTCTGCTCTTCCCTGGGTGAGTTCCACTGACAGAGTGGGGTCAGTCTGCTCTTCCCTGGGTGAGTTACATTGACAGAGTGAGGTCAGTCTGCTGTTCCCTGGCTGTGTTACATTGACAAAGTGGGGTCAGTCTGCTCTTCCCTGAGTGTGTTACATTGACAGAGTGGGGTCAGTCTGCACTTCCATGGGTGGGTTACAGTGATAGAGTGAGGTCAGTCTTCTCTTCCCTGGGTGTGTTACATTGACAGATTGGGTTCTGTCTGCTCTTCCCTGGGTGTGTTACATTGACAGAGTGAGGTCAGTCTGCTCTTCCCTGGGTGTGTTAACTTGACAGAGTGGGGTCAGTCTGCACTTCCATGGGTGGGTTACAGTGATAGAGTGAGGTCAGTCTTCTCTTCCCTGGATGTGTTACATTGACAGAGTGGCGTCAGTCTTCTCTTCCCTGGATGTGTTACATTGACAGATTGGGTTCTGTCTGCTCTTCCCTGGGTGAGTTACATTGACAGAGTGGGGTCAGTCTGATCTTCCCTGGTTGGATTACATTGACAGAGTGAGGTTAGTCTGCTCTTCCCTGGGTGTGTTCCATTAACAGAGTGGGATCAGTCTGCTCTAGCCTGGGTGTGTTACATTGACAGAGTGGGGTCAGTCTGCTCTTCCCTGGGTGTGTTACATTGACAGAGTGGGGTCAGTCTGCACTTCCATGGGTGGGTTACAGTGATAGAGTGAGGTCAGTCTTCTCTTCCCTGGGTGTGTTACATTGACAGAGTGGGGTCAGTCTTCTCTTTCCTGGGTGTGTTACATTGACAGAGTGGGGTCAGTCTTCTCTTCCCTGGATGTGTTACATTGACAGAGTGGGATCAGTCTTCTCTTTCCTGGGTGTGTTACATTGACAGAGTGGGGTCAGTCTTACTCTTCCCTGGAATGTGTTACATTGACAGAATGGGGTCAGTCTGCACTTCCATGGGTGGGTTACAGTGATAGAGTGAGGTCAGTCTTCTCTTCCCTGGATGTGTTACATTGACAGAGTGAGGTCAGTCAGCTGTTCCCTGGGTGTGTTACACTGACAGAGTGGGGTCCGTCTACTCTTCTCTGTGTTGGTTACATTGACAGTTTGGGGTCTGTCTACTGTTCCCTGGGTGTGTTACATTGACAGAGTGGGGTCAGTCTGCACTTCCATGGGTGGGTTACAGTGATAGAGTGAGGTCAGTCAGCTCTCCCCTGGATGTGTTACATTGACAGAGTGAGGTCAGTCAGCTGTTCCCTGGGTGTGTTACACTGACAGAGTGGGGTCCGTCTACTCTTCTCTGGGTTGGTTACATTGACAGTTTGGGGTCTGTCTACTGTTCCCTGGGTGTGTTACATTGACAGAGTGGGGTCAGTCTGATCTTCCCTGGTTGGATTAAAATAACAGAGTGAGGTCAGTCTGCTCTTTCCAGGGTGTGTTACATTGACAGAGTGAGGTTAGTCTGCTCTTCCCTCTGTGTGTTACATTAACAGAGTGTGGTTAGTCTGCTCTTCCCTGGGTGTGTTACATTGACAGAGTTGGGTCAGTCTGCTCTTCCCTCTGTGTGTTACATTTACAGAGTGTGGTTAGTCGGCTCTTCCCTGGGTGTGTTACATTAACAGAGTGGTGTCAGTCTGCTCTTGCCTGGATGTTTAACATTGACAGAGTGTGGTTTGTCTGCTCTTTCCTTGGTGTGTTACATTGACAGAGTAGGGTCATTCTGCTCTTGCCTGGGTGTGTTATATTGATAGAGTTGGGTTGGTCAGCTATTCGCTGGGTGGGTTACTTTGACAGAGTGAGGTCAGTCTGCTCTTCCCTGGGTGTGTTACATTGACAGAGTGGGGTCAGTCTTCTCTTCCCTGGATGTATTACATTGACAGAGTGGGGTCAGTCTTCTCTTCCCTGGATGTGTTACATTGACAGAGTGGGTTCAGTCTGCTCTTCCCTGAATGTGTAACATTAACAGAGTGGGGTTCAGTCTGCACTTGACTGTGTGAGTTATTTTGCAGAGTGGAGGTCAGTTTGCTCTTGCCTGGGCGTGTTACATTGACAGAGTGGGGTCAATCTGCTCTTCCCTGGGTGTGTTATCTTGACAGAGTGAGGTCAGTCTGCTCTTGGCTGTGTGAGTTACATTGACAGAGTGGAGTTAGTCAGCTCTTGTCTGTGTGAGTCTGTTTGTCAGAGTGGGTTCAGTCTGCTCTTAGATTCATAGTCATAGTCATGTACAGCCTGGAAACAGACACTTCGGTCCAACCTGTGCACACCGACCAGATATCCCCATCCAATCTCGTTCCACCTGCCAGCACTCGGTCCATGTTCTTCCAAACCCTTCATATTCATTTACCCATCCAAATGCCTCTTAAATGTTTCACTTGTACCAGCCTCCAGCACATCCTCTGGCAGGTCATTCCATACACATACCACCCTCTGACTGAAAAAGTTGCCCCTTCGGCCTCTTTCATGTCTTTCCCCCCTCACCATAAACCAATGCCCTCTAGCTCTGGACTCCCCAACCCCCGGGAAAAGCCTTTGCCTATTTATCCTACCCATGACCCTCATAATTTTGTAAACCTCAATAAGTCACCCCTCATCCTCCAATGCTCCAGGAAAAACAGTCCCAGCCTGTTCAGCCTCTCCCTCTTGCTCAGATCCTCCAACCCTGGCAACATCCTTGTAATCTTTTCTTAACCCTTTCAAGTTTCACAACATCTTTCCGACAGGAAGAAGACCAGAATTGCACATAATATTCCAACAGTGGCCTAACCAATGTTCTGTACAGCCGCAAAATGACCTCCCAACTCCTGTACTCAATACTCTGACCAAATGCCACCTTCACTATCCTATCTACCTGCGACCCCACTTTCAAGGTGCTATGAACCTGCACTCCAAGGTCTTTTTGTTCAGTGACAGTCCTGATAAGATTTGCTTTCCCAAAATGAAGCACCTCGCATTTATCTGAATTAAACTCCATCTGTCACTTCTCAGCCCATTGGCCCATCTGGTCCACATCCTGTTGTAATCTGAGGTAACCCTCTTCGCTGTCCACTACATTCCAATTTTGGTGTCATCTACAAACTTACTAACTGTACCTCTTATGCTCGCATCCAAATCATTTATGTAAATGACAAAAAGTAGAGGACCCAGCACCTATCCTGTGGCACTGCACTGGTCACAGTCCTCCAGTCTGAAAAACAACCCTCCACCACCATCCTCTGTCTTCTACCTTTGAGCCAGTTCTGCATCCAAATGGCTAGTTCTCCCTGTATTCCATGAGCTCTAACCTTGCTGATCAGTCTCCCATGGGGAACCTTGTCGAAGGCCTTACTGAAGTCCATATAGATCACATGTACTGCTCTGCCGTCCTCAATCTTCTTTGTTACTTCCTCAAAAAACTCGATCAGGTTTGTGAGTTTCTCATGCACAAAGCCATGTTAACAATCCCTAATCAGTCCTTGCATTTCCAAATACATCCACATCCTGTCCCTCAGGATTCCCTACAACAAGTTGCCCACCACTGAGGTCAGGCTCACCGGTCTATAGTTCCCTGGCTTATCCTTACCACCCTTCTTAAACGGTGGCACCATGTTTGCCAACCTCCAGTCTTCCAGCATCTCTCCTGTGACTATCCATGATACAAATATCTCAGCAAAAGGCCCAGCAACCACTTCTCTATCTTCCCACACAGTGTTTGGGTACACCTGATCAGGTCCTTGGGATTTATCCACCTTTACCCGTTTCAAGACATCCAACAGTTCCTTCTCTGTAATCTGGACATTTTGCAAGATGTCACCATCTATTTCCCTACATTCTATATCTTCCATATCCTTTTCCACAGTAGATACTGATGCAAAATATTCAGTTAGTATCTCCCCCATTATCTGTGGCTCCATACAAAGGCCGCCTTGCTGATCTTTGAGGGGCCCTATTCTCTCCCTAGTTACACTTTTGTCCTTAGTATATTTGTAAAAACCCTTTGGATTCTCCTTAATTCTATTTGCCAAAGCTGTCTCATGTCCCCGGTTTGCCCTCCTGATTTCCCTTTTAAGTATACTCCTCCTGCCTTTATACTCTTCTAAGGATTCATTCTCACGATCCTGTCTATAACCTACATATGCTTCCTTCTTTGTCTTAACCAAGCCCTCAATTTCTTTCGTCATCCAGCATTCCCTATACCTACCAGCCTTCCCTTTCATCCTGACAGGAATATACTCTCACTGGATTCTTGTTGTCTCATTCTGAAGGCTTCCCATTTTCCAGCTGACCCTTTACCTGCAAAGATGTGCCTCAAAACACCTTTTGAAAGTTCTTGCCTAATACCGTCAAAATTGGCCTTTCTCCAATTTAGAACTTCAACTTTTAGATCTGGTCTATCGTTTTCCATTACTATTTTAAAACCAATAGAATTATGGTTGCTGGCCTCAAAGTGCTCCCCCACTGACACCTCAGACACCTGCCCTGCCTTATTTCCCAAGAGTAGGTCAAGATTTGCACCTTCTCTAGTAGGTACATCCACATACTGAATCAGAAAATTGTCTTGTACACACTTAAGAAATTCTAAACCTTTTGGAAATATCCACTGACCTGACCCCTGCTCCCATCTTTTAGATTAGATTAGATTAGATTACAGTGTGGAAACAGGCCCTTCGGCCCAACAAGTCCACACCGACCCGCCGAAGCGAAACCCACCCATACCCTTACATTTACCCCTTACCTAACACTACGGGCAATTTAGTATGGCCAATTCACCTGACCCTGCATATCTTTGGACTGTGGGAGGAAACCGGAGCATCCGGAGGAAACCCACGCAGACACGGGGAGAACGTGCAAACTCCACACAGTCAGTCGCCTGAGGCGGGAATTGAACCCGGGTCTCTGGCGCTGTGAGACAGCAATGGTAACCACTGTGCCACCGTGCCGCCCACTAATCTCACCTCTGTCAGATTACACCGCTATCCATCATCGTATTCATATGATTGGCCAGGACCCTGGTCCCAGCACTGTTCTAGTGGAATCCATCACAATGGGATAACTCACTTTTCCTGAATACCGAATCAAAACCATTTCTTCTGAGTGTGTTGTTTGATTTTGAAATCTTCCTGCAAGCATTCGGGATAGCTCAGTATCTCTGCATGTGATATCTTTTGTTCTGTGGGTGTAGCTGTTGCCTCTGCCGCCTTCTGTTGCTGCTGCCCTGAGATCCTGGGCCCACAGAATTCTCCACTCTTGAGAGAAGAGTAGAAAGATATGTAGCACAGGCCAGGAATGGAGACAGGGATTTTCCAGATCTCCGTGAGACTCAGTATCATTTCATATGTGTAATCCTCACGACGTCAGTTTAATTTCTGAATCTGTCTATTTATATGTCTCCTGTAGCTGCTCAGAATTCCTGACTTAGCAGTGGGAGGGGAAATTGAAGTCTTTAAAGAGCATCCCCTCTCATGTGGTTGAAGGTGGCCTCCCATGCATCGTATCCACGTCCTGCACCTCTGCCCTCGAGCCCCACCCCTCCAACTGCAACAAGGACAGAACCCCACTTGTCGTCACCTTCTACCCCACCAAACTCTGTATAAATTGCATCATCCGCCGACATTTCCACCACCGACAAATGGACCCCACAACCAGAGATATATTGGCCAGGACACTGGTCCCAGCACTCCTATCCACTTTGCGCAAAAACCATTCCCCCCATGACTACCTGGTCAGGTCCACGTCTCCGAACAAGCCACCCTTCCCTCCTGGCACGTTCCCCTGCCACCGTAGGAATTAAACCTTGGCCCACACCTCCCCCCTCACCTCTCTCCAAAGCACCAAAGCAGCTTTCCACATGCATCAAAATTTCACCTGCACATCCATTCATTTCTTTTATCCGTTGCTCCCGATGCGGTCTCCCCTACATTGGGGAGACTGGACGTTTCTTAGCAGAGTGCTTTAGGGAACATCTCTGGGACACCCGCACCAATCAACCCCATTGCCCCGTGGTCGAACATTTCAACTTCCCCTCCCACTCTGCTGATGACATGTAGGTCTTGAGCCTCCTCCATCACCACCCCATTATCTCCCAACGCCTGGAGGAAAAACACATTATCTTCTGTCTTGGGACCCTTCAACCCCAGGGTATGAACGTGGGCTTCACCAGTTTCCTCATTTCCCCTCTCACCACTTTACCCCAGTTCCAACCTTCCAGTTCAGCACCGCTCTCATGACCTGTCATACCTGTCAATCTTCCTTCCCAACTGTCCGCTCCACCCTTCTCTCCAACCTATCACCTTTACCCCCACCTCCATTCACCTATTGCAATCTTAGCTACCTTCTCCCCAGTCTCACCCCCTCCCATTTATCTCTCCAACCCGAAACTACCAGCCTAATTCCTGATGAAGGGCTTTTGTCTGAACGTCGATTTTTCTGCTCCTCGGATGCTGCCTGACCTGCTGTGCTTTTCCAGCAATACACTCTCAACTCTGATCTCCAGTATCTGCAGACCTCACTGTCTCCTAGATGTTGCATTCTGGTGAGGTGAACCAGGGCAGGACTTATACAATTAATGGTAGGGTCTTGGGCAGAGTTGCTGAACAAAGACCCAGGGGTACAGCTGCATAGTTTCTTGATAGTGCAGTTGCATGTCAACAGCGTGGTGAAAAACGTACACTAGCTTGGTACACTAGCCTTCATTGGTCAGTGCAGTGAGTAAAGGAGTTGGGACATCACACTGTACAGGATAATGATAAGGCGACTATTAGAATACTGTTATCAATTCAAATCTCCCTGCTGTTGGAAAGTGTTATTCAACTTTAAAGGGTTCGGAAAAGTTTTATAAGGATGTTGCCAGGACTGAGCGTTTGGGCCATTGGGAGTGGGTGAAAACACTGGGGCTTTACTCCCTGAAGCATTGCAGGCTGAGGGGTAACCTCATAAAGATTTCGAAAATCATGGATATAGTGAATAGCCATTATCCTTTTCCAAACGTAGGGGAGTACAAAGCTAGATGTCACAGGTTTAAGGTGAGAGGAGAAAGATATAAAAAGGACCTGAGGGGTAAAGTTTGCATGTAGTAGGTGGTGTGTGTATGGAAAGAGCTGCCAGAGGAAGTACTGGAGGTGGGTATACTTACAACATTTAAGAAATATATGGATGGGGATATGAATAGAAAGGCTTTAGAGGGGTATGGGTTAAATGCTGGCAAATGGCACTAGATCAGTTTAGAAAGACTGATCGGCATGGACGAGTTGGACTGAAGGGTCCGGTTCCATCCTGGCTAACTCTAGGACGCTATCTGCGAGGCACAAGTCATGAATGTGATGCTATACTCCCCTGAATGAGTACAGCTCCACAGCACTCAAGAAGTTTCATAATCTCCAGGGCAAAGGAGCCTCTTGCTTGGCATCACATCCCATAAACATTTGTTCCATCCACCAGTGACGCTCAGCAGCAGCAATGTATATTATCTACAAGACGTGCTACAGAAATTCAGCAAAGATCCTTCGGAAGCACATTGGAAAACCATGGCCACTTCCATCTAGAAGGACAGCACATACATGGGAAGACCACGAACTGCAAGTTCCTTTCCCATTCACGCAGCATTTTGACTTGGAAATGGGATAACCTTCCCTTCACTGTCACTTGGTTAAAGTTCTGGAATTCCCTCCCACAGAACATTGTGGATCTAACAACAGCACATGGGCTGCAGAGATTCAAGTGCAATTAGGGACTTCAGGTTGCTCAGGCTGCAGCACCCATATCCCATAAAGAACAAAGAAAACTTACAGCCCAGGAACAGGCCCTTCGGCCCTCCAAACCTGAGGTGATCCAAATCCATTGTCTAAACCTATCACCCATTTCCTAAACATTTGTATCCCTCTGCTCCCCACCTACTCATACATCTGTCCACACGCACCTTAAATTAATCTACCATTCCTGCCTCTACTACCTCTGCGTTCCAGGCACCTACCACCCTGTGTAATGTCTTGCCACGTATATCCCTCTTAAATCTTTCACCTCTCACCTAGAACGCATGACCTCTCGTTATTGAGTCCCTCACCCTGGGAAAAAGGTTATCTCGATCTACCCTGGCTATACCCTTCATGGTTTTGTAGACCTCAATCAGGTCCCCCCCTCAATCTGAGGATCTAAAATTTGAATTTAGGCAACAAGAATATGTAGAGTTTTATTAAACACAAAATAAATTTTCAATTTAAAAGAATACTATAAAATGGCTGAGAATAGTGACTGAACCCTGTGAACCTGTACTGCTGATTTGCAGAATTAAGCTGAAATTCCAAGACAAGAGGGCAATAGAGTTTTCATAAAATGAACACTGACACATTAATTGACCATTCGAACTAAGCTTGAACTGCTACCATGGCATGATGATTTACGTAAATAAGATTTCTTTTCCAAGGAATATCATTGGATTAACATGTTGTCAATCATGTCAGCATATTACAGTTGATTGGACTTTTCTTGTAATTAAGAAGACACGTTGATGGGCCTTTGTAACCAGTGCGTCCACATGAAGAGTCCAAGAAAGCTTATTTTGGATGACCACTCCCAGCAGCTTGACACTCTCCACTCGTTCCACCTCTGTGGTGTTAATGTGTAGGGGGGGGGGGGTTTGCATGAGTAACATCCCACCAAAATCAATCATGATTTCCTTGGTTTTGCCAGCATTGAGAGATAGGTTGTTCTCAGTGCACGATTTTTCTAGGTCTTCCACCTCCTGTCTGTATTCTGTTTTGTCGCCATCTGAGATTCGACCGACTATGGTGGTGTCATCAGCGAACATATAAATGGCATTAGTCTGGTATTTGGCGACGAAGTCATGGTACACAGTGAGTACAGTAGGGGGCTGAGTCCGCACCCCTGGGGGGCTCCAGTATTGAGTGTAAGTGAGGATTAAATATTGTCCCCAATCTTCACTGATTGTGGCCGGTGAGTCAGGAAAGTGAGGGTCCAGTTGCAGAAAGTTGGGCTTAGTCCAAGATCACAAAGTTTATTAATCAGTCTCGATGGGATAATAGTGTTGAAGGCTGAACTGTAGTCAATGAATAGGATTCTTACATAGATGTTCTGGGTGTCAAGATGTTCGAGGGAGGAATGAAGGGCAAGTGATATGTCATCTGACATGGATCTGTTGGACCGATAGGCAAATTGGAGTGGGTCAAGAGTAGTGGGGAGGCTGGAGTTGATTAATGCCATGACCAGCCTTTCAAAGCACTTCACAAACACCGAAGTTAGGGCCACACGGCGGTAGTTATTGAGACATGCTGCATGAGTCTACTTAGGCACAGGGATGATGTTGGCCCTCTTGAAACAGGCAGAGACAGTGGCCTGCTGCAGGGAGAGGTTGAAGATGTTTGGGAAGATCTCTGCCAGTTGATCTGCGCATGCTCTGAGTACATAGCCTGGTACTATGTCTGGTCTTATCGCTTGCCTTGGATTCACACAAAGGAAAACTGATCTGACCTCTGATGCAGTGACTGTTGGGGTAGGTTCATCAGGTTTTCAAGCAGAGGGTGGTACGTGTATGGAATGAGCTGCCAGAGGAAGTGGTGGAAGCTCGAACAATTGCAACATTTCAAAGGCATTTGGATGGGTATAGCAGTGTGACCGCAGACAGGTTGTGTGTTTCACTGACGCTGGATAAAGGTTCAAAGATCCGGCAGTTTGACAAATTTAAACCAACCCCCACTTTCATTCTTCACCAAGAACTCGCTGCCTCTCTCTCTCTCTTTCTCTGTCTGTCTCTCACTATCTCCATCTCTCTCTCTCGCTCTGTCTCTCTCTCCCTCTCTCTCTCATTCTCTCTCTCCCTCTCTTTGTCTCTCTCTCTACCTCTCTCTGTCTCTCTCTCTCCCTCTATCTCTGTCTCTCTCTCTCTCCCTCTCGCTCTCTCTCCCTCCCTCTCTCTCTCCCTCTCTCCCTCTCTCTCTCTCCCTCTCACTTTCTCTCCCTATCTCTCTCTCTTTCCACCCTCCCTTTCTCCATCTCTAATCTTTCTCTCTCTCTGATTTAATCTTGTCCATGGTAATCATTATTTGCCTTTTAAAAGATAGCAGTGTTTACATTTGACAAAATTCCCTTTTATAAACTGGGGCACTGTTTCCCAGCAGTCTCTATGCCAGTAATGCTGGGGGCCATTGATGCACAGGGAGATCCCACAGGGTACTTCCTTCCTGCTCCAGAATGTGCTCCAATCCCTCTTTTCTATCTAGCAAGAGACCTTGGCTTTCTTTGAGAGTCCTGTTTTTTTTTTAAAAAAATCATTCCCTCTATCCCTGGATTTAGTTTTGTGGATGGTACTTTCTAGAAGGAAGTGATTGGAGCTGGACGGTGATGGGATATTGGAGAGCCCCGTTCTCTCCCCCCTCTCCCAGATCCTGTCTCCCTTTCCCAGCCCAGCTACAAAGACACATCTTATCCCTCTAACGCTCCCTCCTTCCCTCACACACTCTCTCTCTTTGTCCGTATCTTGTGTTTTTTTAACCCATTGTCTCAGAAACAATCGCCTTGTGCTGCAAAATATTTCCATCTCCCCCACTTCAAATACCCACGAGTCACATTGCTGTGTGTGGGACGGTTTTATTTATTTGAAAAACTAACAAAAGAAAGCTGGGAGGGTGTGAGAGAGGACACAGAGAGAGAGAGAGAGATCCCCTCGCAGATACTCAGGGAATTGAATTGAACTGGCCAACCTGCTTCTTATTTATGCATTATCACATTTGATCACCCAGGCCTGTACACATCTCACATTACTCTGACATTACAGCAAGTCTTTGGAGGGAGTTTCCCATTTAAGGTTTTAATTCCCTCCTTGGAGAGTCCTGTCTGTTGGACACTGTCTGGGGATTGATGTATTTGTATCAAATCCCAAGGACCTGGTTACTTTAACCCCAGGCTTCAAAACTGGTTTAAAAATACAGGGCCGCAATCCGAAAGGAACAAGTGAACCAGAGGCTCCCAAAGCCCAGGGTCCCCCAGAGAAGATTAAACCTCAGGGTAAATAAACACACAACTCACGTGGGCCCCCACGGGGTGCAGCCTGTCGACCAGGCCTCAGGGCCGTGTCCCCGCTGGGGAAAGCTCTTGTTCAAAGATCTCCTAATCCTAAAGTAAAATTTGAAATGACGGGTTAGCTAATTAAAACAGTCACTGCCTGCAATGACAGTATTGGGGCAGCTGGTGCACAGCAAGATCCCACATGCAACAATGCAGCAGCAGCTAATTACTCTGATCATTTTTCCCCTCTGTGATACTGTGTCGGTTTAATTATTTCCTGTCACCCTAGAATCAAACGTTACAGCAATTTCACAATCTCAAAATGCTTCTCCTTTCTTTCCCCTTCTGTTTCTTTTGCTCTCTCAAATTTTCACTCAATTCCTCTCACTCTCTTTCTCCCACTGTCGAATTTTCTCATCCTGCACTTTCTACAACCCACATTACTCTGACTTTATGACAAGTCTTTCGAGAAGGTCACATCATTTGGGATTTAATTCTGTCCTCCGGCAGTCCTGCCTCTGAGATCCAGGGGATTAACATACTTTAGCCCTATTCTGGGTTAGTGGTGCTGGAAGAGCACAGCAGTTCAGGCAGCATTCGAGGAGCAGCAAAATCGACGTTTCGGGCAAAAGCCCTTCATCAGGAATAATGAAGGGCTTTTGACCGAAACGTCGATTTTGCTGCTCCCCGGATGCTGCCTGAAATGCTGTGCTCTTCCAGCACCACTAATCCAGAATCTGGTTTCCAGCATCTGCAGTCATTGTTTTTACCTCACACTTTAACCCCAGGCATCAAAAATGTTTTTAAATTGACAGGGCCGCAATCCGACAGGAGCCAGATAACCAGAGGTCCTTAAAGCCCAGGGTCCCCCAGAGGAGATTAAACCTTGGGGTAAATAAACACACAACTCACGTGGGCCTCCACGGGGTGCAGCCTATTGACCAGGCCTCAGGCCTCAGGACCTTGTCCCCTCTGGAGGTTGTTCTTACCTGGCCTTGAACATTTTGGATCTTGGTGCCACGCAAACGTCTAAGATTCTCTGACCCTAAACTCCTGAAGCTGAGGTTCTCTCTTGGAATATTACTGTTCTCAGTGTGACTCCCAGAAAAAAAAAACTCTCTCTGACTTATATTTCTATATTTCCAGTGTGTGTGGGTGTGTGTATGCATGTGTGTGTATGTGTGTCTGTGTGTGTATATGCGTGTATGTGTGTGTTTCTGGCTGTGAGTGAGCATATCTATGAGAGCGATGGTACTCCTCACACTCACATACACACTCGCAGCCTCACACTCACTCACTTACACAAAGGCACACACTCACTCACAACACACATGCAAACACAAACACACAGATACACACACTCTCACATGCACTCACACACACTCTCTACACACACATTTTCATGCGCAGACACTGACTCTCGCTCACACATCCCTCACACGAACACTTATGCCCTCTCACTCTCTTTCTTACTCACTCTTCCACTCGGTATGGGTACAGTGCTTTGCATATCAAAAATCAGATACCCAAGAGTGAGTTTCTGACTGGAATCTAATCAAGGGTTCAGTGGGGATATTCATTCGGAGTAACAGGTACCATGGACTGAGTTACAGCCTGGAATCTAATTGAAGGGTCCCGGGAGATTTATATATACAATAACAGAGACAGAAGAGAGTTACAGACTGGAATCTAAACACGATTTTTGATTACTTTAGCTATAGACTAATATTTAACCAGGTGTGGTTTTCAGACTGGAATCTAATCGAGGCTGTCGGGGCGATTTATATGCAGAGTGACTGATAACTTGGAGTGAGTTGCAGACAGGAATCTAATCGAAGGTATGGGGGTGGTTTATGTACAGAGAGACAGATACCCAGGAGTACGTTACAGACTGGAATGTAATTGAAGGATTCAAGGTAGTTTTTATTCAGCGTAACAGTTACCCGGGAGTCAGTTTTTGTGATGATAGAAATTACAGAGACATTCCATAAGACCATAAGAAACGAGACCATTCAGCCCATCGAGCCTCCTCCACCATTCAATCGTGGCTGATAGATTTCTCCACCTCATTGTCCCGCTTTCTTCCTGTAACCCTTGATACTCAGGAACCTATCGATCTCAGTCTTAAATATACTCAGCGAGCTGGGCCTCCCCAGCCTTCAGTGGGAATGAATTCCACAGATTCCCCCACTCTCTGGCTGAACAGGTTTCTCCTTATCTCTGTTCTAAGAGCTCTTTCCTTTACTCCAAGGCTGTGCCATTGGGTCCCAGTCTCTCCGACAAAATGGAAACATCTTCCCAACATCCACTCTGTCCAGGCCATTCAGTTTTCTGTAAGTTTCTAATAGATCCCCCACCCCCTCATCCTTCTGAACTCCATTGAGTATAGACCCAGAGTCCTCACACATTCCTCATATGTTAAGCGTTTCATCGCTGGGACCATTCTCGTGAAGCTCGTCTGAACGCGTTCCAGGGTCAGGGCATCTTTCCTGAGATATGTGGCCAAACACTGTGTACAATACTCCAAATGTGTTCTGACCTGAGCTTCATAGAAACTCGGATACATCCCTGCTTTTATAATCAAGTGCTCTCAAAATAAATGACATCATTGCATTTACCTTCCTAACTACTGTCTCAACCTGCAGGTTTACCTTGAGACAATCCTGGACGAGAACTCCCAAGTCTCTCTGCACTTCAGATTTCTGAATTTTCTCCCCATTTAGAAAATAGTCCATGCCTATCTGCCTCTATTCCTCCGCCCAAAGTGCATGAACGTATCCTTTCACACATTGTAGTCGATCTGCCACTTCTTTGCCCAGTCTCCCAACCTGTCCAAATCCTTCTGCAGCCTCCCCGCCTCCTCAATGCTACCTGTCCCTCTACCGATCTTTATATCATCTACAAACCTAGTCAGAGTGCCCTCAGTTCCTTCATCTAGATCATTTATGTATCAAGTGAAATGTCGTTGTCCGAACACAGCCTTGAGGAACACCACTCGTCACTGGCTGCCATCCTCAGAAAGACCCTTTTATCGCCACTCTCTGCTTTCTGCCAGACAGCCAAGCTTCTCTCCATGCCAGCACTTTATCTCTAACACCATGGCACCTTATCTTACTCTGTAGGAGTAGAAAGTGAGGACTGCAGATGCTGGAGATCAGAGCTGAAAAATGTGTTGCTGGAAAAGCGCACCAGGTCAGGCAGCATCCAAGGAGCAGGAGAGTCGATGTTTCGGGCATAAGACTGAAGAAGGGCTTTGCCCGAAACGTCGACTCTCCTGCTCCTTGGATGCTGCCTGACCTGCTGCGCTTTTCCAGCACCACATTTTTCAGCTATCTTACTCTGTAGCCTCCTGTGTGGAACCTTGTCAAAGGCCTTCCTGAAGTCCAGGTAGATAACATCCTTTGGCTCTCATTAGTCCAACCTTCCCATTACTTCATCAAAGAATTCCAGAAGATTTATCAGGCGGGACCTCCATTGATGGCTTTGCTGACATTGCCGTTTTTACAATGCAGTTTCAAGTATTCAGAAATTTCATCAGTCACAACGGATTCCAGGATCTTACCCATGACCAAGGTGAGGCTAATCAGTCTGTCATTTTCTGCCTTACTTTTTAAACAGGGGTGTTATGTTGGCGATTTTCCAGTCCTCTGGGATACTTTCTGATTCTAACGATTCCTGAAAGATCACCACTAATGCCTCCCCTATTTCTTCAGCCATCTCCCTTAGACATCTGGGGTGTAGTCCATCTGGTCCAAGTGATTTATCCACCTTCAGGCCATTCAAGTTCTCTAACATTGTCTCCTTGGTGATGGCCACCATACTCAGCTCTGCCCCCTCACTCTCTTGAATGTTTAGGGATATTCCTCATGTATTCCACCGTGAAGCCTGACACAAAGTAATTGCTCAGTTCCTCAGCCATTTCATCGTTCCCCACCACTACTTCTCCAGTGTCCTTTTCCAGTGACCCAATATCCACTTTTGCCTCTTTTTTGCCCTTTACACATCGAAATAAACTCTTACAGTCTTCCTTTATATTACTGGCTAACTTACCCTTCTATTTAATCTTTTCCCTCCCCTTATTCCTTTTTCTGTTGCCCTCTTTTGGTCTTTGTAAGCTTCCCAATCCTCTGGTTTCCTACTGTCCTTCTCCACATTCTGTGCTTTCTCTTTTGCTTTTCTGCAATCTCTGACTTCCAACTCAGCTATTGTTGTCTCATCCTCCCTGGACCATGCTTCTTTTCCCTCGGGATGAATCTCTGTTGTGTCTTCTGAAATACTCCCAGAAACGCCTGCCATTGGTATTCCACTGTCCTGTCAGGCACCTCTCCCAGTCAATTCTACCCAGCTCCTCCCTCATAACTCTGTCGTTGCTTTTCTTCAGCTATAATACCGTTACTTCTGATTCTCCCTTCTCCTCTCAAATTGCAGAGTAAATTCAATCATATGATGATCACTGCCTCCTAAGGTTCCTTCACCTTAAGTTCCCTGATCAAGTCTATCTCATTGAACAACACTTAATCCAGTATTGGCTGCTCCCCCATAAGCTCCACCAAAAGCTGCTCCAAAAAGCCATCTTGTAGACATCATTTTGCACATTCTCCCCGTGTCTGTGTGGGTTTCCTCCGGGTGCTCCGGTTTCTTCCCACAGTCCAAAGATGTGCGGGTCAGGTGGATTGGCCATACTAAATTGCCCATAGTGTTAGATGCATTAGTCAGAGGGAAATGACCCTTGGTGGGTTACTCTTTGGAGGGTCAGAGTGGACTAGTTGGGTCGAACTGCCTGTTTCAACACTGTAGGGAATCTAATCTAGACATTTCACATATTCATTTCCTTGCAATCCACCACCAACCTGTATTTCCCAGTCCACTTGCATATTGAAATCCCGCATGATCACTGTAACTTTACATTTCCTACACATCCCTTCTATCTCCTGGTGTATCTTGTGCACCAGCTCCTGACTGCTATTTAGAGGGTGGTTCTAACCACTCAAATTCTATACCATCTGACCCTCCTTCATTTCTTGCTTTGATTGAATTTCATTTCTGACGAATAAAGCAATCCCACCCCCTCTGCCCATGTGCTGATCTTTTCCTGATCCCAGTGTAGCCATGTCTACGTGATGTCCACTGCATCATACCTGCTCATTTCAATCTGCACCACAAGCTCATTTACCTTATTCCTTACACTGCGTGTATTCAGATGTAACACCTTCAGCCCTGTATTAATCTTCCCCTTCGCATTATCATTTGTTTGTCCAGTGTTTTTGAAGTTTGAATGCTAATCCTTTCCATACGCTCTGCCCTATTTGTATCTGTGCTGGAGATTTTAATAACTTCTCCTGAGAGCTCTATTCTTATCTCCTCTTGAGTTTCCTAATTTCCCCGAGAAAATAACCCCCTCATCCCCATTTAGATTGAATCCCTGTCTACAGTCCTAGTTAAGCAATTTGCATGGAGTCTGGTCCAGCATGGTTCAGATGAAGACTATCCTATCAGAACAGGTCCCTTCTTCCCAGGTACTGGTCCCAATGTCCCATGAATTCAAAGTTAAAAATCACACAACACCAGGTTATAGTGCAAAAGGTTTGTTTGGAAGCAATAGCTTTTAAAGCATTGCTCCTTCATCAGGTACTTCATGTTTTGTGACTTTTAACTTTGTCCACCCCAGTCCAAAGCTGGCACCTCCAAGCCATGAATTCAAACCATTTCTCCCACACCAATCTTTCAGCCACGCATTTACTTGCTTAATCTTACTGACCTTGTGCCAATTAGCTTGTGACACAGCCTATTCAGTCTCAGCCTATAGCTCAAACTCTCCAACCCTGACAACACACTTGTAAATCATTTCTGAACTCTTTCAAGTTTCACAACATCATTCCGAGAGGATGGAGACCAGAACTGCATGCAATATTCCAACAGTGGCCTAACCATTGTCCTGAATGGCCACAACATGACCTCCCAACTCCTGTACTCAATGCTCTGACCAATAAAGGAGGGCATACCAAATGCCTTTTTCACTATCCTATCTACCTTCGACTCTACTTTAAAAGAACTATGAACCTGCACTCCAAGGTCTCTTTGTTCAGCAACACTCCCCAGGACAATACCATTAAGTGTATAAGTTCTGCTCTGATTTGATTTTTCAAAACGCATTACCTCACATTTATCTAAATTAAATTCTAACTGCCACTCCTCAGTCCATTGGCCCATCTGATCAAGATCCTGTTGTAATCTGAGGTAAGGTTCTTCGCTGACCACGACACCTCCAATTTGGTGTCATATGCAAACTTACTAACTTTAACCCCCTATGTTGACATCCAAATTATTTATACAAATGATGAAAAGTAGTGGACCCAGCAGCGATCCTTGTGGCACTCGACTGGTCACAGACGTCCAGTCTGAAAAGCAACCCTCCACCACCACAACTCTCTGTTTTCTACCTTCGAGCCAGTTCTGTATCCAAATGGCTAGTTCTATCTGTATTCCATAAAATCTAACCTTGCTAACCATGAGGAACCTTGTCAAACGCCTTACTAAAGTCCATATAGATCACCTGTACTGTTCTACCATGATCAATTCTCTTTGTTACTTCTTTAAAAAACTAAATCAATTTTGTGAAACATCAGTCAGAGCCTTTCAAAACACATGTTCATCCTGTCTCTCAGGATTCCCTCCAACAATTTGTCCACCACCGATGTCAGGCTCACTGGTCTATAGTTCCCTGTCTCTTCCTTACTACCTTTCTTAAATACTGGCACCACATTAACCACCCTCCAGTCTTCCAGCACCTCACCTGTGACTATCGATAATACAAATATTTCAGTAAGAGGCCCATCAATCACTTCCCTAGCTTCCCACAGAGTTCTAGGGTAGACCTGATCAGGTCCTGGGGATTTATCCACTTTTATTCATTTCAAGGCATCCAGCACCTCCTCCTCTTTATTTTGGACATTTTCATGATGTCATCTTCCATGTGTTACGACATGATGGTAAACCCTTCTGCTAATTAAGCCAAACACGGAGAAAATCAGCTCATAAGCTGTTCAAGTATGAGTGACAGAAAACTCCTCAAATTCCACTATTTAAAGAAGAAATATGAATTTTATTCTTTAACTCTAAAAGTGACCAACAAAACGACTATTTACAGCCTCAGCTTCCTTTCTCCTAAAGGTTTTTATCTACCTACCACTCTACAACAATATACTGATCCAATAAGAGCCCCTATTAAAATTAGAGCAACGTACTTTTCAAAACCAGACTGTGTCTGTCGTCTCCAGTGTTGATCTTCTGTTTGTAGATCTCCCTGGATTGTCTTCAGTCTTCTGCTGCAAAGATGTTTCATGTGAAAAAGGTACCTTCAATCGTGCGTGTTATGAATAGTAATCTTTCAATGGCAGTTGGTGCTCTCTCTCTGGCTTACTGTACAAAATGCCTGATTTTTATAACGGAAACATCAGATCATTTAATGATTGGTTGTTGTCAGAACATTAAAATTCAAATTCGATTGGGTTTTAGCATCTTGGGGCATAATTTAACCTGATTGGTTAAATTCCAACTGCTGTGAAAACAACTGAGGTAACTACGTTACAACCAAATGTTATACCTTTCAATTTTCCAGTATATTCTGTGAATGCTAGTCAGTCACATGATAGGTACTTGCAAGCTTTCAGCTTTCACTGTCTCTTAAAGGTACAGTGCAGACCCTCAACTTCATAACACATGCCCTTCTCCACAGCAAACACTGATGCAAAATACTCGTTTAGTATCTCCCCATCTCCTGTGATTCCAAATAGAGGCTGCCTTGCTGATATTTGAGGGGCCCTATTTTCTCTCTAGTTACCCTTTTGACCTCACCTGGGCCACACAGGGTCCGGCCTGGTGAAAAGCCCTCAGGCCTCAGGCCTGTGCTCCCCCTCTGGAGGTTATTCTTATCCAAGGCTTTCCTGGCCCCAGTCATTTTGGATCTTCACCTTGCAGCTTTCCCAACAAAAGTTTCTGGGCATAAAAGAGGAAAAAGATGAGTTGAAAGGGGGGAATGAAAGCACTTTGATGCAAAAGTACACAGCAGATCCTAGGTTTAAAAGCACTCCCCCTTCCTCATCCCCATCTCCATCCTCAATGCATTCCATAACATCACAGCAACATCAAAATACCAACAAATCAGCAGACAGCAATTAACCAGAGGTTGGAAACTTGAATAAACACACAGAAACACAATCTCTCTCTCTCTCACACACACACACTCTCAACCAGACAGGCGAGAGAGAGAAAACAGGGTTTGAGAATGAATCTGACAATTCTTGTCCACATTTAGTCTCGGTGAAGTGTTTGTGGCCTCCTCCCCTGCATCTCTGATGCATTGCAACATCTGTCAGTCTGCTCCCTAAGGAGGTCTCTGAATCATTGCTCCCACACTCGTGTCTAAGAGTCTGATTGAAGACACCCTGACACAGACTGGGCTGGGACGGGAGGTGGTATTTACTGAGGATCTCTCAGGAACTTCCTGCTGGACATGTGGTTCCTAGCATCAAATGCTCTTTCGCTGTCCCTATCTGTCTGTCTCTCTCTCTCTCCCTCTATCTCTCTCTCTCTCTCCTGAGGATTAGGATCTATTTATATTTAGAAAAGAATGAACTTATTAGTGATAGGCAACATGGTTTTGTGCAGGGGAGATAGTGCCTTATCAACTTAATAGAGTTCTTCGAGGAAGTGATCAAGTTGATAGATGAATGAAGGGCTGTTGATGACATATACATGGACTTTAGTAAGGCGTTTGATAAGGTTCCCCATGGTAGACTAATGGAGAAAGTGAAGTCACATGGTGTGCAGGGTGTTCTGGCTAGGTGGATAAAGAACTGGTTCAGCAACAGCAGACAGAGAGTAGTAGTTGAAGGGAGTTTCTCAAAATGGAGAAAGGTGACCAGTAGTGTTCCACAGGGGTCAGTAAGGGGCCACTGTTGTTTGTAATATACATAAACGATCTAGAAAAGAGCACTATTGGTATGATCAGCAAGTTTGCAGATGACACAATGATTGGTAAAATAGCAGAAATCATAAGGGACTGACAGAGAATACAGGATGATATGGATAGACTGGAGAGTTGGGCAGAAAAGTGGCGGATGGATTTTAATCCAGACAAATGTGAGGTGATGCATTTAGGCAAGACTAATTCTAGAGCAAATTATACAAATAAACGGAAGAGCCTTGGGAAAAGTTGATGGGCAGAGAGATCTGGGAGTGCGGGTCCATTGAACTTTGAAGGTTGCTGCACAGGCGGATAGAGTGGTCAAGAAGGCATATAGTCTGCTTGCCTTCATTGGATGGGGTATTGAGTATGAGAGCTGGCAAGTCATGCTAAAATTGTAAAGGACGTTGGTTCAGCCGCATTTGGAATACTGTGTGCAGATCTGGTCACCACATTCCCAAAAGGATGTGGACGCTTTGGGGAAGGTGCAGAGAAGGTTTCCGAGGATGTTGCCTGGTATGGAAGGTGCTAGCTATGAAGAGCAGTTGAGTAGGTTAAGTTTATTTTCACTAGAAAAAAGTAGATTGAGGGGGGACCTGATTGAGGTTCACAAAATCATGATGGGTGTAGACAGGGTAGATCGAGACAAGAGTTTTCCCAGGGTGAAGGATTCAATAACGAGAGGTCACACTTTCAAGGTGAGAGGTGGAAAGTTTAAGGGGGATACTTCACACAGAGGGTGGTGGGCGTTTGGAACGTGCTCCCAGCAGCGGTGGTAGAGGCAGGCATGGTAGATTCATTTCAGATGCGTCTGGACAGATGCATGAGTAGGTGGGGAGCAGGTGGATACAGATCCTTCGGAATTGACCGACAGGTTTAGACAGTACATTTGGATTTTCTCAGGCTTGGAGGGCCGAAGGGCCTGTTCCTGGGCTGTAAAGTTTCTTTAAACGTTGTCTCTCGCTGTCCCTGTGTTTCTCTGTCTCTTTCTGCCTCTCCTTGCCCTGCTCGACATGCAGCCATTTCTAACTTAACTTTCAATCTCTTTTTTCCTTTCCCCTTCTCAAATATATCAGCAGCGATTGGGAATGAAAAACATTGATCACATGCCTACTCCTCAACACCCACATTTCCCCTCGCTGCTCTCCCCACCATACCTCCACCCATCCCGTCCCCAAACTCCCCCCAGTACAGGACTGTTGTTTTTATGAGGATTATACACAGGTTTTGTCAGGGGAGAGAGTCAGTGAGGGTCTGAGCTCAATTATCATCACATAAATGCGCGCGCGCGTGTGTGTGTGTGTGTGTGTGTGTGTGTGAGAGAGAGAGAGACAGAGAGAGAAAGATCATGCCTGGTGTTTGTCCATCTGAGTGCACCGTTTCAATGTCAATGCTGTCACTCCTTAATGTGACTGTGTGTAAACCATGTGTTCATGTACCTGACCCAGGTATGATTCACAAATAATACACCATCCCTCACTCTCATTCACTCGCTCCCTCAAACGTGTACACACACACACACCCTCGCATACCGCATTCAGTTCTTCACAGACGCTCACTCTTACTCTCACACATGTGCATGCAAACATCCACACCGATGCACAGACTTATACACACAGTCACTCTCAATTCAAGACTCTCACTCTTTCAGGCAAATACACATTCAAATAGCTTCACACACTCTACCATGATCACACATATGTACACACCCTCTCTCACTGTCTCTCTCTCACATACGCACTCGCGCATACACTCACACTCTCACTCATGTTCTCACTCACGCTCTCACTCACACTCTCACTCACACTCACTTTCACATACACACTCTGACATGCTCACTCTCTCATACACTCATTCTTTCATGCACTTACCCTCTCACACGCATGCATACACTTTCTCACACACACTGCCACACACTTACCCGCTCACACACATTCATTCACGCACTCTTTCACACACACAATGTCTCCAAAGCTTCTCGCACACAGACGCACCCGCAAAGTCTCTCACTCACTCTAACACACACAAATACACTCTCTCACACTCGTACATGTACACGATCATCTATCTCGGGCATGCACACACTCTCTCTTGTGCACGCATGAACTCTCTCTTACATGCACACACACTTTCACAGGCACACTCTCTCTCCCACGCGCACTCTCTCTCGCATGCAGACTGTCTCTCAGTTGTACACTTACATACAATGTGCATACACACACTCTTCTTCTCACATGCACACACACTCTCTCTCACACACACTCTCTCTTCACATGCACATACTCTCTCTTGCACACGTACACATTATCTCTTTTGCATATGCACACGTTCTCTCTTGCACACTGTCACTCACACGCACACAGTCACTCCTGCGCACTCATTCTTTTTTGTGTATGCGCACGTTCTCTCTTGCACACGCACTCTATCTCTCACATGCGCACACTCTGTCTCGCATGCACGCATTCTTTCACACATGCACGCACTTTCTCTCTCTCGCATGCAATCTCTCTTTCGCTCTTGCACCCACTCCTTTTTGCGCACACTATCTCTCTCTCACACACACACACACTCTATCTTTCTTGCATGCGCACACACTCGCTCTCTCTCATGCACGCATGCACTCTGTCTCTTTTGTACAGGGACACTCTCTTACAAGGACGCACTCTCTCGCGCATGTACAGTCTGTCACATGCACACGCTCTTTCGCATGTGCACATTCTCTCGCACACACGCTGTTACTCGCGCACACTCTCTTTCTACTCTCACTGCACGCAGTCTCTTTCTCTCATGCAGACACACACTCTTAGTCACATGCTCTCTCTCTCGCACACGCGCCTAACGTCTCACACATGCCCACACTCTTCCCCTTGCACCTGTGCATACTCTCTCTCTCACTCTCTCTCTCTCTCTTGCATTTCCACACACTCTCTCTCACATTTCGCATAAACTCTCTCTATATTTCTCGTTCTCTCGCGTTGACATAAACTCTCAATTGTGTTCACACACACTTTTTCTCTTTCTCTAGCTTTTCCACACTCTCTCTCGTGTTTGCACACTCTCGTGTTTGCCTCCACTCTCTCTCTCTCGCACGCACACACTCTCTCACACGCACACACTCTCTCACACGCACATTCCCTCCCGCAGGCACACACTCTCTCGCGTGCACACTCTCACACGCACACTCTCTCACACGCACACTCTCTGACACGCACAAAATCTGATGCGCACACTCCCTCACGCACACACTCCCTCACGCACACTCTCTCACACGCACACTTTCTCACACGCATACACTCTCTCACACGCACACTCTCTCTCGCACACACACACTCTCCCTCGCACATACTCTCCCTCACACACACCCTCTCACATGCACACTCTCTCACACGCACACACTCTCCCTCACGCACACTCTCTCGCAGGCACACTCTTTCTCGCAGGCACACCCTCTCTCGGAGGTACACTGACATACAATGTGTATGAACACACTCTTCTTTTCACATGCACACTCTCTCGCACGCACACTCTCTCGCACGCGCACACTCTCGCATGTGCACACTCTTGCATGTGTACTCTTTCTCGCACACACTCTCCCTCGCACACACTCTCGCATGCACACACTCTCCCTCATGTACACTCTCTCACAGGCACACTCTTTCTCGCAGGCATACCCTCTCTCGAAGGTACACTGACATACAATGTGTATGAACACGCTCTTCCTTTCATATGCACACTCTCTCTCTCTCATGCACACTCTCTCGCACGCACACTCTCTTGAACGCACACACCCTCGCACGTGTACTCTCTCTCGCATACACACTCTCGCTCGCACACACACTCGCACGTGCACTCTCTCTCACATGCACAACTCGTGTGCACACTCCCTCTCACATGTACACATTCTCTCTCACATGCACACACTCTCTCACATGCACACACTCTCTCTCATATGGACACACTCTCTCCCTCTCACACACGAACACATTATCTCTCTTGCATATGCACACGTTCTCTCTTGCACACTCTGTCACTCACACGCACACAGTTACTCTTGCGCATATGTTCTCTCACATGCACACTCTCACAGGCATTCTCACAGGCACACCCTCTCTCAGATGTACACTGACATACAATGTGTATGAACACACTCTTCCTTTCACATGCACACTCTCTCTCTCGCACACACACTCTCGCTCGCACGCACATTCACACACAAACACACTCTCTCTCACACGCACACTCTTGCATGCATACTCTCCCTCACATGCACACACTCTCTCTCACATGCAAACTCTCTCTCACATGCACACACTCTCACTCATATGGACACACTCCCTCTCTCGCACACGTACACATTATCTCTCTTGCATATGCACACGTTCTCTCTTGCATACTCTGTCACTCACACGCACACAGTTACTCTTGCGCACACGTTCTCTCACATGCACACTCTCACAGGCATTCTCACAGGCACACCCTCTCTCGGAGGTACACTGACATACAATGTGTATGAACACACTCTTCCTTTCATATGCACACACTCTCTCACGCACATTCTCTCGCACGCACACACTCTCTCACACGTGCACTCTCTCTCACAGGTACACTCCCTCTCACAGGCATAACTTCTCTCTCAGGCATTCTCTCTCTCGCAGGCACACCCTCTCTCGGAGGTACACTGACATATAATATGCATGTGCACACTCTTCCTTTCTCTTAGATGCAGATACTCTCTCTCTCGCACGCATTCTCTCTCACACACGTACACATTCTCTCTCTTTTGCGTATGCACACATTCTCTCTTGCACACATTCTATTTCTCACACACATTCTTTCACACATGCATGTACTTCATCGTTTGCACACGCTATCTCTCTCACATTGACACAATCTCTCTTGCATGTGCACACGCTCACTCACTCTCCTACACACACAATCTTTCTCTTGTGCATGCATGCACTCTGTCTCTCTTATACAGAGACACTCTTTTACAAGGATGCACACTCTTTTGCACGTGCACACTCTCTCGTGCAAAATCTCTCTTGTTTGCACACACTCTATCACTCGCACACAGTCTCTTTCTCTCGTGCAAGCACACACTCTCTCTCTGTTGCGTGCCCTCTCTCGTACATACTCTCTCTCACACACGTGCCTAATGTCTCGAGCACGCAAACACTCTTCCTCTTGCGCCCGTGAATTGTCTCTCTCTCGCATACATGCACACACTTTCTCTCGCGTTCACGCACTCTCTCCCTCTTGCGTTTGCACACTGTCTCTCTTGGATTTGTGCACACTCTTTCATATTCGCGTAAACTTCCTCTCTCACGTTGATGTAAACTCTCTTTCTTGCATTTGCACACACTTTCTCTCTCTCTCAGTTGCATTTGCACTCTCTTGCATTTGCAAACTCTCTTTCTCACACATTCTCTCGCATGCTCTCTCTCTCGTGCACTTTCTCAAAAACACACTCCCTTGTGTGCACCCACAGAACCTTTCTGACACATGCACACGCACTCTCTGTCATGCATATGCACACTCTTGCTTCCTTACGTACACTGTCTTTTGCACATGCGCAGAATGTCTCGCTCATGTACACACTCTTCCCCCTTGCATGCATGCATACTCTCTATCGCATACAAACACACTTCCTTTCGCATTCACACACACGCTCTCATGCATTTGCACACACTCTCACATTCACGTAAACTCTCTCTCTCTTTCTCCTATTGACATAAACTCTCTCTCGTGTGTTCGCACACACTTTCTCTCTCTCTCTTGCATTTGCGCATACTCTCTCTCTTGCTTTTGCACAAACTCTTTCTCACGATCGCGGACACTCTCACTCTCACATTCATGTACTGTATAAAACAGTGTACTTGTCTGAGGTGGGGATTTCTCTAGGAGGGTCCTGTATGACCTGTCTCCCTCTCCTACCTTTCCTGGAGGTCACCCATCTAGCTGACTGCATCTTTGGTTTATCTCCCTCCCTGCAACTGCCATCCATCACACCCCGTAGCTCCTGTAAATTCCTCATTGCCTCTAACGGTCGCACCAACCTACAAAGGTAGGCAATCTGATAGGATTTTCAACAAGACATACTTTGTAGAAACATCATTCCCAGCTACATGGAAACTATCCCTAATCTCCCACGTCTGACAGGAAGAGGACATCACTCTCCCAAAGGCACTTTTTACTGCCCTTTAACAATCCACACACCGAGAAAATAGCACAGTCTTACTGCTCGAAAAACACTGCCCTCGGATAACTTGGTATCTGTGTTTTATATTTTTAAAAAATTTAATCAAGAGAGATCTCAATAAAGCATGTGCACAAAAGCCCCATTCAATTCATTATTGATGATTTAAGAAGAGATGTAAGGATGGATTTTTAGCAACAAAGTGAGCAGTTCCCCTGCTGTGAGTTTTCTCCACAGCTGGGAATTTCACTGTTTTTCTGAGGCTGACCTCCCTGTTCAGAGCTTGAAACCAAACAGCACAGGCTTTCTGCTGTGAGGGTCACTGAATGGTCAGACAGTGATGCAGGGTCATTGCTGGGTCAAACGGCTGTGCAGGCTGTACAGGGTCAGTGCTGGGGTAGACAGCAGTGCAGGGTCATATCAGGGTCACATAGATGTGCAGGGTCACTGCTGGGTCACACAGCTGTGCAGGGTCACTGCTGGGACACACGGCTGTGCACGTTCACTGCGGGGTTACACAGCTGTACAGGGTCACTGCTAGGTCACACGGCTGTTTGGCATCACTGCTGGGTCACACAGCTGTGCAGGGTCACTGTTTGGTCACACAACTGTGCAGGGTCAGTGCTGGGTCACACGGCTGTGCGGTGTCACTGCTGGGTCACATAGCTGTGCAGGGTCACTGCATATACCACGGCGGTGCAGGGTCACTGCTAGGTCATATGGCTGTGCAGGGTCACTGCAGCGTCACACGGATGTGCAGGGTCACATGGCTGTGCAGGGTCACACATCTCTGCAGGGTCACTGCTGGGTCACACGGCTGTGCAGAGCCACTGTGGGGTCACATGGCTGTGCAGGACCACTGTGGGGTTACATGACTGTGCAGGGTCACTGCTGGTTCACACAGCTGGCAGGGTCAGTGATGGGTCACACAGCTGTGCAGGGTCAGTGCTGGGTCACACCGCTGTGCAGGGTCACTGCTGGGTCACACGGCTGTGCAGGGACACTGCTGGGTCACATGGCTGTGCAGGGTCATTCTTGGTCATGGCTTTGCAGGATCACTGCTGGGTCACACGGCTGTGCAGGGTCAGTGCTGGGTCACAAGGCTGTGCTGGGTCACACAGGTGTGCAGGATCACTGCTGGGACACACGGCTGAGTAGAGTCATTGCAGGGTCACACGACTGTGCAGAGCCACTGTGGGGTCACATGGCTGTGCAGGGCCACTGTGGGGTCACATGACTGTGCAGGGTCACTGTTGGTTCACACAGCTGTGCAGGGTCAGTGATGGGTCACACAGCTGTGCAGGGTCACTGCTGGGTGACATGGCTGTGCAGGGTCATTGCTGGGTCATGGCTTTGCAGGGTCACTGCTGGGTCACACGGCTGTGCAGGGTCAGTGCTGGGTCAGATGGCTGTGCAGGGTCACTGCAGGGTCAGACAATGGTGCAGGGTCACTGCGGGGTCACATGGCTGTGCGGGGTCACGGCTGGGTCACACGGCTGTGCAGGGTCACTGCTGGGTCACAAGGCTGTGCTGTGTCACACAGGTGTGCAGGGTCACTGCTTGGTCACACGGCTGTGCAGGATCACTGCTGGGACACACGGCTGAGTAGAGTCATTGCAGGGTCACACGGCTGTGCAGGATCACTGCAGGGTCACATGGCTGTGCAGGGTCACTGCTGGATCACACAGCTATGCAGTGTTCCTGCTGGGTCACATGGCTTTGCAGGGTCACTGCAGGGTCACACGGCTGTTCAGGGTCACTGCTGGGTCAAAAGGCTGTGCAGGGTCAGACAGCTGTGCAGGGTCACTACTGGGACACACGGCTGTGCAGGGTCACTGCAGGGTCACACAGGTGTGCAGGGTCACTGCTTGGTCACACGGCTGTGCAGGATCACTGCTGGGACACACGGCTGAGTAGAGTCATTGCAGGGTCACACGGCTGTGCAGGATCACTGCAGGGTCACATGGCTGTGCAGGGTCACTGCTGGATCACATGGCTGTGCAGGGTCACTGCTGGGTCACATGGCTTTGCAGGGTCACTGCAGGGTCACACGGCTGTGCAGGGTCACTGCTGGGTCACAAGGCTGTGCATGGTCACTGCAGGGTCACATAGCTGTGCAGCGTCACTGGTTGGTCACATGGCTGTGCCGGATCACTGCTGGATCACATGCACGTGCAGGGTCACTGCTGGGACACACGGCTATGTAGAGTCACTGCAGGGTCACACAGCTGTGCAGGGTCACTGCTGGGTCACACGGCTGAGTAGAGTCATTGCAGGGTCACACGGCTGTGCAGGGTCACTGCTGGGTCACACAGCTGTGCAAGGTCACTGCAGTGTCACACAGCTGTGCAGGGTCAGTGCTGGGTCACACGGCTGTGCAGGGTCAGTGCTGGGCTAGATGTCTGTGCAGGGTGACTGCGGAGTCAGACAGCGGTGCAGGGTCACTGCGTGGTCACATGGCTGTGCAGGGTCACTGCTGGGTCACACAGGTGTGCACGGTCACTGCTTGGTCACACGGCTGTGCAGGATCACTGCTGGGACACACGGCTGAGTAGAGTCATTGCAGGGTCACACGGCTGTGCAGGATCACTGCAGGGTCACATGGCTGTGCAGGGTCACTGTTGGATCACATGGCTGTGCAGGGTCACTGCTGGGTCACACAGCTATGCAGTGTCACTGCTGGGTCACATGGCTTTGCAGGGTCACTGCAGGGTCACACGGCTGTGCAGGATCACTGCTGGGTCAGATGGCTGTGCAGGGTCACTGTGGGGTCAGACAGCAGTGCAGGGTCACTGCGGGGTCACACAGAACAATGAGTGTCATTTCAGTGTCACAGAAGCTATTTGAGAAAATTTCAAAGGAGGGAATTATTCTCCATTTCAAGAGGCACGGTTTGATCATGGAGAGTCAGCACACGCTTTGTCAGAGTAGGGTCATGCCAAACTCAATCTGATCATGGAGTGTCAGCACACGCTTTGTCAGAGTAGGGTCATACCAAACCAATCTGATCATGGAGAGACAGCACAGCTTTTTCAGAGTAGGGCCATGCCAAACCAATCTGGTGGAACTTTTTGAGGAGGTGACCAGGTGTGGAGATGAGAGGAGGCCAATTGCTGTAGGTTGTATGAATTTCAGAAAAGCCTTTGACCAGGGAAATAACGAAGGTAAAAACACATGGCCGGAGTAACTTGGCAACTTGGCTCTAAAATTGGTTCAGACAATGAAAACAGAGGGTGTTGATAGAAGGCTGTTTGGGTAATTGGAAGCTGGTGTCCAATGGTGTTCCACAGCTCTGTGCTGGGTGACTCATTCTTTGTGATAATCACAAATGACATTGATAAAGGTCTTTGTTTGTGTGGGGAGGGGTGGGAACACTGGGAGCGTGCAGGGTAGACATGGTGGTATGGGGGTAGGTACAAGGGGAGGTTGGTGATGATACATATGTTTGCATATTACACAAATATTGACCGAGTAGTTGGCAGTGAGAGAAATAGTCATTGTTATAGATAGATCCAGACAGATTGGTCAGACGGATAAATCAGTGGCAGATGAAATTTAACCCTGATAAATGTGAGGTGATACACTTTGGCAGAAGTCACAAGACAAGGCAACACTCAATAAATGACAGAACACCAGGGCACTTAGAGGAACAGAAAGATCTTGCGGTGATTGTTAACAGATCCTTGAAGGCAGCAGGACAGGTTAATAGGGTAAAGAGGGCAGACAGGACACATGCCCTTCCCAATCGAGACATCGATTATAAGAGCAAGGAGGTCCTGCTTTGTTCAGGTCACAGTCTGAGTATTGTGTATAGTCCTGGTCACTGCACGATGGGAAGGATGTGATTGTAACGAAGGGAGTGCAAAGGAGATTCAGCAGAATGTTGTTTGAGCTGTAGCAATGTCGCTGTGAAGAGAAAGGCTGGATAAGCTCAGGCTGCTTTCTTTAGAGCAGTGATCGGGGTGTATAGGACTGAGGGGTGTGGACAGGGTGAATAGAAAACAAATGTTTCCCTTGTTCAAGGGCAGATAATACGGTGGAAGATAGGAGGTTTCGAGGGGACATGAGGAAAGATCTTCCCACCCAGAGGATGGCAGGGGCCTGCATTGCACTGCCCGGGAAGGTGGTTGAGATAGGAAACTTCACAACCTTTAAAATGTACTTGGATTAACACTTGAACTGTCATATCATTCAAGGCAATGAGCCAAGCAATGGAAAGTGGAAGTGATGTGAACTTAATGTAATTTTGGCAGAACACATCTGATAGGCTGAAGGCCCTCTGCTGTTCTATGTGATTCTGCCATTCGACGGGAAGGGAAGGATCTGGATTCGTTTCAGAATTTTTATGGATTTGTTTTGAGAAAATCTTACCTCTTCAAGTTTCTACCTGTTGCTGTGATCAGCATCAGCATCAGTTTTTGTATCAGAGTGCTCGATCTCAGGTAGAATTTCCCAAATGAGTTGGATAACTGAATGAACAAGGAAAGCAGTGGTATAACAGTGTGCCGTAGAAGAGATCGCAAGAGGTTTTACAACATGAGGTACTGAATGACTGAGTAGCCTCAGCAAAATGAAGGGCATCGCTGAAAAAACAATCAAAAATTATTCAGATTTTGATGGGAGTGATATTGTTTGAAATAATACAAATCTTGTTGTTTGAAGATAATTTGCAATTAACATCTGAGACCCAATGGGATCAGATTAATCCAGTCTTTGGGGTATTCAGGAGAGACCTAAATCTCACGGGTATCACATCATTAAAATAAACATTTTGTCGTAATCCGTTTGTTCAAAATGAAGATGTGATCACAGTTTCCCGGTGGAGATACCACACAACATAAAATAAAGACTGTGGAACTGTGTCAGCTCCAATACCCAGCGAATTCTCCAATTCCCAGCACCAGGAAAGGAGAGGTTGTTCCACAAGCAACAAAATGCATCTTCCAAGGCAAATGGTCAGAAAAGTATACTACACCATCCTTGCCTGTATTGGTATTCCTGGTAAGTCTTGGGACAATGTAAGTTTTATTAAATCATATTTATTGCATTAAATCAGACTTGTTTCCATGTTATTAATGGTAATTATTTTCTTTCCATTTAGCAAAGAAAATCCCAATGCCAGAAAATAGTATCCTCACTGACTGAGTTTTGAGTGAATAGTTTGTCAATTAAGGGGCGCCTCAGTAATGTGCAACATTGTCTGTTCCTCTATACTGTACAGAATAGGTGCACTGAATCCACAATGATGGAGTTTGACGGAGTACTGACCCTGCTGGCCAAGAAAGTGTTTCGCAAGACAAGACTCTCTCTGTCTCTCTCTCTGTGTGTGTGTGTGGTAGTTCAAACCTTGCTATCACTCAGATGGGTTTTGTAACAACCCACCTCTCAGTGCCACTTGGCGTTTCCCATTACCTGATGTGAAGGGAGTTTGTTGGTGGATCTTGCTCAGACAGCTTGTTCCGAATGGGAGCACAGGGACAATCTGGGCAAGAGGTGGATTGGGTAGGTCATTATGGAGTGATAATTGAGGGTCAGCACGGATGGCTTTGACTATCCTGTGTGTTTTTGCTTTTGAGCGGACATATGGGGGCATGATATTTGTGAGGACAGATCACTGGGAGAGATGTTGTGTACAGTGTTCCAATTCTGATGTGTGTTGTTGAATTATTTGATTGTCAAAAGTACATGTTAGTTTGGCCATTTGTAAAAAGATGCACAGTACGGTCATGCAGACTTTAATAGGATTGTGTAAGGTTCACAGAGCATGTGTTACTGCCATTGTGCCCAGAGGTTAGTACAATGCAGAAGACTGAGTCAGCACCAGCTTTCTGTAATTGGCTCTCTTGAAATATTTTATTCAATCTTGAAATTCAGTCTTCACTACCCCAGAGGATCCTATTCATTGGTGTGGGGTGCTGTCTGAACACTCATCCAATGCTGCGTATGACAGATGCATTTTACCCGTGATTCACTGGGCACTGGATGAGGGCAGTACGTGTTCCTCATGTGATAGCAATGTACACAGTTAACATTTCCAAAATAACCCTGTGTTGTAATTTCGTTCCTGAGAAAAGAAAATCTTTTCTCTGTACCTCGTGGGCACGCTGCATTATTCGGTGATTTAATGGAATTTTGTATTTTATCAGAAAGTTTGTTGATGACATTAAAATGGGCGGTATCATGGACAGTGAGGAAGGTGATCAGAAATTGCAGCAAAACCTTAATCTGCTGGGGAAGTGGGCTGAGAAATAGCACATGGACTTTCATGTAGATGTGTGAGGTCTTGCACTTTGGAAAGTCAAATCAAGGTCAGAGTTTCACGGTGAATGGTCGGGCCTTAAGGAGTGTAATGGAACAGAGTGATCTTGGAATTCAGGTTCACGGTTTTCTGCAAGTGGAGTCAGAGGTGGACAAGACAGTGAATAAGGCTTTTGCAACACTGGCCTTCATCAGGCACAGCACTGAGCGTAGAAGTTGGGAAGATATGCTGCAGTTATACAGGACGTTGGTGATGCTGCACTTGGAGTATAGCGTATTCAGTTTTGGTCACATTGCTATAAGAAGGATGTTAGTTAAATGGAAAGAGTGCAGACAAAATTTACAAGGATGTTGCCTGGATTCAATGGTCTGAGCTGTGGGAGAGATTGGACAGGTAGGACTTCTTTTTTAAAAGCATGAGAGACTGAGGGGTGGGGAGGGGATCTAATAGGCAGAAGTGGGTAGTGCAGATTCAGGAGCTTAGAGTCAAGATTAGAGTGGTGCTGGAAAAGCACAGCTGGTCAGCCAGCATCCAGGAATAGAAAAAACCAATGTTTCAGGCAAAAGCACTTCATCCATTCCCGATGAAGGGCTTTTGCTCGAAATGTCGATGGCTCCTGTTCCTCGGATGCTGCCTGACCTGCTGTGCTTTTCCAGCACCACTCTAATCTCAGGGATCTTATAGAGGTGTACAAGATCGTGAGAGGCATGACAAGGTAAATGCACTCAATATTTTTCCCAGGTTGTGAATCGATAACGAGAGAGCATCAGTTTAAGGTTAGAGAGGAAAGAATAACAGGGAACCTAAAGGGCAACATGTTTTACACAGAGGGTGATATGCATATGGAATGAGTTGCCAGAGGAAGTGGTTGAGCCATTTACATTAAGATTGAAGAGGAAGTTTGATGAATACGTGGATCGGAAAGGATTAAAAGGATATTGGCTGAATAACGGAAAATGGGGTTAGCATTTTGATCAGTTTGGGCCAAAGGGCCGGTCTTCGTGCTGTAGGAATCTATGACTATGACTCTATTTGTTCATTAGTGTAGGATGTGGGCATCACTGGCTGGTCAGAATTTATTGTCCATCCCTAGTTGCCCTTGACAAGATGGTGGTGAGCTGCCTTCTTGAAACACTGCAGCCCACCTCCTATGGGCTGACCAAAATGCCCTTAGGAAGGGAATTCCAGGATTTCGACCCAGCAACAGTGAAGGAATGGCGATATATTTCTCCGTCAGAATGGTGAGTGGTTTGGAGTGGAACCTGAAGCTTTTAGTGTTCCCATATATATGCTGCCCTTGTCCTTCTAGATGGAACTGGTCGTGGGTTTGGAAAGTTCTGTCTGAGGATCTTTGGGAATTTCTGCAGTGCATCTTGTAGATGTTGCACACTGCAGCTACTGAGCGTCAGTGGTGGAGGGAGAGGATGCTTGTGGATGCAATGCCAATCCTATGGCCTGAATTGTCCTGGATGGTGTCAAGTTTCTTCAGAGTTGTTGGGGCTGCACCCATCCAGGCAAGCAGACAATATTCCATCACACTCCTGATTTGTGTCTTGTAGGTAGCGGGCAGACTTTGGGGAAGTCAGGAGATCAGTTACTGACCATGGCATTCCGAGAATGTTGTGTACTACTGATCCAGATCTCCAGGAATCCCTCTAAGTGAAGGTATTACTGATCATGGAATTGTACTGAATGGGGATGACGAAGCTCAGGCAGGACCCTCTGATTGCTGTGGCCTCATGTTGCTGGGAGGATGTGTCATTGCCGAATTGGACTGAGTGGGGGTTACTGCTGCAATGATATTTTCTGGCCCAGTGTTCTTGCTTTTCACAGCTCACTGTAAATACAGTATTGTAGTAAGTGTTCAGCACTAACAGTAGAATACTCATGAACTCAATTGCAAGTTTTACTGGGAATATCTTGCACTGTCCAACTGTATTGTGTGTATGTCAATAGCCTGAAGGGACGGTGACAATGTGATTCAGGGAACATCTTTCAATTTGAATATTACGGAGTGTGGGTTCCTAGCCAAAGGGGAATAACGAACCCCAGTCTCCAAATGTTACTGGGGGCATTTCTCAAAGTAAACGTACACTGAGTGTGGGTTACTAACTGGAGAACAGCCTACTCCAGTGGTCTTGTGTAAGTAGGAGTACTTCTGGGTATAGAATCTCACTGTTGGGGAAAAGTGGATGAAACGGAATATCTGACCACAGTGGGAAGTAGGACCATATAGATATAAATCCCATGGTGCTTCATTTCTGGGAGATTTCTCATTCCTGTCTGTCCACTGATGGAGCTGTCAATGTAGTTTGTAAAAATACAATGGATTGTAACTGGGAACATCTTGGCAGCTGGTTGAATATGTTCGATGCTAAGTTTTCAAAGTGAAATGTTCCATTGGAGATGAACAGATGTGATAATAGTTTTCAGAAAGGGAAATGGCAGAGCAATAATGTTAATTCAGTAAAATACCCAGTAGACATATTATGCTGATTTAAATTATACTTTTGGTTCTGATTAATCTTTGTAAGGTTAGGACAAGTTGTGGGACATTGCTGTGCGAATGTACATTAATCAGGATTGAGATCATAAAATGGAATCCCTATAGTGTGGAAGAAAGCCATTTGAGACACACCAACCCTCCAAAGAATATCGCACCGTCTCCCTGTAACCCTGCATTTCCTGTAGCTAATCCACCAAGCCTCCACATCTTTGAACTGTGGAATGAAACAGGAGCACTCAGCGGAAACACTCTGCCACCCTCCCGACCCCGTACACCTGGTGATGGAATTGAACCTAGGCTCCCAGGCAACAGTACTGAGCACTGTGCCATCTCTAAAATACAACAGCAAATGCTAACAAGATTTCATAGGTGTACCTGGTTACATTTGGATGAACAATGTTTGAATTTGTAATTCATAATCTTTCCACAGTGAGTTTTCCAGCGACCATTGCTCTTCGCTTTGTGATGTGAGTCTTCCTTGGGAGGAAAATGTTTTGATGGGAACTGAGCATCAATCAGTTTTAAGGCAATATATGAAAATAAAACAAAACACTCATAATAATAGGAATTAAAATGTCAGTTTCAACAAATAACTGACTTGCAATATTCTGACTATGGTTAATAATCAAGTTAAGGAGCATTACATCAACTTGAGAGCCCACAATACGGAACATTTAACACCCTGCTTTAATATACTACACAAGCCTCTCCCATTACTAAGTTTCTAAACCAGAATGAGTGTTCCATATTCATGAGCTGCAGTCACGGTCCCTCTCATTAGTGGGAATATCATTTCCATATTGGTATCACAAAGTGCTATTTATACACCTGCATCCTCTATATCACTAACACTGCGCACAAATCCAATTTACAGATTTATGAGTATTTCCCTTTTGTACACGTCAGAATGACAAACATTCTGATTCTGCGGGGAGCCCAAACTCTGTCACTCATCGCATGGTTTTTATACCATAGCCTCTGACCTTCCAACACAACAACATGTTAACTCTGTAATACACCAACCGCAGGATCAGTTGACTTGTTTTTCCAGAAGGATTGAATATCTGTTCCTCAATCAGTTGCAACTGTTTACACAGTAACACTTTAATTGTGAAAAGAAATGTACAACTCATAAACATATATATTACGAACACATGTTCACAATAAGAAGCTCTCGAAAAACTGGAGTCAATGAGATGATGACTCTTGTTTCAGCCTGAGGACAGGTGAAGATGGTTCTGGCTGTGGGAGGTCAGTCATCTCAGCCGTTGGACATCTCTGCAGGAATTCTTCACAGCTGTACCTTGGTCCTAAAATCTGCAGGCACCTCATCAATGCTGGTCCCTCCGTCATTATTTCAAAATTAGTGAGGTTTGCCCGTGAATACACAATGTTCAGCACCATTTACTACTCTTGAGATAACAGAGAGGTCTGTGTCTATATAGAGTGCGCTAACATCTGGCTTGAGCTGATCATTGACAAGTAACATTCATATCCCACAAGCCCCAGGAAATGACCATCTCAAAATGTGAGAATCTACCAATCTCCTATTGGTGTTGGATGACATTGCCATCACTGAGTGCATTATTATCCACAACCCGGATCAATCATTGATGAGGAAATGACCTGTTCCAGCTGTATAGGTGCTGGGGACACAGGAGGATGTCAGACACCATGCTTACTGTGACAATAACGTCCCTGCCTGCGTCTCCAATCCATCCCCACCATCCAGAAAGCATCGCTCAGGGGTGGGATTGAATTCTCTCCAAGTATCTTGCTGAGTGCAGCTCACATGCAACACTGAGTGCAACATTCACAAAGCTCCACATTGTCCAGGATTGTCATAACTTCCCCACTGACCACTCAGCACACACTCTCTTCACCAATGACAGCACGGCCAGCAATGAACACCACCTACAAGATGCAAACCAGGATCAGGGCAGGGCTCTTTTTACCAGCATCTCACAAACCCATGACCTCCAGCACCTGAGACACCATCACGTGCTTGACAGTTAAAGCTTACACTCCGTGAGGACATTTTAAAGTAATCACTATTTCCACATCTGCAAGGGGAGATCTCTGAACCCGAGGGCTGGTTAGTCTCCAAGGGAACATCCTGTACAGCAGAGAGTAGTGAAAGGATGGGTGCTTCGTGCTGAACTCAGGGCATCAGCTATCCTAGTGGATAATCCGTGTCATAGCTTAATTTGTCAAGTCCAATGAGTTTCCCAACTCTTGATGATCACAAAGCCAGGAGACAGAACCTGTTGCCTCGGTTGTCTATGCTGAGTCCTGGCCAATGTATTGGTGCTCCCGATTCCAGGTATCTACACTGAGAGAGTTTTAGGATCCCTTATCTTTAATAGTGGATCCATTTTGGGAATTTCATAGTTGAGGTAATGGACTCAGTATGGGGATATTAAAATACCAGGGAGTGGTCTGAAAAGGGAGCATTCTTCAGGAACAGTGAGTTATCTGTGCACGGGGAGCTCCATTTACTTTTATTAATTGAAAGGTTATGGGTGTCGCTGGCTAGACCAACAGTTACCACACTTCCCTTATTGCCCAGAATAAACCAGACTATTGTAGATCTGGAGTCACATGTACTCCAAGACTAGGAAAGGATGACAGGTGACACTCCCTAAAGGATATTAGTGAGTGAGATGGTTTCTTTTCTAACAATTGACAACCGTTCATTGCCACCATCAGACAGTAGAAGTCTTGATTTCGATTGAATTGAAGTTCCACCATCTGCCATGGTGGACATCGAACATCGGTCTCTGAATTAATAATCTAGGGATAAGACATTGAGGCCATCATCTCTGCTCATCTTTCACATTGGCCTGAATCCAAAGTGATAGTTTCAGATGCCAAGCAATAGTACATTATTTCCGTTCTAAATGGACTCCCTCTAATTCTAAGGCTATGCCCACAGGTCCTAGTCTCCCCACCTGATGGAAACAAATTCCAGCGTCCGCCCATTGAAAGCCACGCATTGTGAATTCTATCAGATCTCCCCTTAACCTTCTAAACTCTAATGAATACAATTCCAGGATCTCAGCCATTCATTGTATGTTAGGCCTACCATTCCAGGGATCATTCGTGTGAATCTCCGCTGGACACACTCCAGTGCCAGCATGTCCTTCCTGAGGTGTGGGGCCCAAAACTGGACACAGTATTCTAAATGGGGCCGAACAGAGCTTTGTAAAGTCTCAGTAGCACGTCGCTGCTTTTACATTCCAATCCTCTTGAGATAAATGACATTACATTTTCTTTCTTAACCACGGACACAACTTGCAAGTCAACCTTTAGAGAATCATGGAAGAGCACTCCCGGATCCCTTTGTACTTTGGCTTTTGGACTTTTATCACCATTTAGAAAATAGCACATGGCTGTATTCTGTTTTCCAAAGTGCAAGACCTCGCATTTGCTCACCTTGAATTTTATTAGCCATTTCCTGGACCACTCTCCTCAACTGTCTAAATCTTTCTGCATCCTCCCCACCTCCTCAGAACTACCTGCCTGTCCACCTAACTTCGTATCATCGGCAAACTTTGCCAGAATGCCCCCAGTCCCTTCATCCAGATCATTAATATATAACGTGAACAGCTGCGGCCCCAACACTGAACCCTGTGGGACACCATATGTCACTAACCGCCATTCCGAAAAATAATATTTTATCCCAACTCTCTGCCTTCTATCAGTCAGCCAATCCCCAATCCATGCCAGTAGCTCACCTCAAACACCATTGGAATTCACCTTACTCTGCAACCTCCTGTGAAACATCTAATCAAAGGCCTTTTGGAAGTCCACTGGGTTTCCCTGGTCTAACCTACTTGTTAACTCTTCAAAGAATTCTAACAGGTTTGTCAGGCACGACCTCCTCTTACTAAATCCGCGCTGACTTGTTCTAAGCCGACCCTGCACTTCCAAGAATTTAGAAATACATCCTTGACGATGGATTCTAGAATTTTACCTACAACCAAGATTAGGCTAATCGGTCTATAATTTTCCATCTTTTGTCTTAATCCTTTCTTGAACAAGAAGGTTACAACAGTGATTTTCTAATCATTTGGGACTTTCCTTGACTCCAGTGATTTTTGAAAGATCACAACCAATGCCTCTGCTATTTCCTCAGCCACCTCCCTCAAAACTCTAGGATGTAGCCCATCAGAGCCAGGAGATTTATTGATTTTTAGACCTTATGGCTTTTCTTTTAGCACTTTCTCTTTTGTAATGGCTACCATACTCAACTCTGCCCCCAATTCTCCTTAACTGTTGGGATATTACTCATGTCTGGGTTTGGGTGGATGTTGTGGTATAAAATGTTCGACAGGTGGTGGGGAGTCCATGCCAAATGTTGAAGTTCTCCTGATTGCATTGGCTATCCAAGCTGGGACATGGTGGTTGGATACACTGGTGAATATCTTCTTAGTTCAGCTTGCCAGGATGTTCAGAGTGAGGGGCTCAATGCTCTATCATTTCTTTGTTCATATTTGAGACACTATCCATTCATCGACACGCTTGAGTGATCCAGTGCCTTGTACTGTAATTCATGTTGTGTGGGTGCAGAATGTAAGGAGTAAACTCAACTGTGGAGGCTCCAAAACTGAATTCAGGATTTTTTTGTAATCCATGTCTGTGTTAGATGAATCCACTCTTTGTTTTACTGATCCTGGGAGTGTTTGTGTGAATGCTGTCATCTAATTTACAACTCCATCAAACCTGAGCAGTGTATGAAGCAGAATAAATCAACTACTGTCAACCCCCAAAAAAATGTTGAATACGTCACTGTGTTTCTGAGATTAACCTGTTATTTGTGTTCATCCCTATGTATTTTCAAAGTGAAAATGATTCACAATCTTTAACGTTTGTGTGATATGGAACAACAATTATCTTTGTGCTATTCCTGATAAGAGCTTTTGCCCAAAACATCGATTTTCCTGCTCCTACGATGCTGCCTGACTTGCTGTGCTTTTCCAGCACCACTCTAATCTAACCTTTGGTTTTCAGTATCTGCAGTCCTCACTTTTGCCTAAAATACATATAGTCTGGGCTCAGGCACAGATATATTTGATCAGTAACTTCAAGTCTCTTTTTTTCCTTTCTCTCTGTCTTACAGTAAGTCTAGTGGTGATCCTAATCCTAGCTCTGGGCAAGTGTGGTTTGTCTAAAAGCACCACTCATTATCTGGTGGTCATGACAACGTCAGATCTGCTATTCATTGCTTTCGAAATCGTACTTCGCTGGTTTCGAACGTATTATTATCCACGGTGTTTCCTGGACATCACTCCTGTGTGTAGTGTCATCTATGTACTGAGCTGCTGGACGATTGATTGTTCTGTCTGGTTCACCGTTACTTTCACTTTTGATCGATTTGTCACTGTTTGTTTTCATCAGATGAAAACTAAGTATTGGACAAAGAATACTCCAATTAGAGTTCTAGCAACAATCTGTATTTTCTTTTCTTTTAAAAATATTCCCAACTATTTTCGATTTAAACCTGGAAAGATCATCAACAATGTGCCATGGTACTGTTCTACCAGGTCCAGTTACTTTATTGACCGCCAGTGGGCAAGTTTTCAATACTTTGAGCAATTTTTAACACCAATGCTCCCATTCACATTTATTCTCTTTCTTAACGTTCTGACTGTCGGACACATCTCTGAGGCCATTACGGTGCGTCGGGGGCTCAGCGGTCAGAGCAAAATAGAGAATGACCCAGAGATAGAGAGAAGAAGGAAATCTGTGATCTTACTCTTCTCCATATCTGCAAGTTTCATCCTTCTCTGGTTGCTGGATATTTTACGTTTCTTTCATGTCGCTCATTCCTTGGATTCCACTGCTTTCGGTGTCTTTTCACAAGCCTCATTTATGCTGCGGGACCTGAGCTGCTGCACCAATGCACTTGTTTCTGTGGTAACACAGAACAGTTTCAGAGACCAGTTAAAGCATGCCCTGAAATATCCAGTTATAAAAATAATTCAATTGATGAATAAATCCAAGCAACTGAGAGGCAACATTAAAGGCAGCAGATAAAGGAATGAGGGGTCCAGGTGAGGAATGGACTGACAGGAGAAGGAGGAGCAGCAACACGGTAACACTCCTTTCCTAACGGGCAAGAAATGGTTCCATCTGAGGAGCGAAACCAAAGAGACTGGAGGAGCAAAACAGTGGGAAGTGTTGTCAGCAATGGGCAACCGTTAATAGAAAGCTGAACAACAAAAGTATAACTGAAACAGGAATCAGACATGCACAGAATAACATCATCCCCAGCAACTAGTTCTCAGTGAGAGAACCAGATACCAGGTCAATGACCTGGAGGCAAGTACCATCGGTCACTGCAGGTCAGAGTGGGAACAGCAATGGCAGGCTCCTGTCCTCATGGACTTCACTCATCTGGGCACAACTAAATAAAAAAGGGAATGTTCCTATTCTGCAGAGCAATATACTGTAAATAATCCGTGTCTTTTGATTAAAGATGTATTTTCAGCAATGATTTCTTTTCTCTGGTTCCATTCCCTTCCCCCCGGCCTGATGCTGATATAACTCCCTCTCTTAATTTGGTTCTTTCCACCAATCAGCCGCTGTGTTGGTGGGGAATCCACGGCCCAGTCAGAGGGCTCAGTGACAGACCGGATCCGACATTGAGGAATGGGGTTGGATGTGGCAGATGAGCCGAACCCCTTCAGTGCTGCCATGAGAAGGTTTTGTGGCTCTCACTGACTCCATCGGGCTCAGTGGGAACTGACTCTGGATGAACTCTGTTTGCTTGGGCCTTCATAATGGAGCCTGAGATCATTTGAAAGATCGATGGACCGTCAGCAAGGATTTTGTTTCCATCTGTAAAACAGCTCCTAAAACCCAACCTTGCATCAGTTCATGATTGGCCCGTCAGATCAAGGTCCTGTTTAACACTGAGGTAAGGGTATCTAAGATAGTGGCGATCTGAGAAGATCACACTGCAGAGCTTCGCTTCGCAGCAGGAGCAGGATTGTCCTTTAACCCACCCAACACAGGTCATCAGGATTTCTTGGGGTGTTGGAAAGATTGTGGCGCCCCAAGAAACATTTAAAAATTGACTCACCTGTATTTTCAGCTGTCCAGAAATGCCTAAAAAGGGAGGAGCATCTGAGGCCAGGCCTGCAGCAGCCTCAGAGCCGATTACTCTCCAGGGCCTGGTGAACCAGCTCTCGAATTCTCACGAGATGTTGGGGAAACATATTGAAAAGAAGCTGGCTCCAGTCTCTCTCATGCTGCAGAAGCATGAGCAGCAGCTGGGAGACCTGGAGAAGAGGACGGATGAGGTGGAGCACAGGGTCACAGTGGTGGAAGCTGATGCCAGTTCATTCAAGGAAGAGATCGAAGCCATGAAGACGCAGGTTCGTAATTTGCGTGACCAAGTGGATGATCTTGAAAACAGGGGCAGGAGAAAAACATTAGCTTCATCGGTCTGCCTGAGAGTAAGGAAGGTGAGATGCCTGCGGAATTTGTTGAAGATTGGCTTCCGAAATTCAATGATTTGGAGACTTGCATGAGAGGATTGAAGATAGAGAGGGCTCACCGGGTCGCAACTCGGAGGTCGGGTCTGGGTCAACGTCCTCTTCCTTTCCTGGTGCAGTTCCATCATTACCGGGATAAGGAGAGTGTCATGGAGGCTTCTAGACTCCTGGGGAAGGATTCAAAGGCCCTAATTTACGAGGGGTCTAAGATAATGTTTTTCCAGGACTTTTCAGCGGCGGTGATCCAGAAATGAAAATCATATGATGGTGTCAAGAGAAGGTTGAAGGAGCTTGAGATTCAGTACTCCCTGAGATATCCGGCAGTGCTTCGGATCACCTTAGATGGATCCATGCATCTCTTTGACACTCGGAGAAGGCAAGAGACTTTGTGGACAAACTAACCTAAATTAAACAATTGTTGTATGTATCAAGATGGTTGCTTAGGTATGCGTTTATCATTCTGTAAAAGAAATGGGGGAAATCCGGTTGAAGCTTTGTTTTTTCCCCTTTTTCTCCCTCTATTAATAATAATTTGGTTCAAACTATGTCTGGCGGTGGTTAAGATGTACATTTTAAATTTCTAAGTGAGGACATACCAAAGGCTGGGTGGAGTGTTTATTTCCCTTTATTTTTTATAAAAGAAGGGTTTTTTTATTCATATTTATATTCTATGGGGTGTTTATTCTTTTTAGCTTGTGCTTGCGATGCGGCTCTAGCTGGGAGAAGTGAAGGTGGTTGGGATAGTTATATGCCTATTTATGGGCAGTTCGGGATGGGTAGTTGCCCCCTCTGGGCAGGGGGTGAGTTCCCCTACTCAGCGCTATTGGTGCTTTATATGTTGGTTTGTTTTCTGTTTTTTGTTGTTTTTGTATGTTTGTTAAATGTAGTGGTTTTAGCTTAAGTAGTTTTTATATTTAGTGGACCATACGACACTAATGCTCAGCAATTTGTGGTTCGGGTTCCTCCTCTCTGGAATTTAAATGTAATTGCAGAAGATTATGGCTAATGATTTGATTAAATGGTGTATCTGGAATATCAAGGGAAGTCACTCACCAATTAAGAGCAAGAAGGTACTCTTGAGTCTTAGAAAGGAGAAGGTGGATATTGCTTTGTTACAGGAGACACATTTGGATGACAAGGAGCATCTGAAATTACAGCAGAATGGCTTTGACCGAGTTTAGTTTTCATCATTTAATACCAGAAGTAGGGGAGTGGCTATATTGGTTAGGAAAAATCTCTCATTTAAATTGTTGGAATGTGTTAAAGACACATACGGGAGGTTTGTAATTCTTAAAGCCTTGATAAATGGGGAAGAATATGGCATTTTAAATGTTTGTTGTCCCCCAGCTCATCCTCTTAAATTCTTGGTAGATGCTTTTTCTAAACTGATAAGTCTCAAGTCTCGGCACATTATTATAGGGGGAGATTTTAACTGCCTCATGGACCCCACAGTAGACAGGCTGCCGAAAGGTCCATCTATACCCTCTGCACAAATGAACAGTTATTGGGTTTGTGTGGGGAATTAGGATTGGTAGATGTCTGGTTGTGTCTCCACCCTACAGGTAGGGATTTCACGTTTTTCTCCAATCTGCACAGATGTCACACGAGGATTGATATTTTTTCTGACCCCTGCGGTAACCCTGGATCTGGTGGCATCCTGTACGATTGGTAATATTGCCATCTCTGATCTTGCTCCAGTGTACCTCATGGTTAAAATTAAGGATATTAGGGATCCAAGATGGCGGCGACCCAGCAAGTCTGAGTCTACAGTGCTTACTCCCAAGACTTGGGCAAAATGGCTCACCCACCCCCACCACACTCAACAAATCATTTAAAATATCTGTTTAATTTAATTAGTTGTTTAGTATTAAATTTAAATAATTTAATCTTCAGTAAAAATGACTAAAGGAAAGGGAGCCCGCAGCTCTCAGCAAGCAGGAACCCCTACCCCACCCTCTCTAGCTGCAGCAGAGGCGTCCCCAGCTGCACCGGGGGACTTAGCTACGGTGGCGAGCCTTGTGGAAATCATCTCCAACTGGATGCGAAGATCGACGCTTTTATTGAATAATTCCGAAGTCGATGGGACTCACTCTCGACCGAGACATTAAGGAAATCGAGCGCCAAGTCAGAGGGGCGGAGATAAAGGCCGCGACCTCCGAAACTACCGCGCAATCGGCCGTGGATCGGGTCCGGACTCTCGAACAGCGGGTCCGGACCTTAGAGAATCATATTGACAATTTGAGAATCGACGTTGTCGAAAAAATATTCGTTTGCCGGGCCTTCCCGAACGGGAAGAGGAAGGGCAGCTTACAGCATTCCTTGAACAGTGGCTTCCACAACTGTTAAATCTGGAGGCTGTATCAGGCCAGAAAAGGGTAGAATGGGCCTACCAGGTCGCAATACGCGGGCCCGGCTCGAACCAGCGGCCTCGCCCGGTCCTGTTCCGGCTGCAGAGCTATAAGGAGAGGCAGATTCTCCTAGAAGCCTCTACAAATCTTGGAAAAGATTCCCAAGCTATGATCTATAAAGGATCCAAGATCGTGTTATTTCAGGACTTTTCCCCGGCTCTGGTTCGAAAGAGGAAGGCATTTGATCAGGCGAAGAAACGTTTAAGGGACTTAAATATTCAGTACTCCTTATGCTACCCAGCGACGCTACGCTTTAACCATGAAGGATCCGTGTATAACTTCGGATCGCCAGAAAAGGCTAAGGAATTTTTGGACTCTCTTAGATAAATTGTAAGAGATAATTGATGTTGGTTTGCCTCCCCCCCCCCCCCCCCCCCCCCCCCCGCTTTGGTTTATATCCCCCCTTTTCTTTTTTCTTACCATACTGTTTAACATTACCTTAGGGGGTGGGGAGAGGGATTTATTTATCTGTTATTTACTTAACGATTTTCTCCCCATCTTGGGTTTTTTTTAATTATTATATTAGGCCGGGGGGTCTAGTTAATGTTGGTGGGGGGAGGTGGTTACCTTATTCTATTTTACCTCTGTCTCCAGGAGCGGGATTGTTTTCCCTTGTTATTTTGTATTATTATATTTAATTATTACTTGTTGAGGTTGTAATTTTAGTTATATATGTTTATACATGGTATTAACATTACCAAATATATCCAGGTGTTGGTGTGGGTGGGGGGTTGGGGGTAGGGTGCTCACTGTTAACTCTAGCTCTGTAGTATATTTGAATATTCCTCATCCTATTGAGGAGCGCCTGGGTCAAGTGTGGGGCACTGGTTGGGAGAGGATACGATGGACCTTTGGAAAGGAAGTGACACCCCCTAGGAACAAGGGGGAAAATCTCCTTTTAAATACGTTTTATATTTTTTTTTATTTAGAAATAGTTTTTTATTACACTGTTGTGAATGTATTAGAGAGCGTTTATTTTTGTGAATTTTATATGCTCTATGCTCGGGATGTTCTGGATAGGGTTTCCCCTCCCGAGGGGTCTCGGATTTGCCCGGACGATTATGGTTGATCAGTCAGTTAAGTGGTGCACCTGGAATGTCAAGGGGAGTAATTCGCCAGTCAAAAGGAAGAAAATATTATCAAATCACAAGAAAGAAAGGGTTGATATAGCTCTCCTACCGGAGACGCACTTGTTGGATAAAGAACACTTGAAATTACGACAGGGTGGATTTTATCAGGCCTTTTTTTCTTCTTTTAGCTCAAAAAGCAGTGGAGTTGGTTATTCTTATTTGGAAGAATTTCCCTCTCAAAATCCTAAATCAGATAAAAGACGAATCTGGACGATATGTTCTGATTAAAGCCCTCATAAATGGAGAGGAGTATGGGATTTTAAATTTGTACTGCCCCCGGCACATCCTTTTAAATTTATAACGGAAGCCTTCTCAAAATTGATGGCTCTTGGTGCCCATCATACAATTATACGGGGAGACTTTAATTGTATTATGGATCCGGAAATAGATAGGATTCCCAAGAGTACTGCAGGAGTATCTCCCAGATCTAGATAATTGGTGGATTTGAACAAAGAATTAGGATTAGTAGATGTATGGAGATATCTTCATCCACAGGGCAGAGATTTTTCTTTTTACTCCAATCCACATAAATGTCATACCAGAATTGATATGTTTTTTGCCCCCTCGATTTTTTTTAAATTCCATATCATCCTGTTAAATAGGTAGTATAGCAATTTCCGATCACGCTGCTGTATATATGGAAACCAAGACGAGGAACAATGGGACATTGAATGAAAGAATGAAAGATAGTAAATTTGTAAAGTCCTTCCCTCAAGAACTTAAAACTTTTTTTAGAAATTAATTTAGGTACGGCTAGCAACCCATCAATGATGTGGGAGACCATCAAAGCTTACGCGCGAGGTTTGATCATCTCCTACTCAGCGACCCAGAAAAAATTAAAGGGAGAACAACAGCGTCTGCTCGAAGCTCGCTTAAAAGCAGCTGAAACAGCATACACTGATAGACCTTCTATTATTAAATTGCAAAGGATTACGGCCCTTAGGACAGCTCTAAACACTACGCTTACCCAAACGGCTAAGAGGGTATTATTATTTGCAAAACAAAGGTTATATGAATTTGGTGACAAACCGGGTAGATACTTAGCATTTCTTGCAAAGGAAGAAAAGGCCCCTCAAACTATTACGTCTATCAAGGAAAGTACGGGTATTTTGACTCATGATCATAAAAGGATTAATGCAATCTTTAGAAAATTTTATTCTGATTTATATAAATCGCAGGATTGTGAAGACAGGACTAGGAGGATGCAATTATTTTTTTTAAAATTTGACCTTTCCGGGCCTAACTCCGGAACAGGTATCGGTCTTAAATACTCCCCTAACAGTCCAAGAAATACTTGATGCAATCAGACAACTTCAGAGCAGTAAGGCACCTGGTCCAGATGGCTTTCAAGTTGAATTCTATAAAGAATTTACAGGAATATTGGCTGGTCCACTTATGGACATGTATAACTACGCATACAGTCAGGGCTGTCTCCTGCCTTCGTTGAAAGAGGCAAATATCTCTCTTATCCTAAAAAAAGGAAAGGACCCAGAAGATCACGCGTCATACAGACCAATATCCTTGCTAAATGTAGATTTTAAAATCCTTTCTAAAACGTTAGCATTGAGACTAGAAAGGGTACTGCCATATATCACAAAGGAGGATCAGACGGGGTTTATTAAGGGCTATAGATCATCCAATAATATTAGAAAGATTTTGAATATGATTCAAGCCTGTCATCAGGGAAAGATACGAGGAGTAGTCGTTTCATTAGACGCGGAAAAGGCATTCGATAGGGTTGAATGGTCATATTTGTTTTACACATTGAAAAGGTTTGGCATTGGAAAGGTGTTTATCAAATGGGTCTCAACATTGTATAGTGATCCCAAAGCAGTTGTGGTTACCAATGGATTAGGTTTGGATAGCTTTAGTGTGGGTACGGGCTGCCGTCAGGGATGTCCCCTCTCGCCATTATTATTTCCGCTAATAATTGAACCACTAGCAGAAGCTATATGAGCTTATCCTAATATAACGGCCCCGAGGATTGGTACAGGTAAACATAAAATTGCCCTTTATGCAGATAATGTTCTTCTATTCCTCAGTATTCCTCTGATGTCCATGCCTCGCTTAATCCAAGTTATTAATACATTTAGTGCATTCTCAGGCTATAAATTAATTTCTGAAAATCGGAGGCTATGCCAATGGGTGGCCTTGCTATGATACCCCACTTAGTGGACGGATCCCACTTTCCCTTTCGGTGGTCCCTGGAGGGTTTCTTATATTTAGGCATTTTTATTACCTCAGTATTTGGTCTGTTATACAAGGCTAACTTTGCGCATTTACTGGAGAGGATAAGGCAGGACCTCCAGCGATGGGGAAACCTTCTAATTTCCTGGCTAGGTAGAATAGCACTAATTAAAATGAATGTCCTTCCCCGTCTCCTATACCCATGAGAATGCTTCCGGTGATGCTGCTGAGGATGGCACTATGTAAATTATATGGCTGGTTGGGTTCCTTTATCTGGAATCATAGACGGCCCCTCATTAAGCTGAAGAAGCTGCGGCTTCCACAAGCAAGGGGAGGATTGGACTTCCCAGATTTTAGGAAATATCAGTTAAGTTCCCTATTAAGTTACATAGCTGATTGGGTTTTGTCTGACTCGCAATCAACCTGGCTGAACATCGAGGCTTCTCAAGTAAAATGCTCACTTATTAACCTTTTATTTTCAGACAAGAGGAAAATCATTACGGATCACTGTAAAAACCCCATAATACTAAACACAATTAAAGCTTGGAATATAATGCGGCAAAATGAGGGAAACTCACATAAAACATCCCCCTATGCACCGATAGTGGGAGCATGGGGATTTCAACCGGGGTTTACAGATGCCACTTTTAAACCCTGGAGATCCAGGGGTAGCTCATGTTTAGAGGACCTATTTAAAGAGGGGGTCCTGATGTCTTTTGAACAGCTGCGTCAGAAATTCGGATTACCTAATGGAGACATCTATCGATACTTCCAAATTCGAGACTATATACAGAAGAAGACTACGTTATTAGGTAGTCTTTATAAATCAGATAGAGAACATAGAGTACTACGACTAATGGGGGTATCCTCCATCAGTACTATTTATCGTTTACTACATGATGAAGTATCGGGAGATATGGACAATCTGCTTAAAACATGGGATCAGGAATTGGGACTAGAAATCTCTATAGAAACGTGGAATGACATTTGAGAAAATGCCAGAAGAATCACCATTTGTAACAGAACCCAGGCTATCCAGCTGAAGATATTTCATAGGGCCCATATAGCACCGGATCGATTGGCAACATTTAAGGCAGGAGCATCTCCAATGTGCCCCAAATGTAAAATAGAGGTGGCCACTCTTGTACATTGTCTATGGACCTATCATAAGATCCGTAGATACTGGACTAAAGTAGCAAGCACCCTGACAGAAATTTTAGGAACGGAAATTAAAGTAGACCGGGTATCTCTCCTTTTGGGCTTTCGAACATTCCCTCCCTGGATATGCACGGGAAGAGACTATTTTCTATTCTCTCTTTCTGTACAAGGAAAAATATTTTGGTAAACTGGGTGGCTGAGGGCCCCCCTGAACTTTCAAATTGGCACAGATTAATTATGGAATGTATTCCCCTTGACTTCCTTACAAATATGGTGCACCGAAAGACCAAATTATTTTATAAAATATGGCAGCCCTTCTTGAATTATATGAATACAGGTATTTTGGCTATCCTAACATGGGCTTTTATTTAATTGAGATTACTAACCTGGCTGGTCCGGGTCCCTTGGAGAGAGGAATCCCGCACGAATACGGATTTTGTTACATTTGATGTTAACACATTCCGAGCATGTATCTCACTACCCAATTTCTATGTTATCCGCTGTTTGTCTTTTTTTCTCTTTCTCTTATTTGAATAATGTAAGAGACTTAAATATACACTCTGGTTCGTTGTAGGTTAAATTAGTAGTTAGTTGAGTTTTGCTTCTTTTTCTCGGTATTTTTCTTTTGTTAAATTTTGGTTATTATATATTTAAGATTTAGTTGTATATCAATGTTTGTACTTGAGAGTTTTTTTTAGTTTTGTAAACTTGTAAAAATTTTAAATTTCTAATTAAAATATCTATAAAAAAACAATAAAACATCTTAAACCAAATGAAATCCATGAGGAAATGGCATGTTACAATGGGGTCTGTAAGGGGCAGGAATTCAATCCGCCCTCCCCCTGTTGTTATTGGGTATGATGCTCCTGACCCACCAATACACAGATCTGACTGAATGCACAAACAACCCCTCTCCATCCATTTCATTCAGAATAAGGTCAATAACAGGACGGATTAAAACACAATACAAACTGTGATGAATGCTGCATGTAGGGAGGCATGTTACTGTAGAGGTTTTACAGCACTGAGATCAGGCTGTTCGGCCCATCATTCACACGCCAGTATAACCCTCTGGACTCCCTCTCTAAACCTCTCCAATTACCCAGATCCTTGTCTGATTGAAGACTGTGTGGGGTTTGCACATTCTCCCTGTGGCTGCGTGGGTTTCCTCTGGGTGCTCCGGTTTCCTCCCACAGTCCTGAGATGTACAGGTTTGGCTGAGTTGGCCATTGTGCCCAGGCATGTTTCGGTGAGGTGGATTAGCCATGGGGGATGCGGGGTTACAGGGAGAGGGTGAGGTGGGGGTGGGGGGGGTGGGGAGGTGTCTTAGTGGGCTGCATGATGGGCCGAATGGCCGTTTTCCACACTATAGGGATTCTATGATTCCATGCTCCTTCCCATCTGCCTCTATTGATGAGGGAGACTATCACCTGACCCAATATCCCCTTCGGTGGCTCAACGTTTGCTTTGTTTCCAACAAAGAGCTGCAGATGCTGCAGATCTGAGAGACAGCACAGAAATTGCTGGGGAAACTCAGCAGGTCTGGCAGCATCTGTGGGGAGGGAACCTTTCAGATCCAGTGATTGTTCTTCAGAACTGAAGGCTTCTGATTCTGGTGCAGTCAGACCTGCTGAGCTTCCCCAGCAATTTCTTGTTTGGATTTCAGCCCCAATCCACTTGGTGATGATCACGGCCTTGCTAAGTGTGTTTGGGAATGGGGAGGGAGCTGTTAGCAGGGTGATGGTGGGATAGTGGTGAGCATAGCTGCCTTCCACGCCCAGGTTCAATTCCTGGTTATGGTTTTTAAACTCACCTTTTAAGAAATCCACCGAATAAAACCAGCACATGAATGTTTCATTCTGTGGTAAAATGGATCTGTCAGATTGCTCCTTGCTTTTCCTGGCGATGGTTCCTGTGAATTGCAGTGTGGAACCTGGCAGCATTGCTCGGCATCTCGGAAGCTTTCCCCTCTGCTGCTTCCCATTTCTTATTGAAATATTGGTTGCAGCACAAGGATGGGTTTGTTTTGTTCGAAAAGTGAGAGACTGATACCGTCAGGAACCTGAAATAATTACAGAAGCCGCTGGAAACACTGAACAGTTCCAACAGCTTCTGTCGTGGTGGGGAGGGAGGATTAATGTGTCAAATCTATACAAGGATAAAATAAACTCCAGCCTCAAAACAGTCAGAGTTCCTAAGTTTTACAAATATCCGTATAACATTATTCTGAGCCATCAATTCCCCTTAAACTCTTCTAATGTGGAATAGCATCTTTCTGATTCTCACTTTGAGAGATGTCCCTCAGTAAGCTCCTCCACCATTCTTTCCATTTCACAGGGAACCCGCCATCCACAGTCTCCAATCAAATGACCTGAACTCAGACACACCGAGATCTTAAAGAGTGACACAATGCAGATAGGAAGTTGATTTCATTTCTGTTTCTGAGTCCAATCTTCACTCAGTGAGACAGAGTCAGGTATTCAAGGCTCCAACAAGAGCTGGATTCTGCTTCTGGTGATTGTCTTCATTCAGTGAGAAGGAGGGCAGTGGGTCGGAAGGAGCTCATCATTGTGCTTCGGGTTGGCTGCTCAGTCTGCAGCATTGCAGGCCGTGGGAGCAGGGCAGTGGGAAAGGTACCTCGTGTGGACTGCAATAGGACTTTCAATACATTGTTCCAGGGCAGTCACAGAGCTCCAGGAATTCTGAATGAGGATCTGAACAATGCATCGATTGAAGGAGGAGGATCAGGAAAACAGGATAAAGCTGATGAGATCAGCAGGATTTCTCGGTCTAACTCTGTACCATAATTTATTTTCTGGTTCATAAATCTACAATCCGGAGGTCAACCCACTCAGAGCCATATAAGCTCAGAAACAAATCATTCAGTCCAACACATCCATGCCGAACTGATATCCGATGTAAATCTCATCCTATTTGTCAGTATTTGGCCCATGTTCCTCTGAACCCTTTTTAACTCCTACACCTACCCAGATACGTTTTAAATGTTGTAATTGTACCAGCCTCCACTACTTCCTCTGGCAGCTCATGCACACAGTGCCCTCTGCGTGAAAAATGTTCCCCTTAGGTCCCTTTTATGTTTCTCCTCTCAACTTTAACACATACCATCTGCTTCTGGACTCCCCCACCACAGGGAAATCACCTTGCCTTTTTACCCTTTTGAGGCCCGTCATGATTTTGGGAAGCTCGATAAGGTTACCCCCTCAGCCACTGACGCTCCAGGGATAATAGCCTCAACCTATACAGTCTTACCCTCCAGCACAAACCCTCCAACCTTGGCAACATCCTTGTAAATCTTTTCTGAATCCTTTAAAGTTTCACAACATCCTTCTTACAGGAGGGAGTCCAGAATTGCACATTATATACCAAAAGTGGCCGAACAAATACTGCAACATGACCTCCTAACTCATTTACACAATTAACTGAGCCATAAAGACAAAAGTGACAAACGCCTTCTTCTCTATCCTATCGAAATGTTAATCCACTTTCAACGATCTATGAAGCTGCACTCCAGGTCTATTTGTTTCGCAACGCCCCAGTACCTTGCCTTAAGTGTATATATCCTGCTCTCTTTTACTTCTCCAAAATGCAGCACCTCACACTTATCTAAATTAATCTCCATCTGCCACTCCTCAGCCCAGTGGCCCATCTGATCAAGATCCCGTTGTCCTCTGAGGTAACCATCTTCACTCTCCTCCACACCTCCAATTTTACTGTCATCTGCAAACTTACTAACCATTCGTCCTATGGTCACATCGAAATCATTTATATAAATGACACAACAACAATGGACCCAGCACCAATCCTTGTGGCACACCGCTGGTCACAAGCCACCAGTCTGAAAAGCAACCCTCCCAAACCACCCTCTGTCTTCTACCTTCAATAAAAAGAAGTGTTGCAAGCATCAGTTAACTAGAGATTCAGTTCAGTGCATCACTAAATGAAAAAAAAATGCAGGGCATCATTAATTTGAGAATTCATGCAGGTGCCATTAAATTCGATGTGGGAGAACTGGGGCAGGATAACACTCAATGGGAGAATTGGTGCAGTTCCCGGATGTGTGCAGGATTGGGAAATGGGAGAAATAGCGATAAATAGAGTCATACAATCATAGTGATGTACAACATGGAAAGAGACACTTCAGTCCAACTTGTGTATGACTCAAGTTTAGAATTCTGGCAGCGCTCCACGAAATTGGAGAATCATTCCAAGGAAATGCTAAATGGAAGAATTGGGCAAGGGCTTATCAAAATCAGAGAATTTGGAATGGGGCATCCGATAATGGCAAATTGGGGCAGTTAGCACCAAATGGGAGAGTTTCAGTTTAGCACTAAATGGGAGAATTGGGACAAGACAATACATGATGCGGGAATGAGAATAGGGCACCCCTAAATTGGGCGAGGACATCAGTCAATATGAGGATTGGGGTAAGGCAAAACTGAATGGAGAACTTGTTCAGGACGTCAGTAATTGGGGGAAATGGTGCTCAGCAACACTGAATTGGAGAATTGGTGTGGAGTATCAGTAAATGAAAGACCTGGTGCACAGTGGAGCTAAATTAGAGAATTGGTGCGTGGCAACAGAAAATGGGAGAATTAGAGTAGGGCACCCTTAAATGGTAGAATCAGGCTCGGGCATCAATAAATGGAAGGATTAGTACAGGGATACGGGTAAATGGGAGATTTGGTGAAAACAATATTTGGGAGATCTGATGCACAGTGCCGTTACATTAGAAAACTGGTGTGAGTGCCAATATATTGGAAAATTGGAGCAGAGCATATCTAAATTGGGGATTAGGGGCCAGGGAATTAATCAAAAGAAGAAATGTTGCAAGCATCGGTAAATTGGAGATTCAGTTCAGTGCATCACTAAATGAAGAAAAAATAATCAGCATCCGTACGTAGAAGATGTGTGTCAGGGAACAACTAAATGGGTGGAATTGATGCAGGGCAACATTAATTGGAGAATTCATGTCGGTGCCATTAAATTCTAAGTGGGAGGACAGAGACAGAATAATCTCAATAAGTGAGTTGGCGAAATTCCCGACTTAGTGCAGGATTGGTAAATGGGAGAATTGGTGCAGGGAAGCGGAGCACTAATTACAGCCTCAGAGATGTACAGCACGGAAACAGATCTTTCAGTCCAACTTGACCATGCCTAAATTTAAGAATTCTGGCAGCTCTCCACTAAATTGGAGAATCATTTCAAGAAACTACTAAATGGAAAAAATGGGAAAAGGGCTGATCGATATGTGTGAGAGTTTGCAACAGGGCATCAGATAATTTGTGAATTCGTGCAGTTCAGCATTAAATGAATGAGTTATGCTGTGTTGCACTAAATGGGAGAATTGGGGCAGGACAATACCTTTAGCGATATTTAGAGTCGGGCATCGCTAAATTGGGTGAGGGCATCAGTCAGTATGAGGATTGGTGCAAGGCAACACTGAGTGGAGAACTTGTTCAGGACATCAGCAATTCAGGGAAATGGTTCTAAGCAACACTGAATTGGGGAATAGGTGTGGAGTATCAATAAATAGGAGAATTAGAGTAGCGCACCCTTAAATGGTAGAATCAGGCTCAGGCATCAATAAATGGAAGAATTACTACAGGGATACGGGTAAATGGGAGATTTGGTGGAAACAATAAATGGGAGATCTGGTGCACAGTGCCGTTCCTTTAGAAAATTGGTGGGAGTGCCAATGTATTAGAAAATTGGAGCAGAGCATGTCTAAATTGGGGATTCAAGGCCAGGGAATCAATAAAAAGAAGAAATGTTGCAAGAATTAGTAAATTGGAGATTCAGTTCAGTGCATCACTAAATGAAATTTAAAAATCAGCAGGGTACCCGTACATGGAGGATGTGTATCAGGGAATAACTAAATGGAAGAAATTGATGCAGGGCAACAATAATTTGAGAGTTTATGCAGGTGCCATGAAATTCTCAGTGGGAGGACTGGGGCAGGATAACCTCAATGGGTGAGCTGGTGAAATTGCCGAATTAGTGCAGGATTGGTAAATGGGAGAATTGGTGCAGGGAAGCGGGACACTAATTAGAGCCTTGGAGATATACAGCACAGAAACAGACCCTTCAGACCAACTTGTCCACGCCTAATTTAAGAATTCTGTAAGCTCTAGTAAATTGGGGAATCATTGCAAGAAAATACTAAATGGATAAATTTTGAAAGAGCTTATCGAAATGTGAGAATTTGCAACAGTTCATCAGATAATGGGTGAATTAGTGCAGTTCAGCACTAAATGGGTGAGCTATGTTGTGTTGCACTAAATGGGAGAATTGGAGCAGGACATTACCTTTTGGGAGATTTCGAATAGGGCGTCGCTAAATTGGGCGGAGGCATCAGTCAGTATGGGGATTGGGGTAAGGCAACACTGAACCTGTTCAGGACATCAATAATTGAGGGAATTAGTGCTAAGCAACACTGAATTGGAGAATTGGTGTGGGGTATCAGTAAATGAAAGAACTGGTGCAGGGTGCTGATAACTTCGAGAATTAGAGCAAATGGGAGAACACGGGCAGTGCATCAGTAAATAGGGCAAATGTTGCAAAGGATTAGTGGTCCATATTCAATACAGTGTACCACGAAATGGGGGAGTTGGTGCTGTTCATCACTAAAGGGAAGATATGCGCAGGATCGATAATTTGGAGATATGATACAGGGATCGCAAGATTAGAGGATTCTGGCAGCAGACTACTAAATGGGAGAATTGTTGCAGGGAAATACTGAATGGAAGAACTGGTGCACAGTGGGGCTAAATTAGAGAATGGGTGCATGGCACCAGTAAGTGGGAGAATGAGGGTATGATTAGATTACCTACAGTGTAGAAACAGGCCGTTTAGCCCAATAAGTCCACACCGACCCTCCAAAGAGCAACCCACCCAGACCCATTTCCCTACACCTAACACTATCGGCAATTTAGCATGGCCATTTCACCTAACCTGCTCATCTTTGGTCTGTTGGAAAAAACCGGAGGAAACCCACGCAGACACGGGGAGAATGTGCAAACTCCACATTGACAGTTGCCCGAGGCGGGAATTGAAGCCGCCTCTGGCGCTGTGTGGCAGCAGTGCTAACCACTGTTCCACCGTGCCGTCATAAATGGCACCTATAAATGATAGAATCAGGCTCGGGCATCAATAAATGGAAGAATTAGTACAAGGATATGAGTAAATGGGAGATTTGGTGGGAATCAATAAATGGGAGATTCGATGCACAGTGCCATTATATTGGCAAACTGGTGGGAGTGTCAATATATTTGAAAATTGGAGCAGGGCATGTCTAAATTGAGGAACAGGGGCCAGGGAATCAATAAATAGAAGAAATGTTGCCAGCATCGGTAAATTGGAGATTCAGTTCAGTGCATCACTAAATAAAACTATTCAGCAAGGCACCCGTACGTGGAAGAAGTGTTTCAGGGGACAATGAAATGGAAGGAATTGATGCGAGGAAACAATAATTGGAGAATACATGCAGATGCCTTTAAATTGGGCAGGATAATACTCAACAGGAGAGTTGGTACAATTTCAGGATTTGTGCAGAATTGGTAAATGGGAGAAATGGTGCAGAGCAGCGGAGCCATAAATAGAGTCATACAATCATAGAGATGTACAACATGGAAACGGACACTTCAGTCCAACTTGTCTATGGGTCAATTTTAGAATTCTGGCAGCGCTCCAAGAAATTGGAGAATCATTCCAAGGAAATACTAAATGGAAGAATTGGACAAAGGCTTATCGAAATAAGAGAATTTGGAAAAGGGCATCGGATAATGGAAAATTGGTGCAGTTAGTACCAAATGGGAGAGTTTCAGTTTAGCAGTAAATGGGAGAATTAGGACAGGACAATACTTGATGTGGGAATGAGGGCATCAGTCAGTATGAGGATTGGTGTAAGGCAAAACTGAATGGATAACTTGTTCAGGACGTCAGTAATTGGGGAAAAGGTGCTAAGCAATACTGAATTGGAGAATTGATGCAGGCCATCAGTAAATGAGAGTCCTGGTACACAGTGGAGCTAAATTAGAGAATTGGTGCATGGCAATAGTACATGGGAGAATTAGAGTAGCGCACCCTTAAATGGTAGAATCGGGCTCGTGCATCAGTAAGTGGAAGAATTAGTACAGGGATGTGAGTAACTGGGAGATTTGGTGGAAACAATAAATGGGAGATCTGGTGCACAGTGCCATTACATTAGAAAACTGGTGTGAGTGCCAATATATTGGAAAATTTAAGCAGAGGCTGTCGAAATTGGTGCAGGGAAGCGGAACACTAATTACACCTTTAGAGATGTACAGCATGGAAACACACCCTTCAATCCAACCTGTCCACGCCTAAATTTAAGAATTCTGGCAGCTCTCCGGTAAATTGCCTTCCCCCCCGTCGCCTTCCCTCCGCTGTCACCTTCCCCCCGTCGCATAAACCCACCGTCGCCTACCACCCGTCGCCTCCCCCGTTGCCTCCCTCCCCCTCGCCTCCCACCCTTCGCCTCCCCCCCGTCGCCACCCCCCCGTCACCTTCCCCCTTCGCCTTCCCCCCGTCGCCTCGCCCCGTCACCTCCCCCCGCCGCCTCCCTCCCCGTCGCCTCCCCCCGTCGCCTTCCCCCGTTGCCTTCCCACCCATCGCCCTCAACCCCCGTCGCCTTCCCCCCTGTCGCCTTCCCCCATCGCCTTCCCCCGCCATCGCCTTCCCTCCCCGTCGCCTTAACCCCGTCGCCTTCCCCCCCGTCGCCTTTCCCCCTGTCGCCTTAACCCCGTCGCCTTCCCCCACGTCGCCTTTCTCCCCTGTCGCCTTTCCCGCATCACCTTCCCCTCCATCGCCTTCGCCCCGTCGCCTTTCCCCCCGTCGCCTTACCCCCCGTCGCCTTTCCCCCCGTCGCCTTTCCCCCATCGCCTTAACCCCGTCGCCTTCCCCCCGTCGCCTTTCTCCCCGTCGCCTTCCCCCCGTCGCCTTAACCCCGTCGCCTTCCCCCCGTTGCCTTAACCCCGTCGCCTTCCCCCCCGTCGCCTTTCCCCCCCGTCGCCTTACACCCCTGTTGCCTTACACCCCCGTCGCCTTCCCCCCGTCGTCTTCCCACCCCGTCGCCTTCCCCCCCCGTCGCCTTAACCCCATCGCCTTCCCCCCCGTCGCCTTTCTCCCCTGTCGCCTTTCCACCGTCACCTTCCCCTCCATCGCCTTCCCCCCCGTCGCCTTTCCCCCCGTCGCCTTCCCCCCCGTCGCCTGTCCCCCCCGTCGCCTTACACCCCTGTTGCCTTACACCCCCGTCGCCTTCCCCCCGTCGCCTTCAACCCATCGCCTTTCCCCCCGTCGCCTTAACCCCGTCGCCTTCCCCCCCGTCGCCTTTCTCCCCTGTCGCCTTTCCACCGTCACCTTCCCCTCCATCGCCTTCCCCCCGTCGCCTTTCCCCCCGTCGCCTTCGCCCCCGTCGCCTTCCCCCCCGTCGCCTTTCCCCCCCGTCGCCTTACACCCCTGTTGCCTTACACCCCCGTCGCTTTCCCCCCATTGCCTTCCCCCCTTCGCCTTCACCCCCGTCGCCTTCCCCCCGTCACCTCCCTCCCTGTCGCCTTCCCCCTCCGTCGCCTTCCCTCTCCGTCGCCTTAACCCCGTCGCCTTCCCCCCTGTCGCCTTCCCCCCCGTCGCCTTTCTCCCCTGTCGCCTTTCCCCCATCACCTTCTCCTCCATCGCCTTCCCCCCGTCGCCTTTCCCCCCGTCGCCTTCCCCCCCGTCGCCTTTCCCCCCGTCGCCTTACACCCCTGTTGCCTTACACCCCCGTCGCCTTCCCCCCGTCGTCTTCCCACCCCGTCGCCTTCCCCCCCGTCGCCTTCACCCCGTCGCCTTACACCCCCGTCGCTTTCCCCCCATTGCCTTCCCCCTTCGCCTTCCCCCCCGTCGCCTTCCCCCCGTCACCTCCCCCCCAGTCGCCTCCCCTCCGTCGCCTTCCCCGCCGTCGCCTTCCCTCCCCCGGCGCCTTTCCCCCTGTTGCCTTCCCCCCTTCGCCTTCCCCCCTTCGCCTTCCCCCCCGTCGCCTCCCCTCCGTCGCCTTCCCCGCCGTCGCCTTCCCTCCCCCTTCACCTTCCCACCCCCCGGCGCCTTTCCCCCTGTTGCCTTCCCCCCTTCGCCTTCCCCCCCGTCGCCTTACCCCGGCGCCTCCCCCCCGTCGCCTTCCCCCCGTCGCCTTCCCCCCCGTCGCCTTACCCCGGCGCCTCCCCCCCGTCGCCTTCCCCCCGTCGCCTTCCCCCCCGTCGCCTTCCCCCCCGTCGCCTTACCCCCCGTCGCCTTCCCCCCCGTCGCCTTCCCCCCCGTCGCCTTCCCCTCCGTCGTCTTCCCCCGTTGCCTTACCCCCCGTCGCCTTTCCCAACCGTCACCTTCCCCGGTTGCCTTCCCCCCATCGCCTCCACCTGTCGCCTTCCCCCCATCGCCTTCCCCCCGTCGCCTTTCCCCCCTGTCGCCTCTCCCCCCCGTCGCCTCCCCCCGTCGCCTTCCCTCCCGTCGCCTCCCCCATCGCCTTCCCCCCGTTGCCTTCACCTCCGTCGCCTCCACCCGTCGCCCTCCCCCCATCGCCTTCCCCCCGTCGCCTTTCCCCCGTCGCCTTCCCTCCCATCGCCTTCCCCCCGTCGCCTTGCCCCCCATCGCCATCCCCCCATTGCCTTCCCCCCGTTGCCTTCCCCCCCGTCGCCTTACCCCCCGTTGCCTTCCCCCGTCGCCTTGCCCCCCATCACCAACCCCCCCGTTGCCTTCCCCCGTCGCCTTCCCCCCGTCGCCTTGCCCCCCTTCGCCATCCCACCCATCGCCATCCCCCCCGTCGCCTTCCCCCCCATCGCCTTCCCCCCCGTCGCCTTCCCCCCGTCGCCTTCCTCCCCGTTGCCTTCCCCCTGTCGCCTTACCCCGTCGCCTTCCTCCCCGTCGCCTTCCCCCTGTCGCCTTACCCCGTCGCCTTTCCCCCCCGTCGCCTTACCGCCCCGTCGCATTCCCCCTCATCGCCTTCACCCATCGCCTTCCCCCCGACGCTTTCCCCACCATCACATTCCTCCCCCCGTCGCCTGCACCCGTCGCTTTCCCCCCCATCGTCTTCCTCCCGTCACCTTCCACCCTGTCGCCTCCCCCCGTCGCCTTCCCCCCGTCGCCTTGCCCCCCATCGCCATCCCCCCGTTGCCTTCCCCCCATCGCCTTGCCCCCCATCGCCATCCCCCCGTTGCCTTCCCCCCATCGCCTTGCCCCCCATCGCCATCCCCCCGTTGCCTTCCCCCCGTCGCCTTCCCCCCGTCGCCTTGCCCCCCATCGCCATCCCCCCGTTGCCTTCCCCCCATCGCCTTGCCCCCATCGCCATCCCCCCGTTGCCTTCCCCCCATCGCCTTGCCCCCCATCGCCATCCCCCCGTTGCCTTCCCCCCATCGCCTTGCCCCCATCGCCATCCCCCCCGTCGCCTTCCCCCCGTTGCCTTCCGCCCCGTCGCCTTCCCCCCCCGTCGCCTTTCCCCCCGTCGCCTTCCCCCGTCGCCTTACCCCCCGTCGCATTCCCCCCGTCGCATTCCCCCCGTCGCATTCCCCCCGTCGCCTTCCGCCCCGTCGCCTTCCCCCCCCGTCGCTTTTCCCCCCGTCGCCTTCCCCCGTCGCCTTACCCCCCGTCGCCTTACCCCCCGTCGCCTTCCCCCGTCGCCTTACCCCCCGTCGCCTTACCCCCCGTCGCCTTCCCCCCCGTCGCCTTACCCCCCGTCGCATTCCCCCCGTCGCCTTCCCCCGTCGCATTCCCCCCGTCGCCTTTCCCCCCGTCGCCTTCCCCCGTCGCCTTACCCCCCGTCGCCTTACCCCCCGTCGCCTTCCCCCCCGTCGCCTTACCCCCCGTCGCATTCCCCCCGTCGCCTTTCCCCCGTCGCCTTCCCCCCCATCGCCTTACCCCCCGTCGCCTTACCCCCCGTCGCATTCCCCCGCGTCGCATTCCCCCCGTCGCCTTACCCCCCGTCGCATTCCCCCCGTCGCATTCCCCCCGTCGCCTTACCTCCCGTCGCATTCCCCCCGTCGCCTTACCCCCCGTCGCATTCCCCCCGTCGCCTTTCCCCCCGTCGCCTTACCCCCCGCCTTACCCCCCGTCGCCTTACCCCCCGTCGCCTTTCCCCCCGTCGCCTTACCCCCCGTCGCATTCCCCCCGTCGCCTTACCCCCCGTCGCCTCCCCCCAGTCGCCTTCCCCCCATCACTTCCCCCCGTCACCTCACCCCCGTCGCCTTACCCCCCTTCGCCTTCCCCCCGTCGCCTTCCCCCCGTCGCCTTACCCCCCGTCGCCTCCCCCCGTCGCCTTCCCCCCCGTCGCCTCCCCCCGTCGCCTTACCCCCCGTCGCATTCCCCCCGTCGCCTTTCCCCCCATCGCCTTCCCCCCGTCGCCTTTCCCCCCATCGCCTTTCCCCCCGTCGCCTTTCCCCCATCGCCTTTCCCCCCGTCGCCTTTCCCCCCCGTCGCCTTTCCCACCGTCACATTGCTCCTCCTGTCGCCTCCCGCATCACTTCCCCCCGTCGCCTCCCCCCGTCGCCTCCCCCCACTTCGCCTTCCCCCCGTCGCCTTCCCCCCGTCGCCTCCCCCCGACGCCTCCCCCCCATCGCCTCCCCCCATCACCTTCCCCCCGTCGCCTCCCCCCATCGCCTCCCCCCCGTCGCCTTACCCCCCGTCGCCTTCCCCCCGTCGCCTCACCCCGTCGCCTTTCCCCACTGTCGCCTTTCCCCCCATCGCATTTCCCCCGTCGCCTCCCCCCGTCGCCTTACCCCCCGTCGCATTCCCCCCGTCGCCTTTCCCCCCATCGCCTTCCCCCCGTCGCCTTCCCCCGTCGCCTTTCCCCCCATCGCCTTTCCCCCGTCGCCTTCCCCCCGTTGCCTTTCCCCCCGTCGCCTTTCCCCCGTCGCCTTTCCCCCCCGTCGCCTTTCCCCCGTCGCCTCCCCCCCATCGCCTCACTCCTGTCGCCTTTCCCCCGTCGCCTTCCCCCCGTCGCCTTTCCCCCCCGTCGCCTCCCCCCGTCGCCTCCCTCCCGTCGCCTTTCCCCCCGTCGCCTTCCCCCCATCGCCATTCCCCCCGTCGCCTTTCCCCCGTCGCCTTCCCCCCATCGCCTTTCCCCCTCGTCGCCTCCCTCCCGTCGCCTTCACCCCATCGCCATTCCCCCCGTCGCCTTTCCCCCGTCGCCTTTCCCCCCGTCGCCTTTCCCCCCGTCGCATTTCCCCCTCGTCGCCTTTCCCCCCGTCGCCTTTCCCCCCCGTCGCCTCCCCCCGTCGCCTCCCTCCCGTCGCCTTTCCCCCCGTCGCCTTCCCCCCATCGCCATTCCCCCCGTCGCCTTTCCCCCGTCGCCTTCCCCCCATCGCCTTTCCCCCTCGTCGCCTCCCTCCCGTCGCCTTCCCCCCATCGCCATTCCCCCTGTCGCCTTTCCCCCGTCGCCTTTCCCCCCGTCGCCATTCCCCCCGTCGCATTTCCCCCTCGTCGCCTCCCTCCCGTCGCCTTCCCCCCATCACCTTCCCCCCGTCGCCTTTCCCCCCATCGCCTCCCCCCGTCGCCTCCCTCCCGGCGCCTTTCCCCCCGTCGCCTTTCCCCCCATCGCCTCCCCCCGTCGCCTCCCTCCCGTCGCCTTCCCCCCATCGCCTTTCCCCCCGTCGCCTTTCCCCCCGTCGCCTTTCCCCCCATCGCCTTTCCCCCCGTCGCCTTTCCCCCATCGCCATTCCCCCCGTCGCATTTCCCCCTCGTCGCCTCCCTCCCGTCGCCTTCCCCCCATCACCTTCCCCCTGTCGCCTTACCCCCCGTCGCCTTTCCCCCGTCGCCTTTCCCCCCATCGCCTTCCCCCCGTCGCCTTCCCCCGTCGCCTTTCCCCCCATCGCCTTCCCCCCGTCGCCTTCCCCCGTCGCCTTTCCCCCCATCGCCTTCCCCCCATCACCTTCCCCCCATCGCCTTTCCCCCCATCGCCTTCCCCCCCATCGCCTTCCCCCCGTCGCCTTCGCCCGTCCCCTTTCCCCCCATCGCCTTTCCCCCGTCGCCTTCCCCCGTCGCCTTTCCCCCCGTCGCCTTCCCCCGTCGCCTTTCCCCCCGTCGCCTTCCCCCGTCGCCTTCCCCCGTCGCCTTTCCCCCCCGTCGCCTTCCCCCGTCGCCTTCCCCCCGTCGCCTTTCCCCCGTCGCCTTTCCCCCCATCGCCTTTCCCCCCCGTCGCCTTTCCCCCCGTCGCCTTTCCCCCCGTCGCCTTTCCCCCCCGTCGCCTTTCCCCCCATCGCCTTTCCCCCCCGTCGCCTTTCCCCCCGTCGCCTTTCCCCCCGTCGCCTTTCCCCCCGTCGCCTTTCCCCCCCCTCGCCTCCCCCCATCATTTTCCCCCCGTCGACTTCCCCCCGTCGCCTTCCCCCCGTCGCCTCCCCCCTGTCGCCTCCCCGCTGTCGCCTTCCCGCCGTCGCCCTCCCACCGTCGCCTTCCCCCATCACCTTTCCCACCGTCACATTCCTCCCCCCGTCGCCTCCCCCCTGTCGCCTTCCCCCCCGTCGCCTCCTCCCGTCGCCTTCCCCCCTGTCGCCTCCCCCCGTCGCCTCCCCCCGTCGCCTTCCCCCCGTCGCCTTCCCCCCTGTCGCCTCCCCCCGTCGCCTTCCCCCCGTCGCCTTCCCCCCGTCGCCTTTCCCCCCCGTCGTCTCCCCCCGTCGCCTTCCCCCCGTCGCCTTTCCCCCCGTCGCCTTTCCCCCCCGTCGCCTTTCCCCCCGTCGCCTTCCCCCCCGTCGCCTTTCCCCCCCGTCGCCTCCCCCCGTCGCCTCCCTCCCGTCGCCTTTCCCCCCGTCGCCTTCCCCCCATCGCCATTCCCCCCGTCGCCTTTCCCCCGTCGCCTTCCCCCCATCGCCTTTCCCCCTCGTCGCCTCCCTCCCGTCGCCTTCCCCCCATCGCCATTCCCCCCGTCGCCTTTCCCCCGTCGCCTTTCCCCCCGTCGCCTTTCCCCCCGTCGCATTTCCCCCTCGTCGCCTCCCTCCCGTCGCCTTCCCCCCATCGCCATTCCCCCCGTCGCCTTTCCCCCGTCGCCTTTCCCCCCATCGCCATTCCCCCCGTCGCATTTCCCCCTCGTCGCCTCCCTCCCGTCGCCTTCCCCCCATCACCTTCCCCCCGTCGCCTTTCCCCCCATCGCCTCCCCCCGTCGCCTCCCTCCCGGCGCCTTTCCCCCCGTCGCCTTTCCCCCCATCGCCTCCCCCCGTCGCCTCCCTCCCGTCGCCTTCCCCCCATCGCCTTTCCCCCCGTCGCCTTTCCCCCCGTCGCCTTTCCCCCCATCGCCTTTCCCCCCGTCGCCTTTCCCCCATCGCCATTCCCCCCGTCGCATTTCCCCCTCGTCGCCTCCCTCCCGTCGCCTTCCCCCCATCACCTTCCCCCTGTCGCCTTACCCCCCGTCGCCTTTCCCCCGTCGCCTTTCCCCCCATCGCCTTCCCCCCGTCGCCTTCCCCCGTTGCCTTTCCCCCCATCGCCTTCCCCCCGTCGCCTTCCCCCGTCGCCTTTCCCCCCATCGCCTTCCCCCCATCAACTTCCCCCCATCGCCTTTCCCCCCATCGCCTTCCCCCCCATCGCCTTCCCCCCGTCGCCTTCGCCCGTCCCCTTTCCCCCCATCGCCTTTCCCCCGTCGCCTTCCCCCGTCGCCTTTCCCCCCGTCGCCTTCCCCCGTCGCCTTTCCCCCCGTCGCCTTCCCCCGTCGCCTTCCCCCGTCGCCTTTCCCCCCCGTCGCCTTCCCCCGTCGCCTTCCCCCCGTCGCCTTTCCCCCGTCGCCTTTCCCCCCATCGCCTTTCCCCCCCGTCGCCTTTCCCCCCGTCGCCTTTCCCCCCGTCGCCTTTCCCCCCCGTCGCCTTTCCCCCCATCGCCTTTCCCCCCCGTCGCCTTTCCCCCCGTCGCCTTTCCCCCCGTCGCCTTTCCCCCCGTCGCCTTTCCCCCCCCTCGCCTCCCCCCATCATCTTCCCCCCGTCGACTTCCCCCCGTCGCCTTCCCCCCGTCGCCTCCCCCCTGTCGCCTCCCCCCTGTCGCCTTCCCGCCGTCGCCCTCCCACCGTCGCCTTCCCCCATCACCTTTCCCACCGTCACATTCCTCCCCCCGTCGCCTCCCCCCCGTCGCCTTCCCCCCCGTCGCCTCCTCCCGTCGCCTTCCCCCCTGTCGCCTCCCCCCGTCGCCTCCCCCCGTCGCCTTCCCCCCGTCGCCTTCCCCCCTGTCGCCTCCCCCCGTCGCCTTCCCCCCGTCGCCTTCCCCCCGTCGCCTTTCCCCCCCGTCGCCTCCCCCCGTCGCCTTCCCCCCCGTCGCCTTTCCCCCCGTCGCCTTTCCCCCCCGTCGCCTTTCCCCCCGTCGCCTTCCCCCCCGTCGCCTTTCCCCCCCGTCGCCTCCCCCCGTCGCCTTCCCCCCGTCGCCTTTCCCCCCGTCGCCTTTCCCCCCCGTCGCCTCCCCCCGTCGCCTTTCCCCCCCGTCGCCTCCCCCCGTCGCCTTTCCCCCCGTCGCCTTTCCCCCCGTCGCCTCCCCCCGTCGCCTTTCCCCCCGTCGCCTTTCCCCCCGTCGCCTCCCCCCGTCGCCTCCCCCCGTCGCCTGCCCCCCATCGCCTTCCCCCCGTCGCCTTTCCCCCCGTCGCCTTCCCCCCCATCGCCTTTCCCCCCGTCGCCTTCCCCCCGTCGCCTCCCCCCGTCGCCTTCCCCCCATCATCTTCCCCCTGTCGCCTCCCCCCCGTCGCCTTCCCCCCGTCGCCTTCCCCCCGTCGCCTTTCCCCCCGTCGCCTTCCCCCCCATCGCCTTTCCCCCCGTCGCCTTCCCCCCTGTCGCCTCCCCCCGTCGCCTTCCCCCCATCACCTTCCCCCTGTCGCCTTCCCCCCCATCGCCTTTCCCCCCGTCGCCTTCCCCCCTGTCGCCTCCCCCCGTCGCCTTCCCCCCATCACCTTCCCCCTGTCGCCTTCCCCCCCATCGCCTTCCCCCCCATCGCCTTTCCCCCCGTCGCCTTCCCCCCTGTCGCCTCCCCCCGTCGCCTTCCCCCCATCACCTTCCCCCTGTCGCCTTCCCCCCCATCACCTTTCCCCCCGTCGCCTTCCCCCCTGTCGCCTCCCCCCGTCGCCTTCCCCCCATCACCTTCCCCCTGTCGCCTTCCCCCCCATCGCCTTTCCCCCCGTCGCCTTCCCCCCATCACCTTCCCCCTGTCGCCTTTCCCCCCATCGCCTTTCCCCCCGTCGCCTCCCCCCCGTCGCCTCCCCCCGTCGCCTTTCCCCCGTCGCCTTTCCCCCCGTCGCCTTCCCCCCGTCGCCTTTCCCCCGTCGCCTTCGCCCGTTCCCTTTCCCCCCGTCCCCTTTCCCCCCGTCGCCTTTCCCCCCGTCGCCTTTCCCCCCGTCGCCTTTCCCCCCGTCGCCTTCCCCCCCATCGCCTTTCCCCCCGTCGCCTTCCCCCCCATCGCCTCCCCCCCGTCGCCTCCCCCCGTCGCCGTCCCCCCCGTCGCCTTCCCCGCTGTCGCATCCCCCCCGTCGCCTTCCCCCGTCGCCTCCCCCTCGTCGCCTCCCCCGTCGCCTTCCCCCCTGTCGCCTCCCCCCCGTCGCCTTCCCCCCTGTCGCTTCCCCCCGTCACCTTCCCCCCTGTCGCCTCCCCCCGTCGCCTTCCCCCCTGTCGCCCCACCCCCGTCACCTTCCCCCCCGTCGCCTCCCCCCGTCACCTTCCCCCCTGTCGCCTCGCCCTTGTCGCCTCCCCCCCGTCGCCTTCCCCACGTCGCCTTCCCCACGTCGCCTTTCACCCTGTCATCTTCCCCCCTGTCGCCTCCCCCCCGTCGCCTTCCCCCCTGTCGCCTCCCCCCCGTCACCTTCCCCCCTGTCGCCTCCCCCCGTCGCCTTCCCCCCTGTTGCCTCCCCCTGTTGCATTTCCCCCGTCGCCTTCCCTCCCCGTCGCCTTACCCCCCGTCGCCTTTCCCCCATCGCCTTTCCCCCCATCGCCTTTCCCCCCATCGCCTTCCCCCCGTCGCATTCCCCCGTCGCCTTCCCCCGTCGCCTTTCCCCCGTCGCCTTCCCCCCATCGCCTTTCCCCCCATCGCCTTCCCCCCCATCGCCTTTCCCCCCATCGCCTTTCCCCCATCGCCTTCCCCCCCATCGCCTTCCCCCCGTCGCCTTCGCCCGTCGCCTTTCCCCCCATCGCCTTTCTCCCCGTCGCCTTCCCCCCGTCGCCTTCCCCCGTCGCCTTCCCCCGTCGCCTTTCCCCCCCGTCGCCTTCCCCCGTCGCCTTTCCCCCCCGTCGCCTTCCCCCGTCGCCTTTCCCCCCCGTCGCCTTTCCCCCCGTCGTCTTTCCCCCCGTGGCGTTACTCCCCTGTCGCCTTACACCCCCCCATTGCCTCCCCCCATTGTCTTCCCCCCGTCGCCTTCCCCCCCATCATCTTCCCCCCTTCGCCTTCCCCCCATCGCCTTACCGCCCCGTTGCCTTCCCCCCGTCGCCTTCCCCTCGTTGCCTCCCCCCCGTCGCCTTCCCCCCTGTCGCCTCCCCCCCGTCACCTTCCCCCCTGTCGCCTCCCCCCGTCGCCTTCCCCCCTGTTGCCTCCCCCTGTCGCATTTCCCCCGTCGCCTTCCCTCCCCGTCGCCTTACCCCCCGTCGCCTTTCCCCCATCGCCTTTCCCCCCATCGCCTTTCCCCCCATCGCATTCCCCCCGTCGCATTCCCCCGTCGCCTTCCCCCGTCGCCTTTCCCCCGTCACCTTCCCCCCCATCGCCTTTCCCCCATCGCCTTCCCCCCGTCGCCTTCCCCCGTCGCCTTACCCCCCGTCGCCTTTCCCCCATCGCCTTTCCCCCCATCGCCTTTCCCCCCATCGCCTTCCCCCCGTCGCCTTCCCCCCTGTCGCCTCCCCCCCGTCACCTTCCCCCCTGTCGTCTCCCCCCGTCGCCTTCCCCCCTGTCGCCTACCCACGTCGTCTTAACCCCTGTCGCCTCCCCCCCGTCACCTTCCCCCCTGTCGTCTCCCCCCGTCGCCTTCCCCCCTGTCGCCTACCCACGTCGTCTTACCCCCTGTCACCTTCCCCCCGTCGCCTTCCCCCCGTCGTCTCCCTCCCGTCGCCTCCCCTCTGTCGCCTCCCCCCGTCGCCTTCCCCCCGTCGTCTCCCTCCCGTCGCCTCCCTCCCGTCGCCTCCCCTCTGTCGCCTCCCCCCGTCGCCTTCCCCCCGTCGTCTCCCCCCCGTCGCCTCCCCCCGTCGCCTTCCCCCCGTCGCCTCCCCCGTCACCTTCCCCCCTGTCGCCTCCCCCCGTCGCCTTCCCCCCTGTCGCCTCACCCCCCGTCACCTTCCCCCCTGTCGCCTCCCACCGTCGCCTTCCCCCTTGTCGCCTCCCCCCCATCACCTTCCCCCCTGTCGCCTCCCCCTTCACCTTCCCCCCGTCGCCTCCCCCGTCACCTTCCCCCCTGTCGCCTCCCCCTTCACCTTCCCCCCGTCGCCTCCCCCCGTCACCTTCCCCCCTGTCGCCTCCCCCTTCACCTTCCCCCCGTCGCCTCCCCCGTCACCTTCCCCCCTGTCGCCTCCCCCCGTAGCCTCCCCCCTGTCGCCTTCCCCCTTGTCGCCTCCCCCCTGTCACCTTCCCCCCTGTCGCCTCCCCCCTGTCGCCTCCCCCCGTCGCCTTCCCCCCGTCGTCTCCCTCCCGTCGCCTCCCCTCTGTCGCCTCCCCCTGTCGCCTCCCCCCGTCGCCTTCCCCCCGTCGTCTCCCTCCCGTCGCGTCCCTCCCGTCGCCTCCCCTCTGTCGCCTCCCCCGTCGCCTTCCCCCCGTCGTCTCCCCCCCGTCGCCTCCCCCCGTCGCCTTCCCCCCTGTCACCTCCCCCCTGTCGCCTTCCCCCCTGTCGCCTCCCCCCGTCACCTTCCCCCCTGTCGCCTCCCCCCGTCGCCTTCCCCCCTGTCACCTCCCCCCTGTCGCCTTCCCCCCTGTCGCCTCCCCCCGTCACCTTCCCCCCTGTCGCCTCCCCCCCGTCGCCTTCCCCCCTGTCGGCTCACCCCCGTCACCTTCCCCCCTGTCGCCTCCCCCCGTCGCCTTCCCCCCTGTCGCCTCCCCCCCGTCACCTTCCCCCCTGTCGCCTCCCCCTGTCACCTTCCCCCCGTCGCCTCCCCCTTCACCTTCCCCCCTGTCGCCTCCCCCCCGTCACCTTCCCCCGTCGCCTCCCCCTTCACCTTCCCCCCGTCGCCTCCCCCGTCACCTTAACCCCTGTCGCCTCCCCCCTGTCGCCTCCCCCCTGTCGCCTTCCCCCCGTCGTCTCCCTCCCGTCGCCTCCCCTCTGTCGCCTCCCCCCTGTCGCCTCCCCCCGTCGCCTCACCCCTGTCGCCTCCCCCCTGTCGCCTCCCCCCGTCGCCTTCCCCCCTGTCGCCTCCCCCCCGTCACCTTCCCCCCTGTCGCCTCCGCCCCGTCACCTTCCCCCCTGTCGTCTCCCCCCGTCGCCTTCCCCCCTGTCGCCTACCCACGTCGTCTTACCCCCTGTCACCTTCCCCCCGTCGCCTTCCCCCCGTCGTCTCCCTCCCGTCGCCTCCCCTCTGTCGCCTCCCCCCGTCGCCTTCCCCCCGTCGTCTCCCTCCCGTCGCCTCCCTCCCGTCGCCTCCCCTCTGTCGCCTCCCCCCGTCGCCGTCCCCCCGTCGTCTCCCCCCCGTCGCCTCCCCCCGTCGCCTTCCCCCCGTCGCCTCCCCCGTCACCTTCCCCCCTGTTGCCTCCCACCGTCGCCTTCCCCCTTGTCGCCTCCCCCCCGTCACCTTCCCCCCTGTCGCCTCCCCCTTCACCTTCCCCCCGTCGCCTCCCCCCGTCACCTTCCCCCCTGTCGCCTCCCCCTTCACCTTCCCCCCGTCGCCTCCCCCCGTCACCTTCCCCCCTGTCGCCTCCCCCTTCACCTTCCCCCCGTCGCCTCCCCCCTGTCGCCTTCCCCCTTGTCGCCTCCCCCCCGTCACCTTCCCCCCTGTCGCCTCCCCTCTGTCGCCTCCCCCCGTCGCTTTCCCCCCGTCGTCTCCCTCCCGTCTCCTCCCTCCCGTCGCCTCCCCTCTGTCGCCTCCCCCCATCGCCTTCCCCCCGTCGTCTCCCTCCCGTCGCCTCCCCCCGTCGCCTCCCCCTGTCGTCTCCCTCCCGTCGCCTCCCCCCGTCGCCTCCCCCCTGTCGCCTCCCCCCTGTCGTCTCCCTCCCGTCGCCTCCCCCCGTCGCCTCCCCCCGTCGCCTTCCCCCCGTCACCTCCCCCCGTCGCCTCCCCCCCGTCGCCTTCACCCCTCCCGTCTCCTTCCCCACGTCTCCTTCCCTCCTCCCCGTCTCCTTCCCTCCTCCCCGTCTCCTCCCCGCCCTCTCCCTCCCCCCTCCTCTCCTTCCCCCTCCCCCCTCCTCTCCTTCCCCCTCCCCTCTCCTTCCTTGTGGATGTCCCGAGCCAGCAATCTAACAGGGAATCAGAACAGAACAGGGAGAATCAAACAAAGAACTCGGTGTTGAATTTGTGGAGTTCTTCCACTTTTGTTTTGTATGTGTGTGTCTGTGTATGTGTCTGTGTGTGTGTGTCTGTGTGTGTGTCTGTGTGTGTGTGTGTCTGTGTGTGTGTGTCTGTGCTTGCGTGTGTCTCTGTATGTGAGTGTCTGTGTATGTGTGTTTGTATGTGTGTGTGTGCACACATGCGTGTAAGATGGGGAAAGTAAGGAGTGAGTTTAAATCAGCATCTCTCATCAGATTATACCTGCCGTTAAAGTTTTGACTGTGATATCATCGAAGGACCTTAACTCTGTATCAATTTGAATGTTTTCCCTGACCAGGGAGGAAATGATGGGGACAGTGTGGAGGGAGCTTTATTATATATCTCACTCTGTGCTCTCCCTTCACTGGAAGTGTTTGATGGGGATACATTAAAGGGAGCTTTAACATGTATCTAACCACATACAGTCCCTGTCCTGAGAGTGTTGATGGGAATAGTGTAGGATTTAACACGATCAACTGATCCAGCATCCACTGCTGTTTGTGGAAGAGAGTCCCAAACCTCTCCCACCCTTTGTGTGTCAAAGTGCTTCCTACCATGTCTCCTGAACGCTCTGGGCCCTCATTCTCAGACTCTGCTCCCTCTCGGTCTAGAATCTCCAACCAGTGGGAATCGTTGATCTTGATCGATCCTGTCTCATCCTGTTTATACCTTGGAGGCTTTGGTCAGATCACCCCTTAACTTTCTCAATTCTGGAGGAAAACGGCCTCATTTGTCGAGTGTCCCCTCAGAATGTGACCCCGAGGTTCAGGATCATTCTTGTAAACCTCCTTTGTGCTCCATCTCTGTACTCGAACCAGATACCCACACACTTGCTGACACTGAACTCCATCTAACACAGCTTTGCCCATTCACCCAGCCTATCAATATCCCTTTGTAAGTGATGGTACTATCTGCACTGTCTACAATACTGCCGAACATTGTCATAGAGTCATCGAGTCAGAGTCCTACAGCACGGAAACAGGCCGTTCAGCCCAAACTGCTCCATGCTGACCAAACTTGTCCATTCACATGAACCCCATTTCCCTGCACTTGGCCCATATACTTCTCATCCTTTCCTATCCAAGTATTAATCCAAATGCCTTTTCAATGTTGTTAATGTACCCGCCTCAGCCACTTCCACTGGCAGCTCATTCCACATGCGTACCACCCTCTGGGTAATAAATGTTGCCCCTCGGGTTCCCTGTTATTCTTTCCCCTCTAACCTTAAACTGATGCCCTCTAATCCTCGATTCCCCAAACATGGGAAAAAGACTGAGTGCATTCAAACTGTCCATTCCTGTCATGATCTTATACACCTCTATAAGATCCCGCCTCAGTCTCTAAAGAAAGAAGTCCCAGCTTATAGAACATAGAACATAGAACATAGAAGAATACAGCGCAGTACAGGCCCTTCGGCCCTCGATGTTGCGCCGATCCAAGCCCACCTAACCGACACTCGCCCACTATCCTCCATATGCCTATCCAATGCCCGCTTAAATGCCCATAATGAGGGAGAGTCCACCACTGCTACTGGCAGGGCATTCCATGAACTCACGACCCGCTGAGTAAAGAACCTACCCATAACATCTGTCCTATACCTACCCCCCCTTAATTTAAAGCTATGCCCCCTTGTAATAGCTGACTCCATACGTGGAAAAATATTCTCACTGTCGACCCTATCTAAACCCCTAATCATCTTATACACCTCTATCAAGTCACCCCTAAACCTTCTTTTCTCCATTGAAAACAACCCCAAGTGCCTCAGCCTTTCCTCATACGATCTTTCTACCATACCAGGCAACATCCTGGTACACCTCCTCTGCACCCGTTCCAGTGCCTCCACATCCTTCCTATAATATGGCGACCAAAACTGCACACAATACTCCAGATGCGGCCGCACCAGAGTCTTATACAACTGCATCATGAGAGCTTGTCCAACCTCTCCCTATAACTCAGTACCTTCAGTTTTGGCAAAGTCCTTGCAGATTTCTTCTGCACTCTTTCCAATTTAATAACGTTTGTCCTACAGCAAGGTGACCAAAACTGAACACTGTACTCCAAGCGCAGCCTCACCAATGTCCTGTCTAACTGCAGCATAACTTCCCAAGGTCTATACTCAGTGCCCTGACTGATGAAGGCCAGTGTGCCAAAAGTGTCCTTCACTACCCTGTCTACCTGTGGCTCCACTTTCAGAGAACCATGCCCCTGAACTCCAAGGTCCCTCTGTTCCACTACACTCCTTACGGCCCTACCATTGTGGGCGGCACGGTGGCACAGTGGTTAGCACTGCTGCCTCACAGCACCAGAGGCCCGGGTTCAATTCCCGACTCAGACGACTGACTGTGTGGAGTTTGCACGCTCTCCCCATGTCTGCGTGGGTTTCCTCCGGGTGCTCCGGTTTCCTCCCACAGTCCAAAAGATGTGTAGGTCAGGTGAATTGGCCATGCTAAATTGCCCATAGTGTTAGGTAAAAAGGGGTACATGTAGGGTGGGTTACTTTTCGGAGGGTTGGTGTGGACTTGTTGGGCTGAAGGGCCTGTTTCCACACTGTCCAATCTAAAATCTAAAAAAAAATCTCCAAGTTTCAGTTTGGGTCTGAAACACTGTCACAATGGGAATGTCTCAGAAGCTGTTTTCTGTCCTGCATTAACACATCTTCAAAATGTGAATTCCCTTTACAGAGATAGGAAATGGACACAGCTCTTTGACGGTGATTAAAATGCAAATTCTAGAACCTGTTTACAGTGAATGCCTGAGATAATGGCACATTCCAGCAATGTCTGCCTTCCCTTCCAAGCTCCAAATATCTGAGAGATTCAAATTGACAAAGACTGAGACAGCTATCTCTTATTCTATATCCACATCACCTCAAACCCTTCAATTCAATTCCAGTCTGTAACTCACTCCCGGGTGTATGTTATTGCATATATAAACCATCCCGAACCCCTCAAATAGATTCCGGTCTGTAACACATTCCTGGGTATCCCTTATTCGATATAAAAACACCCTGAACCCTTCGATTAGATTTCAGATTAAAGTCCCCATGATCTCTCCAGATGTGTGTTGGGGGGGGGGGGGGGGGGGGGAGTGTGTAGGATGGGGCAGGAGGAGCAGGATGGGAGCAGAGAGGGGGAAATATGGGTGTTGATTGCCAGGTGAGCGATCAATATTTTAATTTCCCAAATCTGTTGAAATATTTGAGAAAGGGAAAGAAAATAAGGGATTGAAAGTCAATTTAAGAATGGCTGCGTGTAGAGCAGGGCAGGGAGACAGACAGAGACAGAGAGACACAGGGAGAGAGAGAGAGCGAGACAGAGAGACAGACAGGGACAGAGACAGAGAGTTTGATTCTGGGAACCACATGTACAGCAGGAAAATCCCGCGAGATGTTCAGAAAATATCTCCCTCTCTTTAGTGGGCGGCACGGTGGCACAGTGGTTAGCACTGCTGCCTCATCAGCGCCAGAGACCCGGGTTCAATTCCTGACTCAGGCGACTGACTGTGTGGAGTTTGCACATTCTCCCCGTGTCTGCGTGGGTTTCCTCCGGGTGCTCCGGTTTCCTCCCACAGTCCAAAGATGTGCAGGTCAGGTGAATTGGCCATGCCAAATTGCCCGTAGTGTTAGGTTAAAGGGGTAAATATAGGGGTATGGGTGGGTTGCGCTTCGGCGGGTCGGTGTGGACTTGTTGGTCCGAAGGGCCTGTTTCCACACTGTAAGTAATCTAATCTAATCTAATCTCTTCCCAGTCCTGTGTGAGTTAGGGTGTCTACAGCCACTCTCTTAGAGTGTGAGACCAATGGTTAATATTTTCAAACTGTACTGACATAACTAACGAGGCTTAAAAAAAGAGTTTAACAAAGTAGGAATGGGAACACTTTGTTGCCCGAGAATTAAGACCTCAGTGGGCAGTTAGATCCAACAAGGCTCCTGTCCTGGGGATGAACATCTCAATCACACAGAGGCCTCCCCAGGGAGCAGACTGACAGATGGTGCAATGTGTTAAAGATGCAGGGGAGGAGGCCACAAATCCCTCACCGAGAATAAATGTGGACAAGAAATTGTCAGATTCATTCTCAAACCCTTCTCTCTCTCTCTCGGCAGTGAGCAGCTCTCCCTGTCTGGTTGAGAGGCTGTGTGTGTGTGCGTGTGTTTATTAATGTTTCCAGTCTCTTTTTAATTGCTGTCTTATGATTTGTTTGTATTTTGATGTTACTGTGACGTTGGGGGATGGGGATGGAGGGTGCTTTTAAACCTGGAATCTTGCTGTGTAATTTGACAGCAAAATGCTCTCACGACCCCCTTTCAACTCATCTTTTCTCTCTTTTATCCCGAGGAACTTTTGTTGGGAAAGCCGCAAAGTGAAGATCCAAAATGACTGGGGCCTGGAAAACCTTGGATCAGAACAACCTCCAGAGGGGGAGCACGGGCCTGAGGCCTGTTCACCAGGCTGCACCCCGTGGGGCCCTGGTGAGTTGTAGTGTGTTTATTATCCCGAGGTTTAGTCTCTTGGGAGCGTGGAATCTGGTTTGTTTGGGCCTCTGGTTAACTGGGTCCTGTCAGGTTGCGGCCTTGTCATTTTTAAAATGGGTTTGAAGCCTGAGGTTAAAGTAACCGGGCCCTAAGATTGTGACACAAACAGATTAACCCCCAGGATCTGGGAGGCAGCACTCCCCGAGGAGAGAATTAAAACCTTAAATGAGAAACTCTCTCCAAAGTCCTGTTCTAATGTCAGAGTAATGTGAGATGCATATAGGCCAGGAGAAGAAATTGTTATTATCGCAGAAAAAAAGGCACAGGCTGGTCATTTCAATTCAATTCAGAATCGGTGGGGGTGGGGGTGGGGGATCGCTCTCTGTCCGGGTTTCTTTCGTTGAGTTTTCAAATAAGTAAAACCATCCCACACAATAAGTAAAACCATCCTAAGGTGAGCTGTCGTTATTTAAAGTGGGTGTTGGGATAAAGATTACAGTGTACAGGATTAAATCTGAGAGAGACAGAGAGATTGAGAGAGCGAACTGAGAGAGAGGGGAAGCAAAAGGGAGAAACAGTGAGTGAGGGGGGAAACAGAGTGCGAAAGGGGGTAATGTTTGGATTTTGTCAAACAATAGGATTGGTCCCTCTCTGTCATCCTGGACACAGAATCAAACCAGCATCAGTGATACACACAATGTGTCTGTGGTCACTTTGCTGTTTGTGGGATCTTGCTGTGCATGGTTATTTATGTTTCTAGCCTCTGGCCAACTGCTCGATGGTGATTTCTTTGTATTTGGATGTTGCTGTGATGTTATGCAATGCCTTAATGATGCAATAATTAAACTTCACAGCATCACAGGGTAAAGGGAGAGATTGTGGAAGGCAGAGAGTGGTGGGATCTTGCTGTGCTTTTGGTGCCACTGCTTTATTATATATCACATCAATTCTTATTTCTCTCTCAGGCTGTTCCCCACCCCAGGAGGAGGGGGTGATTAGACCCAGGGGCTGAAACTCAGGACCGTGCAGAGACAGAGAGAATCAAATCCAATCTCCTGTAAGGAATCATCAGACAAGAGCTGGACCCAGAGAGAGAGAATAATCAGAAACTGTCCTGTTTCCTCATTTAAGCTCACACATGGGGAAAAGAATTGTGGGGTTCAGGCCGTCTGTGGGTTTTTTACCACAAGGGGCAAGTTCTGGGCTGGGGGAACAAAGGGGCGAAAAAGATGGAGAAGGAGCAGCTGCACAGTCTGATCCCACAGATATCATTGCCTCCATCTCTCACTACAGCCCCTATCCCTACCATCTGTGTTCCCAGCTTGCTCTCTCCCTCTGTCTGTCCCACATCTTTCCTTCAATCCCCATTCTTCCTATCTCTGCCCTGTTCACATTCCCATGTAGTTTCCCTTCCTACAACAGTTTGGAGCTTCCCTCTTTCCTGGAACTGCAGGAATTGTGGGGGAGCAAACGTCAGGGGACAGAGTCAGTCAGAGAGAGAGAGAGCGCGCACAAGAAAGATAGAATAGAGAGAAACACACTCAGAGAGAGATCGACACAGAGTCAGGGAGAGGAGGAGAGACATAGAGAGGGGGAGAGAGCCAGACTCAGAGAAAGAGGGAGAGAGACTGACAGAGAGAGAGAGAGGGAGAGAGAGAGAGAGAGAGGAGCCAGAGAGAGAGATAGAAAAGGGGAAATGTGAGGCAGAGACAAACCCGAGACATGGAGATACAGAGGCAATACTCCCCAGTTCCCTCTCCCCAAGGTTTCTCTCTCTGTGACACATCAGGGACAGAATCTGCTTCGGGACACTCAAACCATTGAAAATGGGATTGAGATTCAACTCTCACTCTCTCACTGACACACTCACAAACAGATAGATTCTCTCCCCGGTCAGTGCATGTGGCAGCAGAATAATGGCTGACTGAACCAGGTTGAAAAACCCTCAAGATCTGTCACTCAAACCCATGTCCTCCCTAACCTCAGTTCATCCAGTCAGCGCCCAGCTTCCTCTACCTGGAACACACCTCCCCCAGGTGTGGGACACACCAACAATCATTTTTGTGGGATTAGAGGGGACTCTGGGAGAAAGCAGCAGCTCAATGGTTTAGCCCAGGTCTGTCCCTGTCCTTTCCCCACCCCCTCTGGACCCAGCCTTGGAATACACACAGACACAAAGCTACAGTTTCACACCCAGAGTAGGCACAGCACCCTGCTACAATCCAAATGGACACAAGGATTTTACACAAATCAATGAATCTAAAATGAACGAGTGAAGTTAGGGATCAGGAACTTGCTGTCTCTTTATTGCAGACAGATTGTGCGGTTGCACAGAGTGACTCAAAAAATAAACAGAGTTTTTGCAGTTTATGCAAATAGGTTAACTTTTTATAAAGGCTTAGAAAAACAATCCAAGCTCTTATCCGTTTCTATTTCGTTTTGTTATTGCTTGGATTGATTTGGACAGGGACCAGGGACTGCAGTTTAGAGAGAATGGAATGAACAGGGACAGGAACAAATTATCCCAGAGAAAAAGAAATCTGCTGCTTGTGCAGTGGCGCGGCGAGGCCAGCAGAGGGTGGCATTGTATCAGTTTAAACACAAGAGGGACAGACACAGACAGAGTCAGAGACAGAGAGAGGCTGAGATGAGATGCCACTGCTCTGCCCAGCAGAGAGATCTCCACTGTCCGAGCTTGACACTGAGCTATTCTACTGACCTGAGAAACTGTGTCTGCTTCAGTTGGGGATAGGGCTGTTGTTTGTTGTGTTTTTGTTCAAACCCCCAAGCATGGGATTGATGGAGATGGTGGGAAGGTGGGTGCAGTGGGACTCGTATTGAGAGTTGTCCTTCCCCTGGTCAGGATGGGCTCAGTGCCCATGAAGAGGGTCAGTATCCGTTAGAATTGGGGATGGTTCACTGACAGCAGCGGACACACCGTTTGTCAGTGTGGATTGTATCAGTCTCATTGTAGAGAAATATGAATCTGGCAGATATGACAAAGAGTAAGATCATAGAATTCTGTCCATTCTCTATTTATCTCTGACCCTTCAGTCTGTTACACACCTTACGGCCTCATAGTTTTGCCTCACTGTCAGAATATTGAGAAACAGAACAAAATTAAATGGTAAAAATGGTGTTAAAATGTTTCGGATTATTTAAACCTTTCCCATGGATAGTCTTCAGAATAACTGGACCTTTTATAACAGTCCCTTGCCATCCCTGTCCTTCCTCCGTACTGGAGTATGCCCATTCTGAAGTCTGATCAGCAGGTCTTTAAACAACTCCCACATGGGAAATGTGGACTTGCTCAATAACAGCTCTTCCCAATTAACTCTCCCTAGCTCCTGCTTAATAGTGTCTTAATTGGCCCTCCCTAAATTCAGTACCTGCCCACAAGGTTCTGACTTATCCTTATTCATAGCGATCTTAAAACTGAAGGAGTTGTGATCACTGTTTCGAAAATGCTATCCCAGTGAAAGATCAGTCAGCTGGCCAGGCCCATTAACCAATACAAGGTCCAGTGAGATCGCAGATTAGAGGAACAACACCTCATCTTCCACCTGGGCTACCTACAGCCCAGAGGACTCAACATTGAATTCTCCAATTTCAAATAACCTTCCTCCCCATCCCCGGACTCCCTTCCACCCCTCCCTGCCACCAACTGGATTCATTCCTCCCATTGACCGATCAGGCCGTACCCTCTACCTGTGTTCACCTCAGCACTCCGTCCCTCCCCCACCAAAAGCCCTCCCCCACACCCCTTTATCAGCAGCTCCCCTTACCCCCACTCCAGAAGCATTGCCCTCTCCACCTCCTGATGCTGCCTGGCTTGCTGTGTTCTTCCAGCCTCCTGCTTGTCTCCGATGGTTAGTAAGGTGGCAGGTGGCTCCAAATGTGGTGGTGGGGTAGTGACCAGTGAAGGAGGTTTACCTCAGTGTTAAACAGGACCTTGATCAGACGGGCCAATCATGAACTGATGCAAGGTTGGGTTTTAGTAGCTCTTTTACAGATGGAAACAAAATCCTTGCTGACTGTCCATCGATCTTTCAATTGATCTCAGGCTCCATTATGAAGGCCCAAGCAAACAGAGTTTATCCAGAGTCAGTTCCCACTGAGCCCGATGGAGTCAGTGAGAGCCACAAAACCTTCTCATGGCAGCACTGAGGGGGGTCGGCTCTTCTGCCACATCAACCCCATTCCCCAGTGTCGAATCCGGTCTGTCACTGAGCCCTCTGACTGGGCCGTGGATTCCCCACCAACACAGCGGCTGATTGGTGGAAAGAACCAAATTAAGAGAGGGAGTTATATCAGCATCAGGCCGGGGGGAGGGGAGGGAATGGAACCAGAGAAAGGAAATCATTGCTGAAAATGCATCTCTAATCAAAAGACACGGATTATTTACATTATATTACTCTGTGTAATGGGAACATTCCCTTTTTTATTTAGTTATGTCCAGATGAGTGAATTCCGTGAGGACAGGAGCCTGCCATTGCTGTTCCCACTCTGACCCGCAGTGACCGATGGTACTTGCCTCCAGGTCATTGACCTGGTATCTGGTTCACTCACTGACAATTAGTTGCTGGGCATGATGTTATTCTGTGCATGTCTGATTCCTGTTTCAGTTATACTTTTGTTGTTCAGCTTTCTCTTAACGGTTGCCCATTGCTGACAACACTTCCCACTGTTTTGCTCCTCCAGTCTCTTTGGTTTCGCTCCTCAGATGGAACCATTCCTTGCCCGTTAGGAAAGGAGTGTTACCGTGTTGCTGCTCCTCCTTCTCCTGTCAGTCCATTCCTCACCCCTCATTCCATTATCTGCTGCCTTTATTGTGTGCTCTCAGTTACTTGGATTTATTCATCAATTGGATTATTTGTATAACTGGATATTTCAGGGCGTGCTTTAACTGGTCTCTGAAACTGTTCTGTGTTACCACATAAACAAGTGCATTGGTGCAGCAGCTCAAGTCCCGCAGCATAAATGAGGCTTGTACAAAAATATCAAAACCAGCAGAATCCAAGGAATGGCTGACATGAAAGAAATGTAAAATATACAGCAACCAGAGAAGGATGAAACTTGCAGATATGGAGAAGAGTAAGATCACAGATTTCCTTCTGCTCTCTATCTCTGGGTCATTCTCTATTTTTCTCTGACCTCTGAGCCCCCGACGCACCGTAATGGCCTCAGAGATGTGTCCAACAGTCAGAACGTTAAGAAAGAGAATAAACGTGAATGGGAGCATTGGTGTTAAAAATCGCTCAAAATATTTAAAATTTGCCCACCGGCGGTTAATATAATAACTGGACCTGGTAGAACAGAACCATGGCACATTGTTGATGATCTTTCCAGGTTTAAATCGAAAGTAGTTGGGAATATTTTTAAATGAAAAGAAAATACAGATTGTTGCTAGAACCCTAATTGAAGTATTCTCTGTCCAATACTTAGTTTTCATCTGATGAAAACAAATGGCAACAAATCGATCAAAAGTGAAAGTAACGGTGAACCAGACAGAACAATCAATGGCCCAGCAGCTCAGTACATAGATGACACTACACACAGGAGTGATGTCCAGGAAACACTGTGGATAATAATAAGATGCAAAGTGCCGAAGTACGACTTGGAAAACAATGAACAGCAGATCAGATGTTGCTATGGCCATCATATAATGAGTGGTGCTTCTAGAAAATCCACACTTGCCCCGAGCTAAGATTAGAATCACCACTAGACTTACTGTAAGAGAGACAACAAGGAAAAAAGAGACTTGAAGTTATTGATCAAACATATCTGTGCCTGAGCTCAGACTGTAAGGTACACCTGTGAAGAATTCCTGCAGAGATGTCCAACGGCTGAGATGTCCAACGGCTGAGACCTCCCACAGCCAGAATCATCCTTATCTGTCCTCAGGCTGAAACAAGAGTCGTCATCTCATTGACTCCAGTTTTTCGAGAGCTTCTTATTGTGAACATGTGTTCGTAATATATATGTTTAAGAAATTAACATTTCTTTTCACCATTAAAATATAACTGTGTAAACTGATTGAGGAACAGATATTCAATCCTTCTGTCAATGCAAGTTATTTGATCCTGAGTTTGGCGTAATATAGAATTAACATGTTGACACACACACACAATACAGTTGGACAGTACAAGATATTCCCAGTAAAACTTGCAATTCAGTTCATGAGTGTTCTGCTGTTAGTGCTGAACACTTAATTCAATACTGCATTTACAGCGAGCTGTGAAAGGCAAGAACACTGGGCCAGAAAATATCATTGCAGCAGTAACCCCCACTCAGTCCAATTCGGCAATGACACATCCTCCCAGCAACATGAGGCTACAGCAATCAGAGGGTCCTGCCTGAGCTTCGTCATCCCCATTCAGTACAATTCCATGATCAGTAATACCTTCACTTAGAGGGATTCCTGGAGATCTGGATCAGTAGTACACAACATTCTCGGAATGCCATGGTGAGTTACTGATCTCCTGACTTCCCCAAAGTCTGTCCGCTACCTACAAGACACAAATCAGGAGTGTGATGGAATATTGTCTGCTTGCCTGGATGGGTGCAGCCCCAACAACTCTGAAGAAACTTGACACCATCCAGGACATTTCAGGCCATAGGATTGGCATTGCATCCACAAGCATCCTCTCCCTCCACCACTGACGCTCAGTAGCTGCAGTGTGCAACATCTACAAGATGCACTGCAGAAATTCACCAAAGATCCTCAGACAGAACTTTCCAAACCCACGACCAGTTCCATCTGGAAGGACAAGGGCAGCATATATATGGGAACTCTAAAAGCTTCAGGTTCCACTCCAAACCACTCACCATTCTGACGGAGAAATATATCGCCATTCCTTCACTGTTGCTGGGTCGAAATCCTGGAATTCCCTCCCTAATGGCATTTTGGTCAGCCCATAGGAGGTGGGCTGCAGTGTTTCAAGAAGGCAGCTCACCACCATCTTCTCAAGGGCAACTAGGGATGGACAATAAATTCTGACCAGCCAGTGATGCCCACATCCTACACCAATGAACAAATAGAGTCATAGTCATAGATTCCTCCAGCACGAAGACAGGCCCTTTGGACCAAACTGGTCCATGCTGACCAAATGTCCATCCATGCTAACCGCATCTCCCTGCACTTGGCCCATATCCTCTTAATCCATTCCTATCCATGTATTTATCCAAATACTTTTTAACTCTTGATGTAAACAATTCAACCACTTCCAATGGCAGCTTGTTCTGTATGTATACCACTCTCTGTGTGAAAAAACGTTTCCTCTCAGGTTCCCTTTTATTCTTTCCCCTCTAACCTTAAACTGATGCCCTTCAGAACTCGATTCCACAACCCTGGGAAAAAGATCGAGTGCATTCACCCTCTCCATGCCTCTCATGATCTTATGCTCCTCTATAAGATCCTCCCTTTTGTCTCCTAAGCTCTGATGAAAAATGACCTAGCCAGTACAACCTCTACCCCAACTCAGACCATTGAGTCCTGCCAACAACCGTGTAAATTTCTTCTGCACTCTTTCCGTTTACTAACATCCTTCCAATAACAAGGTGACCAAAACTGAACGCGATACTCCAAGTGCAGCCTCACCAACCTCCAGTATAACTTTAACGTAACTTACCAACTTCTACACTCAATTCCCTGACTGATGTCGGCCAGAGTACCAAAACCCTTCTTCGCTGCCCTGTCTACCTCTGCCTCCACTTTCAGAGAACTGTGAACCTGAACATCAAGATCCCGCTGTTCCATTACACTCCTTAAGGCCCGACCATTCACCATGAAGCTCTGAACTTGATTTGACTTTCCAAAGTGCAAGACCTCACACATCTATATTAAAGTCCATGTGTCATTTCTCGGCTCACTTCCCCAGCTGACCAAGATGCTGCTGCAATTTCTGATCACCTTCCATGATACCGCCTGTTTTAATGTCATTAGCAAATTGACTGATAAAAAAAACAACATTCCATTAAATCGATGGATAATGCACCATGTCCATGAGGTATAGAGAAAAGATTTTCTTAGGAGAGGAATTACACCACAGCATTATTGCAAGGTTTGTGAAGGTTTGTAGCTCAAGTTGCAGTTTAGGGTGTAGGATTGCTCTCTGAGCTGTAGGTTTGATATCCAGACTTTCATTACCTGGCTGGTTAACATCATCAGTGGCGACCTCCAAATGAAGCGAAGCTGTTGTCTCCTGCTTTCTATTTATATCTTTCTCCTGGATGGGGTTTCTGGGGTTTGTAGTGATGTCATTTCCTGTTCATTTTCTGAGGGGTTGATAGATGGTATCTAGATCTATGTGTTTGTTTATGGTGTTGTGGTTGCAGTGCCAGGCCTCTAGGAATTCTCTGGCACTCGGCCCACAACGCCATAAACAAACACATAGATCTAGATACCATCTATCAACCCCTCAGAAAATGAACAGGAAATGACATCACCACAAACCCCAGGAACCCCATCCAGGACAATGATATAAATAGAAAGCAGGAGACAACAGCTTCGCTTCACTTGAAGGTCACCACTGATGATGTTACCTAGCCAGGTAATGAAACATCTGGATATCAAACCTACAGCTCAGTGAAAAAACCTACATACTAAACCACAGCGTTAGTTTGGAAATGTTAATGGTGCACATTGGTATCACACGAGGAACACATACTGCCCTCACCCAGTGCCCAGTGAGTCAAAGGTAACATGTATCTGTCATACTTCATATGGCATTGGATTAGTGTTCAGTCAGCACCCCACATCAATGAGTAGGATCCTCTAGGGTAGTGAAGACTGAACTCCAAGATAAGAATAAAATATTTCAAGAGAGCCCATTACAGAAAGCTGGTACCTGACTCAGTCTTCTGCATTGTACTAACCTCTGGGCACAATGGCAGTAACACATGCTCTGTGAACCTTACACAATCCTATTAAAGTCTGCATGACCGTACTGTGCATCTTTTTGCAAAATGGCCAAACTAACACGTCCTTTTGACAATCAAATAATTCAACAACAAACATCATCATTGGAACACTGTACTCAACATCTCTCCCAGTGATCTGTCCTCACAAATATCACACCCTCATATGTCCGCTCACAGGCAAAAACACACAGGATACTCAAGGCCATCCATACTGACACTCACTTATCACTCCATAATGACCTGCCCAACCCACCTCTTGCCCACGTTGTCCCTGTGCTCCCATTCGGAGCCATCTGTCTGAGCAAGATCCACCAACAAACGCCCTTCACATCAGGTAATGGGAAACACCAGGTGGCACTGAGAGGTGGGTTGTTACAAAACCCATCTGACTGATAGCAAGGTTTGAACTACCACAGAGAGAGAGACAGACAGAGAGAGAGTTGTCTTGCTAAACACTTTCTTGGCCAGTAATGGTCAATACTCAGTGCAAACCCATTCTGCACAGTATGGAGGAACAGACAATGCTGCACATTACTGAGGAGCCTCTTAATTGATAAACTATTCACTCAAAACTCAGTCAGTGAGGATACTATTGTCTGGCATTGGGATTTTCTTTGCCAAATAGAAATAAAATAATTACCATTAATAGTGTGGAAATAAGTCTGATTTGATGCAATAAATATGATTTAATAAAATTGACATTTTCCCAAGACTTACCAGGAATACCAACACAGGCAAGGATGGTGTTGTATACTTTTCTGACCATTTGCCTTGGAAGATTGTTGCTTGTGGAACAACCTCTCCTTTCCTGGTGCTGGGAATTGGAGAATTCGCTGGCTATTGGAGCTGACACAGTTCCACAGTCTTTATTTTATGTTGTGTGGTATCTCCACCAGGAAACTGTGATCACATCTTCAATTATTAAATCATTTTGAACAAACAGAGTATGACAATATGTTTATTTTAATGATGTGATACCCGTGAGATTTAGGTCTCTCCTGAATACCCCAAAGACTGGATTAATCTGATCCCATTGGGTCTCAGATGTTAATTGCAAATTATCTTCAAACAACAAGATTTATATTATTTCAAACAATATCACTCCCATCAAAATCTGAATTTTTAAAATTGTATTTTCAGTGATGCCCTTCATTTTGCTGAGGCTACTCAGTCATTCAGCACCTCATGTTGTAAAGCCTCTTGCGATCTCTTCTACTGCACACTGTTACACCACAGCTTTCCTTGTTCATTCAGTTATCCAACTCATTTGGAAATTCGACCTGTGATCGAGCACTCTAACACAAACCTGATGCTGATGCTGATCACAGCAACAGGTAGAAACTTGAAGAGGTAAGATTTTCTCAAAATACATACAAAAAAATCCAAAACGAATCCAGATCCTTCCCTTCAGAATCGTCGAATGGCAGAATCACATAGAACAGCAGAGGGCCTTCAGCCTATCGGATTTGTTCTGCCAAAATTACATTAAGTTCACATCACTTCCACTTTCCATCGTTAGGCTCATTGCCCTGAACGTTATTGAGCTCAAGTATTGAGCTAATCCAAGTATGTTTTAAAGGTTGTGAAGTTTCCCGTCTCAACTACCTTCCTGGGCAGTGCAATGCAGGCCCCTACCATCCTCTGCGTGGGAAGATCTTTTCTCATGTCCCCTCAAAACCTCCTGTCTTCCACCTTATTATCTGCCCTTGAACAAGGGAAACATCTGTTTTGTATTCACCCTGTCCACACCCCTTAGTACTATACACACCGATCACTGCTCTAAAGAAAGCAGCCTGAGCTTATCCAGCCTTTCTCTTCACAGTGACTTTGCTACAGCTCAAACAACATTCTGCTGAATCTTCTTTGCACTCCCTTCGTTACAATCACATCCTTCCCATCGTGCAGTGACCATGACTATACACAATACTCAGACTGTGACCTGAACAAAGCAGGACCTCCTTGCTCTTATAATCGATGTGTCGATCGGGAAGGGCATGTGTCCTGTCTGCCTTCTTTACCCTATTAACCTGTCCTGCTGCCTTCAGGGATCTGTTAACAATCACCTCAAGATCTTTCTGTTCCTCTAAGTGCCCTGGTGTTCTGCCATTTATTGAGTGTTGTCTTGTCTTGTGACTTCTGCCAAAGTGTATCACCTCACATTTATCAGGGTAAAATTTCATCTGCCACTGATTTACCCGTCTGAACAATCTGTCTGGATCTATCGATAACCAATGATTATTTCTCTCGCTGCCAACTACTCGGTCAATATTTGTGTAATATGCAAATATATGTATCATCACCAACCTCCCCTTGTACCTACCCTGCACACCCCCAGTGATCCCAACCCCTCCCCACACAAACATACACCTTTATCAATGTCATTTGTGATTATCACAAAGAATGAGTCAACCAGCCCTGAGAGCTGTGGAACACCATTGGACACCAGTTTCCAATTACCCAAACAGCCTTCTATCAACACCCTCTGTCTTCTCTAACTGAACCAATTTTAGAGCCAAGTTGCCAAGTTACTCCGGATGCCACGTGTTTTTACCTTTGTTATCTCCCATGTGGGTCCTGGTCAAAAGGCTTTTCTGAACTCCATACAACCTACAGCAATTGGCCTACTCTCATCTACACACCTGGTCACCTCCTCAAAAAGTTCCACCAGATTGGGTTTGGCATGGCCCTACTCTGACAAATCGGTGCTCACTCTCCATGATCAGATTGGTTTGGCATGACCCTACTCTGACAAAGCTGTGCTGACTCTCCATGATCAGATTGGTTTGCCATGACCCTACTCTGACAAAGCTGTGCTGACTCTCCATGATCAGATTGGTTTGCCATGACCCTACTCTGACAAAGCTGTGCTGACTCTCCATGATCAGATTTGTTTGGAATGGCCCTACTCTGACAAAGCTGTGCTGACTCTCCATGATCAAACCATGTCTCTTGAAATGGAGATTAATTCCCTCCTTTGAATTTTTCTCAAATAGTTTCTCTAACACTGATATAACACACACTGGTCTGTTATTCCTTGTCTATCTTTATTGCCTTTCTTGAAAAGTTTGATTTGAATTGATTTGATTTGATTTATTTATTGTCATGTGTACCAAATTACTGTGAAAAATCTTTGTTTATGAGCAAAACAGGCAGATCATAGTAAGCAAGGATGTACAGATTAGAAACACTAATATAGAGGCATACAGGTAACATTGCACAGCACGTCCGACTCAACAGTGACTCTGTACCGCTGTCTGACCCCGCAGTGACCCTGCACAGCCGTGTGACCCATCAGTGACCCTGCACAGCCGTGTGACCCCGCAGTGACCCTGCACAGCCATGTGACCCTGCAGTGACCCTGCACAGCCGTGAGACCCAGCAGTGACCCTGCACAGCTGTGTGACCCAGCAGTGACCCTGTACAGCCATGTGACCCAGCAGTGACCCTGCACAGCCGTGTGACCCAGCAGTGACCCTGCACAACCGTGTGATCCCGCAGTGACCCCGCACAGCCGTGTGACCCAGCAGTGACCCTGTACAGCCCTGTGATCCCGCAGTGACCCTGCACAGCCGTGTGACCCTGCAGTGACCCTCATCATTGTCTGACCCTGCAGTGACCCTCCCAGCTGAAAGCCTGTGCTGTTTGGTTTTAAGCTCTGAACATGGAGTTCAGTCTCAGAAAAACAGTGAAATTCCCAGCTGTGGAGAAAACTCACAGCAGGGGAACCGCTCACTTTGTTTTTAAAAATCCTTCCTTACACCTCTTTTTAAAGCTACAGTAATGAATTGAATGGGGCTTTTGTGCATATGCTTTATTGAGATCTCTGTTGATTAATTTAAAAAAATATATAAAACACAGATACCAAGTTATCCGAGGGCAGTGTTTTTCGAGCAGTAAGGCTGTGCTATTTTCTCGGTGTGTGAATTGTTAAAGTGCAGTGACAGCGCCTTTTGGAAAGTGATGTCCTCTTCCTGTCGGACGTGGGAGATTAGGGATAGTTTCCATGTAGCTGTGAATGATTTTTCTACAAAGTATGTCTTGTTGCAAATCTTATCAGAATGCCTACCTTTGTAGGTTGGAGCGGTCATTAGAGGCAATGAGGAATTTACAGGAGCTACGGGGTGTGATGGATGGCAGTTGCAGGGAGGGAGATAAACCAAAGATGCAGTCAGCTGGATGGGGGACCTCCAAGAAAGGTAGGAGAGGGAGGCAGGTCATACAGGGCCCTCCTGTAGAAATCCCCATCTCAGACAAGTACACTGTTTTATACAGTACATGAAAGTGAGAGAGAGAGAGTGTACACGAACATGAGAAAGATTTTGTGCCAACGCTAGAGAGAGTGTGCAAATGCAAGGGAGACAGAAAGAGAAAGTGTGTGCGAATACAAGAGGGAGAGTTTATGTCCATGAGAGAGAGAGAGAGAGAGAGAGTTTACGCGAATGTGAGTGTGCAAATGCATGAGAGAGAGTGTGCGCGAATGCGAAAGGAAGTATGTGTGTATGCAAGAGAGACAGTACGCTTGCGTGCAAGGGGACAAGTGTGTACATGAGCGAGACATTCTGTGCATGTGCAAAAGACAGTGTACATATGAAAGCAAGAGTGTGCATATGCAAAAGAGAGAGTGCGTGTGCATGTGTCAGAAAGGTTGTGTGGGTGCAAACAAGGGAGTGTGTCTTCGAGAAAGTGTGAGAGAGAACATGCGAGAGAATGTGTGCGAAAGAGAGCATGTGAGAAAGAGAGAGAGTGTGTGTGCCTGCATGAGAGAAAGATACTGCGTGTGGGTGAAAGAGAGTGTGTGCGGACAAGAGCGAAAGTATGCACATGCGAGAGAAAGAGTGTGCGTGTATGCAATAGACTGTGCATGTGAGAGAAAGAAGAGCATGTCCTTGAAAGAGAGTGCCCCTGTGCGAGAGAGGCAGAGTGCACGCATGCACAAGGGAAGCAGTGTCTGAGTGCATGAGAGAGAATGAGCGTGTGCGCATGCAAGAGAGATAGCGGGTGTGTGAGAGAGAGTGTATGCAAAACAGAGTGGATGCATGAGAGAGAGAGAGAGTTTGCTTGCGAGAGAAATGAAGTGCGTGCATGCGTGAGAGATAGAGTGCGTGTGCAAGAAAGATTGTGAGCATACAGAAAAAAGAGAGAATGTGTGAGAGATGGTGATTGTGTGCATGCGAGAGTGCGTGTGCGAGAGAGAACGTGTGCATGCGCAAAAGAGAAATGTGTACGTGTGCAAGACAGAATGTGCGTGCAAGAGAGAGTATGTGCATGTAAGAGAAAGAGTGTGTGTGCATGTGAGAGGAAGTGTGCGTATGCACATTGTATGTCAGTGTACCTCCGAGAGAGGGTGTGCCTGCGAAAGAGAGTGCCTGTAAGAGTGTGCATGTGAGCGGGAGTGCGTGCATGTGAGCGGGAGTGCGTGCATGTGAGCGGGAGTGCGTCCATGTGAGCGGGAGTGGGTCCATGTGAGCGGGAGTGTGTCCACGTGAGCGGGAGTGTGTCCACGTGAGCGGGAGTGTGTCCATGTGAGAGAGAGTGTGTCCATGTGAGAGAGTGTGTCCATGTGAGCGCGAGTGTATCCATGTGAGCGAGTATGTGTGCATGTGAGAGGGAGTGTGTGCATGTGAGAGGAAGTGTGTGCATATGAAAGAAAGAGTGTGCATGCATATTGTATGTCAGTGTACCTCAGAGAGGTTGTGCATGTGAGAGAGAGTGTGCATCCAAGAGAGAGTGTGCATGAGAGAGTGTAAGCAAATATGAGAAAGACAGTGTGCAAATGCAAGAGAGAGTGTGCAAATGCAACAGCGAGAAAGTGTGTGCAAATGCAAGAGAGAGAGTTTACATCAATGTGAGAGAGAGAGTTTACGCGAATATGAGAGAGTGTGCACAAATCGAAGAGAGACAGTGTGCGAACGCAAGAGGGAGAGAGTGTGCAAACGCAAGAGGAAGTGTGTGCGTGTATGCGAGAGAGAGAGTCTGCACGGGCGCAAGAGGAAGAGTGTTTGCATGCTCGAGACATTAAGCATGTATGTGAGAGAGAGTGTGTATGAGAGAGGGCACGCAACAGAGAGAGAGTGTGTGCTTGCATGAGAGAACGAGACTGTGTGTGAGTGATAGAGAGTGTGTGCAAACAAGAGAAACTGTGCACAAGAGAGTGTGCAAGTGCAAGAAAGTGTGCATCTTTGTAAGAGAGACAAAATGCATGCGTGCACAAGAGAAAGATGTTGTGTGTGTATGAGAGTGAGTGAGCGTTTGCACATGCAAGAGAGGTCGTGTCCATGTGAGAGAGATAGCGTGTGCAAAAGAGAGTGGATGCAAGAGAAAGAGATTGCATGTGGGAAAGATGAAGAATGTGCATGCCTGAAAGAATGTGTGCGAGAGATAGAATGTGTGCAAGAGAGAACGTGTGCATACACAAAAGAGAGAGAATGTGCACGCGTGTGAGAGAGAATGCGTGCGAGAGAGAATGTGCATCTAAGAGAGTGTGCATGTGAAAGGAAGAGTGTGCACATGCATATTGTATGTCAGTGTACCTCCGAGAGACGGTGTGCCTGCGAGACAGAGAATGCCTGAGAGAGAAGTTATGCCTGTGAGAGGGAGTGTACCTGTGAGAGAGAGTGCAAGTGTGAGAGAGTGTGTGCGTGCGAGAGAGTGTGCGTGAAAGAGAGTGTGCATGTGAAAGGAACTATGTGTGTATGCACATTGTATGTCAGTGTACCTCCGAGAGAGGGTGTGCCTGAAAGAGAGGTTGTGCCTGAGAGAGGGAGTGTACCTGTTAGAGAGAGTGCGCGTGAAGAACTGAATGTGGTATGCGAGGGTGTGTGTGTGCGTGTACACGTGTCAGAGAGCGAGTGAATGAGAAAGAGGGACAGTGTATGGTTTGTGAATCATACCTGGGTCAGGTACATAAACACATGGTTTACACACAGTCACATTAAGGAGTGACTGCATTTACACTGAAACTGTGCACTCAGATGGACACATACATACCAGGCATGATCTTTCTCTCTCTGTCTCTCTCTCTCTCACACACACACACAAACAGGCACTTATGTGATGATAATTGAGCTCAGACCCTCACTGACTCTCTCCTCTGACAAAACCTGTGCACAGTCCCCCCAAAAAACCACAGTCCTGTACTGGGGACGGTTTGGGGTCCGAGTGGGTGGGGTGGTGGGGGGAGGGGGAGCAGCCGGGAGGGGAAATGTGGGTGTTGAGGAGTAGGCATGTGATCAATGCTTTTCATTCCCAATCGCTGCTGATATATTTGAGAAGGGGAAAGGAAATAAGAGATTGAAAGTTAAGTTAGAAATGGCTGCATGTCGAGCAGGGCAAGGAGAGACAGAAAGAGACAGAGAAACACAGGGACAGCGAGAGAACAAAGAACAAAGAGAATTTACAGCCCAGGAACAGGCCCTTCGGCCCTCCAAGCCTGAACTAATCCAAATGTACTGCCTAAACCTGTCAGTCAATTCCTAAGGATCTGTATCCACCTGCTCCCCACCTACTCATGCATCTGTCCAGACGCATCTGAAATGTATCTACAGTGCCTGCCTCTACCACCGCTGCTGGGAGCACGTTCCAAACGCCCACCACCCTCTGTGTGAAGTATCCCCCTTAAACTTTCCACCTCTCACATTGAAAGTGTGACCTCTCGTTATTGAATCCTTCACCCTGGGAAAAAGCTTATCTCTATCTACCCTGTCTACACCCTTCATGATTTTGTAAACCTCAATCAGGTCCCCCCTCAATCTACTTTTTTCTAATGAAAATAAACTTAACCTACTCAACCTCTCTTCATAGCTAGCACCTTCCATACCAGGCAACATCCTCGTAAACCTTCTCTGCACCCTCTCCAAAGCGTCCACATCCTTTTGGTAATGTGGCGACCAGAACTGTACACAGTATTCTAAATGCGGCCAAACCAATGTCTTGTACAATTTTAACATGACTTGCCAGCTCTTATACTCAATACCCCGTCCAATGAAGGCAAGCAGACTATATGCCTTCTTGACCACTCTATCCACCTGTGCAGCAACCTTCAGGGTACAATGACCTGCACTCCCAGATCTCTCCACCCGTCAACATTTCCCAAGGCTCTTCCGTTTTTTGTATAATTTGCTCTAGAATTAGTCTTGCCTAAATGCATCATCTCACATTTGTCTGGATTAAAATCCATCCGCCACTTTTCCGCCCAACTCCCCAATCTATCTATATCCTCCTGTACTCTCTGTCAGTCCCTTATGCTTTCTGCTACTCTACCAATCATTGTGTCATCTGCAAACTTGCTGATCATACTAACAGTGCCCTCTTCCAGATCATTTATGTATATTACAAACAACATTGGCCCCAGCACTGACCCCTGTGGAAAACCACTGGTCACCTTTCTCCATTTTGAGAAACTCCCTTCAACTACTACTCTCTGTCTGCTGTTGCTCAACCAGTTCTTTATCCACCTAGCTAGAACACCCTGCACATCATGTGACTTCACTTTCTCCATTAGTCTACCATGGGGAACCTTATCTAATGCCTTACTAAAGACCACATATATGACATCAACAGCCTTCATTTATCTATCAACTTGATCACTTTCTCAAAGAACTCTATTAAGTTGATAAGGCACGATCTCCCCTGCACAAAACCATGTTGCCTGTCACTGATAAGTTCATTCTTTTCTAAATATAAATAGATCCTATTCCTCAGGAGAGAGAGAGAGAGAGAGAGAGAGAGAGAGAGAGAGAGAGAGAGAGAGAGACAGCAAAAGAGCATTTGATGCTAGGAACCACATGTCCAGCAGGATGTTCCCGAGAGATCCTCAGCAAATATCCCCTCCCGTCCCAGCCCTGTCTGTGTCAGGGTGTCTTCAGTCAGGCTCTTAGACACGACTGTGGGAGCAATGATTCAGAGACCTCCTTAGGGAGCAGACTAACAGATGTTGCAATGCGTCAGAGATGCAGGGGAGGAGACCACAAACCCCTCACCGAGGATAAATGTGGACAAGAATTGTTTGTCAGATTCATTCTCAAACCCTGTTCTCTCTCTCTCTCGCCTGTCTGGTTGAGTGTGTGGGCGTGTGTGTGTGTGTGTGTGTGAGAGAGAGAGAGAGAGAGATTGTGTTTCTGTGTGTTTATTCAAGTTTCTGATTTGTTGTTATTTTGATGTTGCTGTGATGTTATGGAATGCATTGAGGATGGAGATGGGGATGAGGAAGGGGGAGTGCTTTTAAACCTAGGATCTGCTGTGTAATTTTGCATCAAAGTGCTTTCATTCCCCCCCTTTCAACTCATCTTTTTCCTCTTTTATGCCCATAAACTTTTGTTGGGAAAGCTGCAAGGTGAAGATCCAAAATGACTGGGGCCAGGAAAGTCTTGGATAAGAATAACCTCCAGAGGGGGAGCACAGGCCTGAGGCCTGAGGCCTTTTCACCAGGCCGGACCCTGTGGGGCCCAGGTGAGGTCAAAAGGGTAACTAGAGAGAAAATAGGGCCCCTCAAATATCAGCAAGGCAGCCTCTATGTGGAATCACAGGAGATGGGGAGATACTAAACGAGTATTTTGCATCCGTGTTTCCTGTGGAGAAGGGCATGTGTTATGAAGTTGAAGGCGTGCACTGTACCTTTAAGAGACAGTGAAAGCTGAAAGCTTGCAAGTACCTATCATGTGACTGACTAGCATTCACAGAATGTCCTGCAAAATTGAAAGGTATAACATTTGGTTGTAACGTAGATACCTCAGTTGTTTTCACAGCAGTTGGAATTTAACCAATCAGGTTAAATTATGCCCCAAGATGCTAAAATCCAATCGAATTTGAATTTTAATGTTCTGACAACATCCAACCAATTAGATGATCTGACGTTTCGGGTTAAAAAATCAGGCATTTTGGACAGTTAGCTTGGGAGACAGCATCAACTGCCATTGAAAGATTACTATTCACAACACTCACGATTGAAGGTATTTTTTTCACATGAAATATCTTTGCAGCAGAAGACTGAAGACAATCCAGGGAGATCTACAAACAGAAGATCAACACTGGAGACGGCAGACACAGTCTGGTTTTGAAAAGTACGTTGCTCTAATTTTAATAGGGGCTCTTATTAGATCAGTATATTGTTATAGAGTGGGAGGTAGATAAAAACCTTTAAGAGAAAGGAAGCTGAGGCTATAAATAGTTGTTTAGTCGTCACTTTTAGAGTTAAAAACTAAAATTCATATTTCTTCTTTAAATAGTGGAATTTGTGTAGTTCTCTGTTCCTCATACTAACAGATTATGAGCTGATTTTCTGCGTGTTTGGTTCAATGAGCAGAAGGGTTTACCATCATGTCATAACACATGGAAGATGACATCATGAAAATGTCCAAAATAAGGAGGAGGAGGTGCTGGATGCCTTGAAATGAATAAAAGTGGATAAATCCCCAGGACCTGATCAGGTGTACCCTTGACCTCTGTGGGAAGCTCGAGAAGTGATTGCTGGGCCTCTTACTGAGATATTTGTATCATCGATAGTCACAGGTGAGATGCCGGAAGACTGGAAGTTGGCTAATGTGATGCCAGTATTTAAAAAAGGTGGTAAGGAAAATGCAGGGAACTACAGACTGGTGAGCCTGACATCGGTGGTGGACAAATTGGTGGAGGGAATCCTGAGGGACAGGATGAACATGTACTTGGAAAGGTGAGGACTTATTAGGGATAGTCAACAAAGCTTTGTACGTGGGAAATCATTTCTCACGAAATTGATTTAGTTTTTTGAAGAAGTAACAAAGAGGATTGATCATGGTAGGACAGTACACATGATCTATATGGACTTTCGTAAGGTGTTTGACAAGGTTCCTCATGGTTAGCAAGGTTAGATCTCATGGAATACAGAGAACTAGCCATTTCGATACAGAACTGGCTCAAAGGCAGAAGACAGAAGGTGGTGGTGGAGGTTTGTTTTTCAGACTGGACGTCTGTGACCAGCGGTGTGCCACAAGGATCGCTGCTGGGCCCACTACTTTTCGTCATTTATAGAAATGATTTGGATGTGAACATAGGAGGTATATTTAGTAAGTTTGCAGATGACACTGAAATTGGAGGTGCAGTGGACAGCGAAGAATCTTATTTGAGATTACCAACGGGATCTTGATCAGATGGGCCAATGGGCTGAGGAGTGGCAGTTGGAGTTTAATGCAGATAAATGTGAGGTGCTGCATTTTGGAAATTCAAATCAGAGCAAATTCAAATCAGAGCAGGACTTATACACTTAATGGTATTGTCCTGGGGAGTGTTGCTGAACAAAGAGACCTTGGAGTGCAGGTTCATAGCTCCTTGAAAGTGGAGTCACAGGTAGATAGGATAGTGAAGAAGGCAGTTGGTATACTTTCCTTTATTGGTCAGAGCACTGACTGTAGGATATGGGAGGTCATGTTGCGGCTGTACAGGACATTGGTTAGGCCACTGTTGGAATATTGTGTGCAATTCTGGTCTCCATCGTATCAGAAAGATGCTGTGAAACTTGAAAGGGTTCAGAAATGATTTACAAGAATGTTGCCAGGGTTGGGGTGTTTAGGATGTAGGCTATAGGCTGAGACTGAATAGGCACAGCTACAAACTAATTGGCACAGGGGCAGTAAGATGAAGGAGGTAAATACGTGGCTCAAAGATTAATGCGGGAGAAATGGTTTAAATTCATGGCTTAGAGGTGCCAGTGTTGGACTGGGGTGGACAAAGTTACAAGTCAAACATGAAGCACCTGATGAAGGAGCAGTGCTTTAAACGCTATTTCTTCCAAACAAACCATTGGCACTATAAGCTGGTGTTTGTGTGATTTTTTTAATTCATGGGACATCTGCACCAGTACCTGGGAAGAAGGGACCTGTTCCGATGGTCTTCATCTGAACCATGCTGGACCAGAGTCCAAGCAAATCGCTAAACTAGGACTGTAGACAGGGATTTAAACTAAATGGGGAGGGGTGGAATTATTTTCTCGGGGAAATTCGGAAACTCAAGAGGAGATGAGAATAGAGCTCTCAGGAGAAGTTATTAAACTCTCCAGCACAGATACAAATAGGGCAAAGCGTATGGAAAGGATTAGCATTCAAACTTCAAAAACACTGGACAAACAAATGAGAATGAGAAGGGGAAGATTAATACAGGGCTGAAGGTGTTCCATCTGAATGCACGCAGTGTAAGGAATAAGGTAAATGAGCTTGTGGCACAGATTGAAATGAGCAGGTATGATGCAGTGGACATCACGTAGACATGGCTACATGGGGATCAGGAAAAGATAAGCAGGTGGGCAGAGGGGGTGGGGTTGCTTTATTAGTCAGAAATGAAATTCAATCAATAGCAAGAAACGAAGGAAGGTCAGATGGTATAGAATTTGAGTGGTTAGAACCACAGTTGGTGTTATGTACAGCCCTCCAAATAGCAGTCAGGAGCTGGGGTACAAGATAAACCAGGAGATAGAAAAGATTGGGAGGAAAGGTAAAGTTACAGTGATCATGGGGGATGTCCATACGCAGGCAGACTGGGAAATACAGGTTGGTAGTGGATTGCAAGGAATGGAATGTGTGGAATGTCTAGATGAGATTAGATTAGATTTCCTACAGTGTGGAAACAGGCCCTTCGGCCCAACCAGTCCACACCGACCCTCCGAAGAGTAACCCACCAAGGCCCATTTCCCTCTCACTAATGCACCTAACACTATGGGCAATTTAATATGGCCAATCCACCTGACCTGCACATCTTTGGACTGTGGGAGGAAACCCACACAGACACGGGGAGAATGTGCAAAAAGATATCTACAGGATGGCTTTTTGGAGCAGCTTTTGGTGGAGCTCATGGGGGAGCAGCCAATACTGGATTAAGTGTTGTTCAATGAGACAGACTTGATCAGGGAACTTAAGGTGAAGGATCCTTAAGAGGCAGTGATCATCATATGATTGAATTTACTCTGCAATTTGAGAGGAGAAGGGAGAATCAGAAGTAACGGCATTACAGCTGAATAAAAACAACGACAGAGTCATGAGGGAGGAGCTGGGGTAGAATTGACTGGGAGAGGTGCCTGACAGGACAGTGGAATACCAATGGCAGGCGTTTCTGGGAGTATTTCAGAAGACACAACAGAGATTCATCCCGAGGGAAAAGAAGCATGGTCCAGGGAGGATGAGACAACAATAGCTGAGTTGGGAAGTCAGGGATTGCAGAAAAGCAAAAGAGAAAGCACAGAATGTGGAGAAGGACAGTAGGAAACCAGAGGATTGGGAAGCTTACAAAGACCAAAAGAGGGCAACAGAAAAAGGAATAAGGGGAGGGAAAAGATTAAATAGAAGGGTAAGTTAGCCAGTAATATAAAGGAAGACTGTAAGAGTTTCTCTCGATGTGTAAAGGGCAAAAAAGAGGCAAAAGTGGATATTGGGTCACTGGAAAAGGACACTGGAGAAGTAGTGGTGGGGAACGATGAAATGGCCGAGGAACTGAGCAATTACTTTGTGTCAGGCTTCACGGTGGAATACATGAGGAATATCCCAAAACATTCAAGAGAGTGAGGGGGCAGAACTGAGTATGGTGGCCATCACCAAGGAGACAATGTTAGAGAACCTGAATGGCCTGAAGGTGGATACATCACTTGGACCAGATGGACTACACCCCAGATGTCTAAGGGAGATAGCTGAAGAAATAGTGGAGGCATTAGTGATGATCTTTCAGGAATCGTTAGAATCAGAAAGTATCCCAGAGGACTGGAAAATCGCCAACATAACACCCCTGTTTAAAAGTGAGTAAGGCAGAAAATTACAGACTGATTAGCCTAACCTTGGTCATGGGTAAGATCCTGGAATCCATTACGAAGGATGAAATTTATGAACACTTGGAAGTGCATTGTAAAATAAGGCAAAGTCATCAAGGGGGGGTCCTCCGTGACATATCTTCTGGAACACTTTGAGGAAGTGATGGGCAGGTTGAACTAAGGATAGTCGGTGGATGTTATCTACCTGGACATCAAGAAGGCCTTTGACAGGGTTCCACACAGGAGGCTACAGAGAAAGATAAGGTGCCATGGTTTTAGAGGCAAGCTGCTAGCATGGAGAGAAGCTTGGCTGTCTGGCAGAAAGCAGAGAGTGGCGATAAAAGGGTCTTTCTGAGGATGGCAGCCAGTGACGATTGGTGTTCCTCAAGGCTGTGTTCGGACCACAACTTTTCATTTCATGAATAAACGATCTAGATGAAGGAAATGAGGGCAATCTGACTAAGTTTGCAGATGATACAAAGATAGGTAGAGGGACAAGTAGCATCGAGGAGGTGGGGAGGCTGCAGAAGGATTTGGACAGATGAGGAGAGTGGGAAAAGGGCAGATAGACTACAATGCCAAGGGAGGGGGGGGGGGAAAGGAGAGGGCGGGGGGGAAAGGAGGGGGAGGGGGGGGAAAAGGAGGGGCTGGGGGGAAAGGAGGGGGGGATAAAGGAGAGGGGGGGATAAAGGAGAGGGGGGGATAAAGGAGAGGGGGGGTAAAGGAGAGGGGGATAAAGGAGAGGGGGGGATAAAGGAGAGGGGGGGATATGGAGAGGGGGGATAAAGGAGAGGGGGGATAAAGGAGAGGGGATAAAGGAGGGGGGATAAAGGAGGGGGGGATAAAGGAGGGGGGATAAAGGAGGGGGGATAAAGGAGAGGGGGGGATAAAGGAGAGGGGGGATAAAAGAGAGGGGGATAAAGGAGAGGGGGGGGATAAAGGAGAGGGGAGGATAAAGGAGAGGAGGGGATAAGGGAGAGGGGGGGATAAAGGAGAGGGGATAAAGGAGGGGGGATAAAGGAGAGGGGGGATAAAGGAGAGGGGGATAAAGGAGAGGGGGGATAAAGGAGAGGGGGGATGGAAGAGAGGGGGCGGATGGAAGAGAGGGGGGATGGCAGAGAGAGGGGGATGGAAGAGAGGGGGGGATGGAAGAGGGGGGGATGGAAGAGAGGGGGGATGGAAGAGAGGGGGGATGGAAGAGAGGGGGGATGGAAGAGAGGGGGGATGGAAGAGAGGGGGGGATGGAAGAGAGGGGGGATGGAAGAGAGGGGGAGATGGAAGAGAGGGGGGGATGGAAGAGAGGGGGGGATGGAAGAGAGGGGGGGATGGAAGAGAGGGGGGGTGGAAGAGAGGGGGGCATGGAAGAGACGGCGGGGAATGAAAGAGAGGGGGGATGGAAGAGAGGGGGGGATGGAAGAGAGGGGAGGGATGGAAGAGAGGGGGATGGAAGAGAGGGGGGATGGAAGAGAGGGGGGATGGAAGAGAGGGGGGGATGGAAGAGAGGGGGGGATGGAAGAGAGGGGGGGTGGAAGAGAGGGGGGGATGGAAGAGAGGGGGGAATGGAAGAGACGGGGGGGATGGAAGAGAGGGGGATGGAAGAGAGGGGGGATGGAAGAGAGGGGGATGGAAGAGAGGGGGGGATGGAAGAGAGGGGGGGTGGAAGAGAGGGGGGATGGAAGAGAGGGGGGATTGGAAGAGAGGGGGGATGGAAGAGAGGGGGGGGATGGAAGAGGGGGGATGGAAGAGAGGGGGGGATGGAAGAGAGGGGGGGATGGAAGAGAGGGGGGGATGGAAGAGAGGGGGGAGGGAAGAGAGGGGGGGATGGAAGAGAGAGGGGGGATGGAAGGGGGGGGAATGGAAGAGAGGGGGGGATGGAAGAGAGGGGGGGATGGAAGAGAGGGGGGATGGAAGAGAGGGGAGATGGAAGAGAGGGGGGATGGAAGAGAGGGCGGGATGGAAGAGAGGGGAGATGGAAGAGAGGGGGGGATGGAAGAGAGGGCGGGATGGAAGAGAGGGGGGATGGAAGAGAGGGGGGATGGAAGAGAGGGGGGGGATGGAAGAGAGGGGGGGATGGAAGAGAGGGGGGATGGAAGAGAGGGGGGGATGGAAGAGAGGGGGGGATGGAAGAGAGGGGGGATGGAAGAGAGGGGGGGATGGAAGAGAGAGGGGGGATGGAAGGGGGGGGGGATGGAAGAGAGGGGGGGATGGAAGAGAGGGGAATGGAAGAGAGGGGGGGATGGAAGAGAGGGCGGGATGGAAGAGAGGGGGGATGGAAGAGAGGGGGGGAATGGAAGAGAGGGGGGGGATGGAAGAGAGGGGGGGATGGAAGAGAGGGGGGATGGAAGAGAGGGGGGGATGGAAGAGAGGGGGTGATGGAAGAGGGGGGATGGACGAGAGGGGGGAGATGGAAGAGAGGGGGGGAAGGAAGAGAGGGGGGAAGGAAGAGGGGGGGGATGGAGAGAGGGGGATGGAAGAGAGAGGGGGATGGAAGAGAGGGGGGGATGGAGAGAGGGGGGATGGAAGAGGGGGGGGATGGAAGAGAGGGGGGGATGGAAGAGAGGGGGGGATGGAAGAGAGGGCGGATGGAAGAGAGGGGGGATGGAAGAGAGGGGGGGATGGAAGAGAGGGGGGATGGAAGAGAGGGGGGGATGGAAGAGAGGGGGGGATGGAAGAGAGGGGGGGATGGGAAGAGAGGGGGGATGGAAGAGAGGGGGAGATGGAAGAGGGGCGGGATGGAAGAGAGGGGGGGTGGAAGAGAGGGGGATGGAAGAGAGGGAGGGATGGAAGAGAGGGGGGGTGGAAGAGAGGGGGGGATGGAAGGGGTAGGATGAAGGGGGGGATTGGAAGAGGGGGGGATGGAAGGGGGAGTGGATGGAAGAGGAGGGGATGGAAGAGGGGGGATGGAAGAGGGGGGGGTGATGGAGGAGAGGGGGGGATGGAGGAGAGGAGGGGTGGAGGAGAGGAGGGATGGAGGAGAGAGGGCGATGGAGGAGAGGGGGGTGGAAGGAGGAAGGGGGGGATGGAGGAGAGGGGGGATGGAGGAGAGGGGGGGATGGAGGAGGGGGGGATGGAGGAGAGGGGGATGGAGGAGAGGGGGGTGGAGGAGAGGGGGGAGGGAGGCGAGGGGTTGGGAGGCGAGGAGGGAAGTAGGCGAGGGGGGAAGGAGGCGAGGGGGGAAGGAGGCGAGTGGAAAATGAGGCGGGGGGATGGAGGAGAGGTTTGATAAAGGAGAGGGGGGATAAAGGAGAGGGGGGATAAAGGAGAGGTGTGATAAAGGAGAGGGGGGATAAAGGAGAGGGGGGATAAAGGAGAGTGGGGATAAAGGAGAGGGAGAAGGAGAGGGGGAGAAGGAGAGGGGGAGAAGGAGAGGGGCAGAAGGTGAGGGGGAGAAGGAGAGGGGCAGAAGGAGAGGGGCTGAAGGAGAGGGGCAGAAGGAGAGTGGCAGAAGGAGAGGGGGAGAAGGAGAGGGGGAGAAGGAGAGGGGGAGAAGGAGAGGGGGAGAAGGAGGGGGAGAAGGAGGGGGAGAGAAGGAGGGGGAGGGGGAGAAGGAGGGGGGTGAAGGAGGGGGGAGAATTGTGGGTAGAAGGTGTGGGGGGAGGGAGGAGAGGGGGAGGGAGGAGAGGAAGGTGAGAAACGAGGTGGGGCGAGGAAGGGGAGAGGAAGGAGAGGGGGAGGAAGGAGGGGGGAGAAGGAGTGGGGAGGGAGGAGAGGGGGGAGGGAGGAGAGTAAGGGGAAGGAGGAGGGTGAGGAAGGAGAGAGGGGAGGAGGGAGGGGGGAGGAAGGAGAGGGGGGAGGAAGGGGAGGGGGAGGAAGGAGAGGGGGAGGAAGGAGAGGGGGAGGAAGGAGAGGGGGGAGGAAGGATAGGGGGGAAGGAGATGGTGGGGAGGAAAGAGAGGGGGAGAAGTAGGGGAGGGAGTAGAGGAAGGGGAGGGAGGAGAGGGGGGAGGGAGGAGATAGGGGGAGGAAGAAGGGAGGAGGAAGTAGGTGGGATGAAGGTGGGGGTGAAGAAGGAGAGGGAAAGAGGAAGGGGAGGGAGGAGAGGAAGGGGGAGGGAGGAGAGGAAGGGGGAGGGAGGAGAGGAAGGGGGAGGGAGGAGAGGAAGGGGGAGGGAGGAGAGGAAGGGGGAGGGAGGAGAGGAAGGGGAGGGAGGAGAGGAAAGGGGAGGGAGGAGAGGAAGGGGAGGGAGGAGAGGAAGGGGAGGGAGGAGAGGAAGGGGGAGGGAGGAGGGGAAGGGGAGGGAGGAGGGGAAGGGGAAGGAGGAGGGGAAGGGGGAGGGAGGAGGGGAAGGGGGAGGGAGGAGAGGAAGGGGGAGGGAGGAGAGGAAGGGGGAGGGAGGAGAGGAAGGGGGAGGGAGGAGAGGAAGGGGGAGGGAGGAGAGGAAGGGGAGGGAGGAGAGGAAGGGGGAGGGAGGTGGAAGGGGAAGGGGGGAGGAAGGGGAAGCAAGGGGAAGGGGGAGCAAGGAGAGGGGGGAGCAAGGAGGGGGGAGCAAGGAGAGGGGGGAGCAAGGAGAGTGGGGAGCAAGGAGAGGGGGGAGCGGAGAGGGGGGAAGGGAGAGGGGGGAAGGGAGAGGGGGGAAGGGAGAGGGGGAAGGGAAAGGGGGGAAGGGAGAGGGGGGAGAGAGACGGGGGAAGGGAGAGGGGGGAAGGGAGAGGGGGAAGGAGAGGGGAGGAAAGAGAGGGGGGAAGGAGAGGGGGGAAGGAGAGGGGGAAGGAGAGGGGGGAAGGAGAGGGAGGAAGGAGAGAGGGGAAGGAGAGGGGGGAAGGAGAGGGGGGAAGGAGATGGGGAAAGGAGATGGGGAAAGGAGAGGGGGAGGAGAGGGGGAGGAGAGGAGGGTAGGAGAGGAGGGGAGGAGAGGGGGGAGGAGACGGGGGAGGAGAGGGGGGAGGAAAGGGAAGGGAGGGTATAGGGAGGAGAGGGGGAGGAGAGGCGGGAGTAGAGGGGGTAGGAGTGGAGGTAGGGGCTGAAGGAGAGGGAGGGAAGGGGTGTGAATGAGATGGGTAGGGGAAGGAGGGGAGGGGAATGAGGGGGGAGGAGGAGGGGAAGGAGGGGCAGGGAGTGGTGAAGGAGTGGAGGGAAGGAAGGGGTGGAAGAAGTGGGGCAACAAGGGTGGGGACGGAGAGTGGAAGAGAGGTGGGAAAGGAGAGGTGTGGGAAGGAGAAGAAGTGAAGGAGAGGGAGGGAAGGGGAGGTGAAGGAGAGGGAGGGAAGGGGGTGGTGAAGGAGAGGGAGGGAAGGGGGGTGAAGGAGAGGAAGTGAAGGGGGGGTTGAAGGAGAGGGAGGGAAGGGGGGTGAAGGAGAGGGAGGGAAGGGGGGTGAAGGAGAGGGAGGGAAGGGGGAGAAGGAGAGGGAGGGAAGGGGGAGAAGGAGAGGGAGGGAAGGGGGAGAAGGAGAGGGAGGGAAGGGGGTGAAGGAGAGGGAGGGAAGGGGGGAGAAGGAGAGGGAGGGAAGGGGGGTGAAGGAGAGGGAGGGAAGGGGGGTGAAGGAGAGGGTGGGAAGGGGGGTGAAGGAGAGGGAGGGAAGGGGGGTGAAGGAGAGGGAGGGAAGGGGGGTGAAGGAGAGGGAGGGAAGGGGTTGAAGGAGAGGGAGGGAAGGGGGGTGAAGGAGAGGGAGGGAAGGGGGCTGATAGGGAGGGTGGAAAGGAGAGGGGGAATTGAGAGGGGGAAAGGATAGGGGTGAAGGAGAGAGGGGAGGAGAGGGGGTAAGGAGAGAGGGGAGGAGAGAAGGGGGCAGGAGAGGCGGGGAAGGAGAGAGGGGAAGGTGGGGGCGAGTGGATGAAGGAGAGGGGGAAGGGAGAGGGGGACGAGGGAGGAAGGAGACAGGGAAGGGGGTAATGTGAGTGGGGGAAGAACAGGAGGCGGGGGTGTGAAGGAGAGGGGAGGAGTGGGGGGGAATGAGAGGGGTGAAGTTGGGCAGAAGAGAAGGGGACGGAGAGTACCAAAGCACCCTCAACCTCAACGAATCTCTCTCCCCATTTTTTGTAAACCTTTAAAAAGTCCCCCAGCCCCAACTCTTGCTAAGACCGATCGTCTGGTCTGGAAAATAAGAAGTGAGGGGTCACGTCAGGCACCACTTGAATGAGAGGAAAACGAAACGCTCATAAATACTTATGTCTGGCCTGCCAAATTCCTCAACACTCAATAGTGATGGACATTTAACTCTTACGCTGTTCACAATCTGTCCGAGCCTAAAACGTGTCACAGCACCAAAATGAAGAACCGAGACCCCTCAAGAAGGGCTTCTTGGTTCAAGATCGGTCAAAAGAATCGACACATGTGGTCTGTTCAAAAAGCAAGAGCCATTAGTTTATTGAATTAAAGTACCTTGACGCAATTCTGTCCAGCAACACAGAGATTGAAGCGTCTGTGTTCCGTGGTGAAGTTGCGCAATTACATTTTAAAATTACACATTATTTATTTGTTTGTTTTTAGTAATAGTACAGTCTTAATCACAAGAAAGACCAATCACATATTATAAAGGTGACATGATTAATCCAGTGATATTTCCTGGGAATGGGTTCTTAACTACAAAAATGTTCAATCAACTGTAATATGTGATATGATTGAAGGCAGGCTAATCCAATAGTATTTTTTTAAGAAGGATATCTTATTTACATAAATTGTCATGCCATGTATCAGTTCAAGGTTAGTTCAAATGGTCAATTAATGTGTCAGTATTCACCTTATGAAAACTCTATTGCCCTCTTATCTTTGAACTGCAACTTAATTCTGCAAATCAGCAGTATGTTCAGCAATGTGCTTCACAGGCCATTTTATAGTATTGTTTTACATCTAGAAACCATTTTGTTATAAGGAAAATCTACATATTTGTGTTGCCTAAATGCAAATTGTAGATCCTCATCCCCCCCTTTGGTCATTCTATGACCACACCATAAAGGCATGGATCAAATTAACCCAATTCAATGGCAGCAAAAGACTTCCCCTTCCTCCGATGGGGAACCAGGGGCAGACACTAATGTTTCTCATCATGATGTAAGTAAAGAAGCAGCACTTTGTGGATGGAACCAATATTGTCAATAGAAGTTAATATTTTAGCAATAATACACTTAACTAAAGCAATACCAACAAAAGGACTAATTAAAACAATAACACCGTACATAACCATATTGATTAATCAGTTGTACCATGAACCAAAATCCACAATCTCCCCATCCCGCACCTTCGTTCATTGGTTGACCAAAGTCTGAATATTATCAACATGTCTAGTAATGTTTTCAATGAGATCAGTGACCCCCATAATGCATTTTGCTTTAACTATAGCACAGACTCCACCTTCCTTCACAAGTATGTAATCAAGGGCAGAGCGGTTTTGTTGGGCAAATAGGCATAATTCTGAAAGTATGTCCCTAATTTCTATTAAGGCAGCAGTTGTCTCATTTCTCAAAATCGGGAGTCCGCAAATGAGATAATGATGGTCTTGATGACTAATAATTCTTAAGGACTCTCTTAATGAAAGAACACTATGACAATGAGTGTGTTTTACTTCTTGATATGGTCTTTGGATTCCTCCATTCTGAGCAGAAGTCAGGAGAAACTGTATGTTTAAAAGGGGAATTCAAGAGTCATTGCGAGGTAATTGGACAGGGAACAGGAGTTGGAAGGAGTGTTCCTACAGCTTACGGCACAAGGAGTACTTGCTTCATTTAGGATAAGGTAGATGCTTTATTATAACTGAAAACAAATCCTAGTTTAGATCCTTCTGGTCACCGCATTATAAGAAGGATGTGAACGCTTTGGAAAGGGTGCAGAGGAGATATACTGGGATGTTGCCTGGTATGGAGGGAAGGTCTTATAAGGAAAGGCTAAGGGACTTGAGGCTGTCCTCATGAGAGAGAAGAAGGTTGAGAGGTGACTCAATACAGACATATAAGATAATCAGAGGGTTAAATAGGGTGGACAGGGAGAGCCTTTTCCAAGTATGGTAACAGCGAGCACGAGGGGGCACAGCTTTAAATTGAGGGGTGATAGATATAGGACAGATGTCAGAGGTAGTTTCTTTCCTCAGAGAGTAGTAATACAATGCTTTGCCTGCAACGGTAGTAGATTCTCCGACATAGTATATTTAAGTCGTCATTGGACAAGTACATGGAATAGTGTGGGTTAGATGGGCTTCAGATTGGTATAACAGGTCAGTGCAACATCGAGGGCCGAAGGGCCTGTACTGTGTTGTAATGTTCTATGTTCTTTGTTCTATAATAGAGGGACCTTCCCAGTAAGAAGCGAGCCAATCTTTATGACTTTTTGGGGTATGTGGCTAATCTACAATTACATAATTTTGTCCTGGGTGCTGAGGGTGAAAATCATCTCATCTAATGAGGTGCGTGTCTTGATAAGAAACATTGTCAACATCCCAAAATTGTTCGACCCATCCAATAATTGGGAAAGTATTAGTGCCGTTAGGGGTATCATAATGAAGGTGGGTGTTATTACCCTCTTCACATAGAGTTTGAATTCCAGTGGTAATAGGGACACATTTTTCGGTTAGGAATACACATGAGGTCCTTCAGAAAAGCAGTGGTAACTAATACATTTAATCATAGCACAGGAAAAAAAAAATAGGCAATCTTATATAATTGCACCCCCATCCCTTACTATTGCAGCAATTTGGATAGGATATTGCGGATTTATTGGAGGAAGTCCATAAACAAGTAGCAGGTGGGGAGAGGTAATAACTAACAAGATATTATGTCCTGTAAATAGTTTACTACTATTCCATACCCCCATGTTAGGATTTGGAAGGATAAAGGGGGTCAGGGAGTCTCTTACTGAAGTAAGGGCGTATCAAATTACTTCATCCTTTCTAAAACTTTTTTCATGGGTTTCTAGAAACATCGTCCCCTTTGTCTCTTTTTTACTACGTGATCTATCTGAAAGGGGATAAGACTTACCAGGAATGCCCAGAGTACAAATGTAATCAAACTGGCACACACCTTTACAGGGTAAAGACCATTTAGACTTGTTGTGTAAATGAACCATTTTTTTATGTAGTTGACCACTGCACAAGTTTTTCCTGGCAACTTTCAGTCTTTCGGCACACGAGGACATCTTCCTGGCAGAGTTGGTACACCGTCTCTGTTTGCTCAGGATCTCACAGGTAAACGGTCCCTTCTTGTGCGCCAATGCTGGCAATGGCAAGTCCACACAGCAGGTCAAGTTCGATCTTTATCATCTCCCCCCTTTGCAAGGTTGGAGATCGCAGAGTGCCCATTCGAATAAAGTATAAACCATTTCCTCCTTGTATATAAGTATATACAATATACAAATATTCAATTAAAATAGGCAGCAGCAAAGAAGTAACACAAACTAATCTAGTCAGGGTCACCCATATTCTGGTTTGAATATCACGGAAGTACCCTATTTTAGGCCATAATTTGTGCTCTTCAGCAGCTAGAAGCCCTAAGAGCAATTTTGAAATAAATAATTCTCAAATTATTCAAACTCAAATAGCCCACTGGAGTAAATATATTGCCCATACTGGCAAAAAGCTCGTTCATTTTAAACTATTCACTAGTTTAAATTATTCCTACAAATTATTTTCTTATTTTATATGGAAAAGCCCAGGCATGGGTGAATTAAGCAAACCTATTTTTATAAATCCAGCTTTGCTCTATGAAGTTTCCCTACTAAAAACATCTATAAAATTTAGATTCGTTCTGCAATATATTGTATTCTTTTTGTATTAAAAAAATCATTAATCTTGTGCCTAATTAAATGGCCCGATCTACAGCTTTAGTTAACAGTAATTCGAATTAAGTGTAGAAACCTGATGGTGATTTTGAGCAGAAACTTTGGTAATGAGTATTGGCTGGAGGGCAATGCTGTCCCCAAATTATGGGAACATGACACAAAGCTTTCAAATCACACTGAAAATTTTCTAATATTGAGCTAACCCTAGAATTTAGATATTGGTAGCATCTTAAAATTATAAGCCATCACTGTTCAGTACTTAATATCTACGTGAAGATCATAGCTCAGCCAGGCACTACTTCTTAGAACTAACAGCCCAATCCAAAAATAAATCAAAACAACCAGTGCGTATTCATACAAGCGCCATACACAAAGCAAATATATTTAGGATTAGCGTCCATGTATGAAATCAAATCACTTGATAATTTAGTCAGTCAGTCATTGATTGTAGCATAAAGTGCCTGTAATTATTTCAGAAATGGAAATTTACAAATTACTTCCAAATTTCAAAACAATATTGAAAACAATCCAAACACTAAACCTGTACGATTACAGTCAGTAAGCAATAGAGCAATCAGCCTCTACATTGTGAATTGGCACTAAACTGACAGTATCATTCCCCCATGATTTTTGCACCTTACCCAGGTCTGGCAATTCCCCTCCTTATACTGTGCCTAACTAAGTTTTGCTGGGAATCCAATGGGATCAGAAGTTTGGGGTGTAAGGCTGCCTACTTGGCAGCTGCATATACTTGCCCACTACTTTAGAAACATGATCAGTTTCATCAGCATGAGCCAGATATCTTGATAACTGTCAGATTGATTGGACAAAGTAGCATTACTATAATGCTGCCCGCCCCTTGGGAGTTAACAATCCTCAATGTTCCCACAAGGCTCCAAAATCGTGGATCATATTAAAAGCACAATGAAGAGTCGGTGTATATAAGTAGATTTTCCTTTTGATAGGATGAAAGCATGTCGATTCCCAACGTTGGCTCCGAGATAACATTAAAGACACATTACTCCCCATTAGCCACATTTCAACAGCTAAAGCAAGGGCCAGGCATTTGCCCCTGGGGTTTTTGATGTTTTGTTACCAGTCTCACAGGTGAAATGCTGGGGCCTGCCTGTTCCCATTTTCAGGATCCCCTCAGGAAAACGTTGTCCAGCAGTGGTCATGAGGTAGGGTCCTCCCCCCGTGGGTATCCTGGTTCCAATCAACCCTTTGGGACCGCGAGGACGCTGAATATAATTTGTTTTACCTGTAACTTGCATCATGGTTCAGTCTGGTTCTGGCCATCCCAATAGAAAACCATCACTCACCTCATTTGTGACTAGAAATTCCTGGACTTGTTTGTACTGTTGGTCTGGATCATGTCAGCGACTCCAGACAGAAATCACTGCAAAAGCATCAGGTTAAATAAAGGTAATTGAGCTTCTTGATTATTGTTCAATTGTTTGTCACTTCCATCAGACAGATAAGCGTATCTTTCAGTCTTGTAAAACAAGCCATTTGTATTCAGGCTACTCCTAGAATTTTACTGCACTTGCATCCGTATCACACTTGGATACACTGAGCGAATTTGGCCGGTTTGGTCTTGCAGTTAGAGGCATGCTTCATTTACATTACTCTAGTCCCTGGGATGGGACCCGGTTTAGGATGGCACAAGTCACTCATCCCCATGATATCGACTATTAAGACTGGATGCTTCATTTTTAAAAGAAGGAAAAAAGTTCAACAAGTGCCTGCTTTAAATTAAGGCTGGGGACAATCAGGAGATGATTCAATTCCCTACAGTGTGGAAACAGGCCCAACAAGTCCACACCGATCCTACGGAGAATAAACCACCTAGACCCATTTCCGTCTGACTAATGCACCTAACACTACAGCCAGGTTAGCATGGCCAATTCACCTGACATGCACATCTTTGGACTATGGGAAGAAACCGGAGCACCCAGAGGAAACCCACACAGACACAGGGAGAATGTGCAAACTCCACACAGACAGCCATCCAAGGCTGGCATTAAACCCAGGACCCTAGCACCGTGAGGCAGCAGTGCCAACCACATAGCCACAGGGCTCAGCAGGTATACAGGAATCAAATCCCAATCCTCGAAAAGGGTCGGTATGCCAGAAATAGATTCTACTTGGAATCCCGAGCGTAAGTTTATTTTATTTGATAGTATTGATGCTTTAGCCTTGTTTATATATTCCTCAACCTTAGTGGCCTTACATTAGAAAACAATGTCATTCCTAATTTCTCTTCCATATATACACCCATTCACAATCACTTCCCCAGCTTTTGGGAGTTTCAACTGATTAAAAATATAATATATTTTATCCCCCAATCATATGCAGAATTTTTTAAACTGGCCAATAATGTAGCTTTTCATTCTAAATTAACAATTAATTAATGCAGTCATGTTTTAAATTAACCATGAATCAAACTGACAGGTCACTGGCAATGTGTAAAAGAATCCTGCCAATTAGTTTTGATTCAGGTTAGTACAATTGATTTATTATAAACATAAATAACATTGTATATAATTAATAATACATATTTATGATAATAAATATAATAATCTGTAATTCAGTGTGGAAACCCAACAAGTGACTAACATATTTTAAAACTGTACTCTGCTGGTTTATCCTTCTTATTACATCATTCTCTTCCCTTCTGTAATTGATCTCCTTGCCTCGATTTTCATTTTAACCTCATTTAATCAATTTATCAATTTAGCTTGTCTAACTTTAAAGCCTGTTCCTAACTATACATTTTGGAATCTTAATTGTCATAATCTGAAAACTAGTTTTCAGATCTGAATTTTCAGCTAATCAAAAATTGGAAGAGGAGAATAACTAAATCGGTGATTTATCTCATTCACTTGTCCTGGTCACTGTATCACATGGTTGTGATATTATGGAGCTTGCCAGCTCCATGGCAATGTGGCAGTGATGCTGCAAAAGAAAGTGGTTGGTATACCATCCTATTCCTCGATATGTTTGCCTGTCCCTATTTTCCAAAGGTTGGAATGCTGGGTGACAGCAATACCTGTTTAAGTCAGGCAGTAGTCCTTTTTAATCCGTTAGGGACACCTAATGATATGGATAGAATCAGTTTCAATTTTTGAAGAGAGCACTGAGTGGAGTGGTATCAAGCATACTTTATGCATTACTGAGTGGGGATCCAGCTGAAGAAGATTATGGAAAATAAGTTTTCAATTATTTTTGTGGACATTGGAGGATCAACAGAGCTTAGTTCTCATTGTCTTGTTTTGGGATCAGATCTCCTCTGTTTTAATATATCAATTAATATTAGTTTTACAATATATATCTAAGTATTATACATCATTTTATTTTCTTATTTAATTTATATATATGAAATTCATTTATTCAGTATTTAATATTTAAAATGTAAAATACATACAGTTCCCAACTTTGAAATTCACTATAATACCCAGTTTTAGTCCCTTAAGAAACTTAATTTTGGATTTAAATTAAGTAGTCCTGCCTAGTCATTGCTCCATTATAATGCTATAGGTCGTGAAATAACTGGAGCTGCCTTGAAAGCATTTGTTTATTCAAATTAAAAAAACTTCTAATGTATGCATAATGGCCACATCCAAGGACACAGATATTAACCATGGGATTTTCTTTTGATGATTTATTACAATCTAATGTTGAACTGAAACTTCAACTGTATTGAGGGAATGGACTTCCTGAATAAATCTATGGCTGGCACATCATAATCACCAATGAAACTCATCAGTATTAACATTAAATGGAAACAAATGAGTCTGAAACAAAAAAAAAGGTTATAATGTTGTTTTCCTCCGTATTAAGCTGATTTGAAATCTAATAAGATTAGCTTTCATGTTAGGATAACAGAGATTAGTTAGAAACTGACAGTAAGGCAGTCATGACCTGTAAAAAGAACAGGAGGTAATATTTTATTTCATAATCACTGAAAAATCCTTAACCTTAAAAGAAATCATGTTAAATTTCCATAATAGAAATCAGATTCGAAACATCCCGGTTCTCAAGCTCCAGGGAACAAAGTACAAACATTCAATCACCAAATGTGCATTCAAACCGAATCACAAAGGGTTAAACTTGCTAGTAGCTGTACAGCTCTTTTTCCTCTCTCTCACGCACACACACACCATATCACAGTTTTTAGCTTGGGAGTTTATTCTGATAAATGCTGGCTGTGGCATCATTGCTTAACCAAGTGTGGAAGAATTGTTACCGCTGGCCAGCCTTATCTTTTAACACTTCAGGAAAGAACAACAGCCACCTTCCATATTCCATAAACAAAGAATACTCACCTAAACAAACAGAAAAAGCAACAAAGCAAGACAAGCCGAACTGAACAGATGCAACAAGTACAACAAAACTAATGAGTGGCCAACCATCGAACCTTTGAGTGGGGAAGAGGGATTATTTTGTGAAAAACTGGTGATTCATCCTCTGCCTCTTCCACAAGGCCGTAATAGAACGATGGAGTTGATTGGGGGGGGGGCTTCAACCCAGCCTAGAATGTTTGTATGTTTGTTAAGACTGCTGTAACTACAGAGAGAGACAGGCAGTTTAATAGCATAGAATTGTACTGTGCATTAATAGCATTTAAATTCCAAGCTTGATCGCCGGAATAGGATTCAGAAAATTATCTAAAACGTTCCAAAACAATCCTCAGCAGACTCCTTATTTTTGGCGTGATGTTCAAGGATATGAGTAAAGCCAATAGACTTTGTTAATATAACCGATGCAGCGGCGGGAATATTATATTGGCGTTGTTGTTCCTGGACTACAGCATTAGCGAAAGCAGTAAAGTTATTGAGAATTAATTAAAACATCTATACATTCCAAAGAGTGAGCAGCCTGTAAGGAAGAGTTTGAAATGGGAGCCACAAAAAAAGGAACACTACTCATCTAAATCCGAATAATCATTGTCTTCCTCGTTAAAACTACAGCCAACCATCGAACTGCACAGTGCTGTGTTTTTTAACTAGTCACTTGTGACTTCTCCTTTTGATTCAGTTGTTTTGCCTGAGCACGTTCACTTTTAAGAGCCTCAAAAGACTTCATAGCAGCATTTGCAGTTAATTCAATCCCCAATTTGGTGGCAGTATCCTGCCACGGGCACAAAACTGATTCTTTGTGCCTCTCATCACAAAACTGTTGCCATAGTCCAATTAACTCTTTCGTTCCCAGTCCCATGTTATGTTGCCAGATCAATTGCTGAGCTGATTTAACCAATTGGACAGATTTGAGGACACCCAATGGCCATTCTTCATCACCCAATGTTTATTTAGACATCCAGACAGTTTTCTAAAGGCCCCAGACTTTTCGGGAAATTTTACACATAATTTTACTAACTGATGATGGATCATTTGTTCTGTCTATGTAATTACCTATGTGGGCGGCACGGTGGTACAGTGGTTAGCACTGCTGCCTCACAGCGCCAGAGACCCGGGTTCAATTCCCGCCTCAGGCGACTGACTGTGTGGAGTTTGCACGTTCTCCCCGTGTCTGCGTGGGTTTCCTCCGGGTGCTCCGGTTTCCTCCCACAATCCCAAGATGTGCAGGGTCAGGTGAATTGGCCATACTAAATTATCTGTAGTGTTAGGTAAGGGGTAAATGTAGGGGTATGGGTGGGTTTCGCTTCGGCGGGGCGGTGTGGACTTGTTGGGCCGAAGGGCCTGTTTCCACACTGTAATCTAATCTAATCTACCCATTTTAAAATTACTTCAGTTCTATAGCAACTAATTTAAAAAAAAATCACTAATCAGACTTCTACACAGACTAATTATTTCACAAAACCTTTTTAAAAAAATTAACTTTTATTATAAAATATCGCAATATAACTTCATTTTAAAAATCAGCATAAGTATTGATTATTTATTCATTTATTAACTTATTAAGTATTAGGTTATTATTAATATAATAAAATATATAATTAAAAACTGGGGTCCTCTTCCCTCCCTAAACACTTTAAATATCGAACTTCTTTAATAACTGCCTATATTGGAACTGTTGAGGGTAACAGCTTCCGAAAATACTGCTGAAAATACAAACATCCGATTTCTGTACAACCTGGAAATGTACAAAGCTCGGCGCATCCAAACTTTTTTCAAAAACCCGGAAATTAACGAAGTTCAAGCGATCGAAGTTTTATTTTAAAACCGAAAAGAAACGAAGTTCAAACGATCCAAACCCGAAAATAAACGTAAAAAGTTTACGCAATCGAAGTTTTTTTTTTAAAACCCAAAAATTAACAAGGCTTGGGAATTCAGATTTCAACCCTCCCCTCAGAGTTGAGCAATTTCCAAAGCCCACTGCCCAGTACCAAAGCGCCCTCAACTTCAATTAATCTCTCTTTTTTTTAACATTTAAGAAGTCCCCCAGACTCAACCCTTGCTAAGACCGATCCTTTAGGGCTGGACTGGAAAACAAACAGGGAGGGGTCATGTCAGACACCACTTGAATGAGAGGAAAACCAAACGCTCTTAAAATACACAGTAGTAAAGGACATTTAAATCTTACGCTGTTCACAATCTGTCCGAGCCGAAAACGTGTCACAGCACCAAAATGAAGAACCGAGACCCCTCAAGAGGGGCTTCTTGGTTCGAGATCGGTCAAAAGAATCGACACATGTGGTCTGTTCAAAAAGGAAGGGCCATTAGTTTATTGAATTAAAGTACCTTGATGCAATTCTGTCCAGCAACACAGAGATTAAAGCTTCTGTGTTCTGTGGTGAAGTTGCGCAATTACATTTGAAAATTACACATTATTTATATGTTCTTTAAGAAATAGTACAGCCTTAATTACAAAAAAGACCATCACATATAGTAAGGTGACATGATTTCCAGCAAATTAATCCAATCTTATTTCCTGGGAAAGGGCTCTTAATTACAAGAAAAGTCCAATAAACTGTAATGTGGTGATATAATTGAGAACAGGCTAATCCAATGGTATTCCTTGTAAAAGAAATCTTATTTACATAAGTTGTCATGCTGTGAGAAACAGAGCTCACAATATAATAAATTTCAGTTTGAGTCAAATTCTGAAGCAGCGAATTTTATTGAAATGTTCTTGCACGAATCGGTGACTAGCAAGTAGCCACCCCAATCCAGAAATTACTCCACAATTTATACAGTTTAATTCTCGGTACATCCCCATTTACCTCATTGACCTTCAAACCTATCACTATTCCTGATTGTGTTCTGCCCCTGCCTAGCTGCGCCCTGCCCTTGTTTACTTCTCCACCTACTCCAAGCCGGGCGACCCTCACCCCTATCCCTTATTTGTAAGTGACTTGGCTCACTTCAGTGCTGACATGAGGGAAACGCGCTGAGCTTGGCATATCTTGATGTTCTTTTGACCTTATCTGTCTGTCTGGAACATCTTCCATTGTTTGCAGGCACATTTCATTCCTGTATGCATATTTTAGCGAAAGAAAAGTTGCTATGGTTTTCTTCCACATAGTTTTCTTTCCTGTGTTAGTTTTTATTTTTGCCTTCATAAGCAATCACTAATTCAGCTTTTAGCTGATACTGGTGTTAATAAGCAATTATTAATTTGGCTGAAACAATCATATACTGATGTTAATAAACCATTATGGTTGCAGAAGTAACACTGTTTTACCTACATCCCACACATGCCATGTGTCAGTTCAATGTTAGTTCAAATGGTAAATTAATGTGTCAGTATTCAATTTATGAAAACACTGTTGTCCCCATATCTTTGAATTTCAGCTTAATTCTGCAAATCAGGCCATTTTAGACTATTGGTTTAAATCAAGAAACCATATTGGAGTAAATAGAAATCTACACAAACTTGTTGCCTAAATTCAAATTTTAGATCCTCATAACCAGGAGATTTAGAGTCTCCTAGGTTTAGGGCACTGACTCTGTGCTGGCTGGTTAAACAAATATAACCAGAAGATTTAGAGTCTCCTCAGTTAAGGCACTGTCTCTGTACTGTCTGTTTAAATATATATAACCAGGAGATTTAGAATATCCTCAGTTTCCAATTCAAGCTATGTGCTGGATGAATAGATACATATATATATATATATATATATATATATATATATATACACAGCAGATTTAGAGTCTCCTCAGTTTAGGGCACTGAGTCTGAGCTGTGTGTTTAAATGTATAAAACCAGGAGATTTAGAGTTTGCTCAGTTTAGGGCATGATTCTATGCTGAGTGCCTAAATAAATATGTGACCAGGAGATTTGGAGTCTGCTCATTCTAGGGCTCAGATAATGTGCTGGAAGGATATATATATGTATATATATAATCAGGAGAATTAGTGTCTCCTCAGTTTTGGGCACTGAGTCTGTGCTGGCTGGTTAAATAAATATATATAACCAGGACATTTAGAGTCTTCTCAGTTTAGGGCACTGATTCTCTGCTGGCTGGTTAAATAAATATTTATAACTAGGAGATTTAAAGTGTATTCAGTTTAGGACACTGACTCTGTGCTGGCTGGTTTAAAGAACATAACCAGGAGATTTACAGTCTCCTCAGTTTAGGGTACTGACTCTGTGCTGGCTGGTTAAATAAATATATTTATCCAGGATATTTAGAATCTGCTCAATATAGGGCACTGACTCTGTGCTGCCTGGATAAATCAAAATATATAACCAGGAGAGTTAGACTCCCCTCAGATTAGTGCATTGTCTCTGTTTTGGCTGGTTAAATATATATATAAAACCAGGGGATTTGGAGTCTCCTCAGTTTTGCGTCCTGTCTCTGGGCTGGCTGGTTAATTATCTTCGAGCAGAAGATTTTGAATCTCCTCAGTTTAGGGCACTGCCTCGGTGTTGGCTGGTTAAATATATATGACCAGGAGATTTACACTCTCCTCAGTTTAGGGCACTGTGCTGGCTGGTTAACTAACTGTATATAACCAGGACATTCAGATTATCCTTAGTTTAGGGCACTGATTCTCTGCTAGCTGGTTAAATAAATATATATAACCAGGAGATTTAAAGTGTACTCAGTTTAGAGCACTGACTCCGGGCTGGCAGATTAAGTATATATATTCAAGAGATTTAGAGTCTTCTCAGCTATGGGCCCCAGACTCTGTTCTGGCTGGTTAAATAAATATATATAGGAGATTTACAGTCTCCTCAGATTAGGGCACTGACTAAGTGCTGGCTGGTTTAATATACATGACCAGGAGATTTAGAGTCTCCTCAGGTTAGAGCTCTGACTCCGGGCTGGCTGATTACGTGTATATAACCAGGAGATTTAGAGTCTCCTCAGTTAAGGGAACTGTCTCTGCGCTTGTTGGTCAAATAAATATATATAACCAGAAATTTGGAGTCTCCACAGTTTAGAGCACTGACTCTGTGCTGGCTGGTTGAATAAATATATGCATCGAGAAGATTTAAGGTCTCCTCAGGTTACGATACTCTCTCTGTTCTGGCTGGTTAAATATATATAACCAGGAGACTCAGAGTATCCTCAGGTTTGGGTCCTGCCTCTGGGCTGGTTGTTTAATTATCTATGAGCAGAAGCTTTTGATTCTCCTCACCTTAGGGCACTGACTCTGGGCTGGCTGGTTAAATATATCAAACCAGGAGACTTAGAGTCTCCTCACTTTAGGGCACTGACTCTGTGCTGGGTGGTTAAATAAATATACATAATTAGGAGATTTGGAGTCTCCTCAGTTTAGGGTGCTGACTCTGCGCTGGCTGGTTAAATATACATAACCAGGAAATTTGGAGTCTCCACAGTTTAGGGCACTGACTCTGTGCTGGCTGGTTAAATATATATATTTAGGGCACAGAGCCCTAAGCTGACGAGACTCTAAATCTCCCGGATGTATATATTTATTTAACCAGCCAGCACAGAGTCAGTGCTCTAAACTGAGGAGACTCTAAATCTCTTGGTTATATCTACGTATTTAACCAGCCAGCCCACAGTCAGTGCCCCAAACTGAGGAGACTCTAAATATTCCAGTTATAAAAACTTTAACCAGCCACCACACAGTCATTGTCCTAAACTGAGGAGATTATAAATCTCCTGGTTCTCAGTCAGTGCCCTCAAAGGTGAAGAATTTAAATCTCCTGGATGTACGTGTTTATTTAACCAGCCAGCACAGAGTCATTGCCTTAACTGAGTAGACTGTACATCTCCTGGTTATGTATATTTAAACAGTAAGCACAGAGTTAATGCCCTAAACTGAGGAGACTCTAAATCACCTGGTTATATATATATTTAACCAGCCAGCACAGAGTCAGTGCCCTAATCTGAGAAGATTTTAAATCTCCTGATTACATAAAGTTAATTAGCCAGCCAGCAGAGAATCAGTGCACTAAACTGAGGAGACTCTAAATGTTCTGGTTACATATATTTAACCAGCCGGCAAAGAGACAGTGCCCTAAACTGAGGAGACTCTAAATGTTCTGGTTACATATATTTCAACAGCCGGCAAAGAGACAGTGCCCTAAACTGAGGAGACTCTAAATCTCCTTGATATATTTATTTATTTTACCAGCCAGCACAGAGTCAGTGCCCTAAATTGAGGAGACTCTAAATCACCTGGTTATATATGTATTTATCCATCCAGATTATAGTCTGGGCGGCATGGTGACACAATGGTTAGCACTGCTGCCTCACGGCGCCAGAGACCCGAGTTCAATTCCTGCCTCAGGCGACTGACTGTGTGGAGTTTGCATGTTCTCCCCGTGTCTGTGTGGGTTTCATCCGGGTGCTCCGGTTTCCTCCCACAGTCCAAAGATGTGCGGGTCAGGTGAATTGGCCATGCTAAATTGTCTGTAGTGTTAGGTAAGGGATAAATGTAGGGGTATGGGTGGGTTGCGCTTCGGCGGGTTGGTGTTGACTTGTTGGGCCGAAGGGCCTGCTTCCACACGGTATGTAATCTAATAGTCACATCCCTGAACTGTGGCGACTCTAAATCTTCTAGTTATATATAATTATTTAATGTGCCAGCCCACAGTTAGTGCCCTAAATTGAGGAGACTCTAAATCTCCTGGTTATATATATTTGACCAGCCAGCCCACAGTCATTGCCCTAAACTAAGGAGACTCGAAATCTCCTGATTATGCATATTTATTTAACCAGCTAGCCCAGAGGCAGTGTCCTTAGCTGAGGAGACTCTAAATCTCCTGGATAAATATATTTATTTAACCAGCCAGAACAGAGTCACTGCCCTAAACTGAGGAGACTCAAAATCTTCTGCTCACATAATTCACCAACCAGCCCAGAGGGAGGATCCAAAACTGAGGAGACTATAAATCTCCTGGTTATATATTTTGATTTAACCAGGCAGCACAGAGTAAGTGCCCTTTCTTGAGCAGACTCTAAATATTCTGGTTATATAGATTTCACCTGCCAGCACAGAGTCAGTGCCCTTAACTGATGAAACTCTAAATCTGTTGGTTTAGGGCACTGACTATGGGCTGGGTTAAATAAATATATATAACTAGCAGATTTAGTGTCTCCTCAGTTGAGGTCTCAGTCTATGTGCTGGATGGATAAGTACATATTAATAATCAGGACATTTAGAGTCTCCTCAGTTTAGGGCAATGACTGTGTGGTGGCTGGTTAATTTTTTTATAACCAGAATATTTAGAGTCTCCTCAGTTTGGGGCACTGACTCTGTGCTTGATGGTTAAATAAATGTATACATCCAGGAGATTTAGGGTCTCCTCAGTTTAGGGCACTGACTCTGTGCTGGCTGATTAAATAAATGTGTACATCCAGGAGATTTAAGAGTCTCCTCAGTTTCAGGCACTGACTCTGTCCTGGCTGTTTAAATATATACAATCAGGATATTTAGAGTAACCTCAGTTTCAGGCACTGACTCTTTGCTAGCAGGTTCATTATGAATAACCAGGAGATTTAGAGTCTCCTCATTTTGACGCCATGAATCGGTGCGAGATGGTTAATTAAATATAACCTGGAGATTTAGAGACTCCTCATTTCAAGGCACTGACTGTGTGGTGGCTGGTTAATTTTTTTATAACCAGGATATTTAGAGTCTCCTTAGTTTGGGGCAGTGTCTCTGGGCTGGCTGGTTAAAAAATAAGTATAACCAGGAGATTTAGAGTTGCCTCAGTTTCGGGCACTGACTTTTTGCTGGCTTGTTAAATAAATATATAAAACCAGGAGATTCAGGTTCTCCTCAGTCTAGAGCACTGACTCTGTGCTGGATGGTTTAATAAATATATATAACCAGGAGATTTAGAGTCTGTTCAGTTTATGGCACTGACTTTGTCCTGGCTGGTTAAATAAAAAAAAAAATAACAGGAGATTTAGAGTCTCCTCAGTAAAGGGCACTATCTCTGTGCTGTCTGTTTAAATATATATAACCAGAAATTTAGAGTCTCCTCAGTTTAGGGCACTGACTTGCGCTGGCGGGTTAAATAAATATATATAACTCGGTGATTTTGAGTCTCCTCAGATTAGGGCTCAGACTATGTGCTGGATGGATAAATACACATAAATTACCATGAGTTTTAGAGTCTCCTTAGTTTAAGGAACTGACTGTGTGCTGTCTGTTTAAATATATATAACCAGGCGATTTAGAGTCTCCTCAGTTAAGGCACTGACTCTGTGCTATCTGGTTAATTATATATAACCAGGAGATTTAGAGTCTCCTCACTTTAGGGCACTGACTGTGTGGTGGCTGGTAAAACTTTTTGTAACCAGGAGATTTAGAGTCTGTTCAGTTTGGGGCACAGACTCTGTGATGGCTGGTTAAATAAATTGATAAAATCAGTAGAGTTTGATTTCTGCAGGTGAGTTAAATAAATATATATAACCAGGAGATTCAGATTCTCCTCAATCTAGAGCACTAACTCTGTGATTGATGGTTAAATTAAAAAAACCAGGAGACGTAGCGTCTCCTCAATTAAGGGCACTGACTCTGTGCTGTCTGTTTAAATATATATAACCAGGAGATTGAGATATTCCTCAGTTTAGGGCACTGACTCTGTGCTGTCTGTTTAAATATATATAACCAGGAGATTGAGATATTCCTCAGTTTAGGACACTTACTATGTGGTGGCTAGGTAAATATACATAACCAGGAGATGTAGAGTGTCCTCAGTTTAGGGCACTGACTGTGTGTTGGCTGGTTAAATAAATATATATAACTACGAAATTTAGATTCTGCGCATTATTCGACACTCACTCTGTGCTGGTTGGTTAAATAAAACCAAGAGATATAGATTCTGCTCACTAAGGGCACTGACTCTGTGCTGTCCATTTAAATATATATAACCAGGAGATTCAGCTTCTCCTCAGTTTGGGGTACTGACTCTGTGCTGGATGGTTTAATAAATATATATAACCAAGAGATTTAGAGTCTGTTCATTATAGGCACTGACTCTGTGCTGGCTGGTGAAATAAACATATATAAACAGGAAATATAGAGTCTCCTCAGATTAGGGCACTGACTCTGTTCTGGCTGGTTAAATATATGTATAACCAAAAGATTTAGAGTCTCATCAGTTTACGTCACTGACTCTGTGCTGGCTGGTTAAATAAATATATTTATCCAGTCTCCGCAGCTAAAGGCACTGACTCTGGCTGGCTGGTTAAATAAACATATTGAACTTGGAGATGTAGAGTCTCCTTAGTTTAGGGCACAGTCTCTGCGCTGCTGGTCAAATACAAATGTGTAATCTGTAGATTTAGAGTCTCCACAGTTTAGGGCACTGCCTCTGTGCTGCATGGTTAAATGTATATAACCAGGAAATTTGGAGTCTCCTCAGATTAGGGCACAGACTGTGGCTTGGCTCGTTAAATAAATACATATATTCAGGAGATCTAGAATCTCCTCAGCTAAGGGCACTGACTCTGTGTTGGCTGGTTAAATATATATATTTAGGGCACAGAGTCAATGCACTAAGCTGACGAGACTCTAAATCTCCTGGATGTATATATTTGTTTAACCAGCCAGCATAGAGTCAGTGCTCTAAACTGAGGAGACTCTAAATCTCTTGAATATATCTATGTATTTAATCAGCCAGCCCAGAGTCAGTGCCTCAAACTGAGGAGACTGTAATTTTCTAGTTATAAAAATTTTAACCAGTCACCACACAGTCATTGCCCTAAACTGAGGAGACTATAAATCTCCTGGTTCTCGGACAGTACCCTCAAAGGTGGAGAATTCAAGTCTCCTGGTTATACGTGTTTATTTAACCAGCCAGCACAGAGTCAGTGCCTTAACTGAGTAGACTGTATATCTCCTGGTTATGTATATTTAAACAGTAAGCACAGAGTCAGTGCGCTAAACTGAGGAGACTCTAAATTACCTGGTTGTATATATTTAACCAGCCAGCACAGAGACAGTCACCTTATCTGAGAAGACTCCAAATCTCCTGATTACATATACTTAATTAGCCAGCCCAGAGTCAGCGCTCTTATCTAAATCTTCTGGTTATGTATATTAAACCAGCCAGCACAGAGTCAGTGCCATAAACTAAGGAGACTGTAAATCTCCTGTTTATATATATTTATTTAACCAGCCAGCAGAGAATCAGTGCCCTAAACTGAGGAGACTCTAAATCACCTGGTTATATATATTTCACCAGCCGGCAAAGAGACAATGCCCTAAACTGAGGACACTCTAAATCTCCTGGATATTTATATTTATTTTACCAGCCAGTACAGAGTCAGTGCCCTAAACTGAGGAGACTCTAAATCACCTGGTTATATATGTATTTATCCATCCAGAACATAGTGACATCCCTGAACTGTGGAGACTCTAAATCTCCTGGTTATATATATTTATTTAACGTTCCAGCCCACAGGCAGTGCCCTAAACTGAGGAGACTCCAAATTTCCTGGTAATATATATCTAAACAGACAGCACATGGCCAGTGCCCTTAACTGAGGAGACTCTAAATCTCCTGGTTATATATATTTTTTTAACCAACCAGCTCACAGTCGGTGCCCTAAACTGAGGAGACTCTAAGTCTCCTGGTTATATATATTTGACCAGCCAGAACAGAGTCAGTGCCCTAAACTGAGGAGATTTAAAATCTTCTGGTTATATATATTTGACCAGCCAGCCCACAGTCATTGCCCTAAACTAAGGAGACTCAAAATCTCCTGATTATGCATATTTATTTAACCAGCTAGCCCAGAAGCAGTGTCCTTAGCTGAGGAGACTCTAAATCTCCTGGATAAATATATTTATTTAACCAGCCAGCGCAGAGTCATTGCCCTAAACTGAGGAGACTCAAAATCTTCTGTTCACATAATTCACCAACCAGCCCAGAGGCAGGACCCAAAACTGAGGAGACTATAAATTTCCTGGTTATATGTTTTAATTTAACCAGGCAGCACAGAGTAAGTTCCCTTTCTTGAGCAGACTCTAAATATTCTGGTTATATATATTTCACCTGCTAGCACAGAGTCAGTGCCCTTAACTGATGAGACTCTAAATCTGCTGGTTTAGGGCACTGACTGTGCGCTGGCAGGTTAAATAAATATATATAACCAGGAGAGTCAGAGTCTCCTCAGTTTGGGGCACTGATTCTGTGCTGACTGATTAAATAAATATATGTAACCAGGAGATTTAGAATCTCCTCAGTTTAGGGCACTGACTCTGTGTTGGCTGCTTAAATATATATATGTAACCAGGAGATTTCGTATCTCCTCAGTTTAGAGCTCAGACTATGTACTGGATGGATAAAAACATATATATGACCAGGAGATTTAGAGTCTCCTCATTTCAAGGAACTGACTCTGTGCTGTCTGTTTAAATATATATATAAAACCAGGAGTTTTAGAGTCTCCTCACTTTAGGGCACTGACTTTGTGCTGTCTGTTCAAATATATATAACCGGGAGTTTTAGAGTCTCCTCAGTTAAGGCAGTGACTCTGTGCTGACTGATTAATTATATATAACCAGGAGATTTAGAGTCTCCTCAGTTTAGGGCACTGACTGTGTGCTGGATGGTTTAATAAATATATCTAACCAGGAGATTGAGAGTCTGTTCAGTTTAGAGCACTGACTCTGTGCTGGCTGGTTAAATGAATGTATATAACTATGACATTTACAGTCTGCTTATTATACGGCACTGACTGTGGGCTAGCGGGTTAACTAAATATATATAACTAGGAGATTTGCATTCGCCCCAGTTTAGGACTCAGAGTATGTGCTGGATGGATAAATACACATATATAACCAGGATATTTAGAGTATCCTCAGTTTGGGGCACTTACTCTGGACTGACTGGGTAAATAAATATATAACCAGGAGATGTAGAGTCAGATCATTTTAGGGTTCAGACAATGTGCTGGCTGGTTAAATAAACCAACATAATCAGGGAATTTAGTGTCTCCTCAGTTTAGGGCACTGACTCTGTGCTGGCTGGTTAAATAAACATATATAAACAGGAAATATAGAGTCTCCTCAGTTTAGGGCACTGTCTCTGTGCTGGCTCGTTAAATAAATATAACCAGGAGATTTAGAGTCTCCTCATTTTAAGGCATTGACCGTGTGGTGGGTAGGTAAAAGTTTTGTTACCAGTATATTTAGAGTCTCTTCAGTTTGGGGCACTGACTCAGTGCTGAGTGCTTGAACAAATATATATATATAACCACGAGATTCAGAGTCCCCTCCGTTTAGGGCACTGACTGTGCTGGCAGGTTAAATACATATATGTAACCAGGACATTTAGAGCCTGATCATTATAGGTAACTCACTCTGTGCAGTCTGTTTAAATATGTATAACCAGGAGATTTAGGGTCTCCTCAGTTTAGGACACTGATTCTGAGGTGGCTGGTTAAATAAATATATATATAACCAGGACAGTTAGTGTCTGATCATTATAGGGCACTGAATCTGAGCTGTTATGGTTAAATAAATATAAATATAACCAGAATATTTAGAGTCTCCTCACTTTAGGGCACTACTCTGTGCGAGCTGATTAAATAAATATATTTAACCAGGACTTCTTGAGTCTGCTCATGATAGGGCACTGACTCTATCCTGGCTGGTTAAATACAAAGATATAACCAGAATATTTAGAGTCTCCTCAGTTTAGGGCACTGACTCTGTGCTGTCTGTTTAAATATATATAACCAGGATTCTTAGACTCTCCTCAGTTTAGGGCACTGACTGTGTGGTGGCTTGTTAACATTATTATAACCAGGATAATTAGATTCTCCTCAGTTAAGGGGACTATCTCTGTGCTGTCAACCAGGAGATTTAGTGTCTCCTCAGTGAAGGGCACTGACTCTGTGCTGTCTTTATAAATATATATGAGCAGAAAGTTTAGAGTCTCCTCATATTAGGGCACTGACTCTGTGCTATCTTTTTAAATATATATGAGCAGAAAATTTAGAGTCTCTTCAGTATAGGGCACAGACTCTGTGTTGGCTGGTTAAATAAACAGGAGATTGAGAGTCTCCTCAGTTTTTGGCACTGACTCTGTGCTGGCTGATTAAATAAATATATATAACCAGGACTTTTTGAGTCTGCTCAACATTGGGCACTGACTCCGTGCTGGCTAGGTAAATACAAAGATATAACCAGGATATTTAGGGTCTCCTCAGTTTAGGGCTCAGACTATGTGCTGGGTGGAGAAGTACACATATATACAACCTGGATATTTAGAGTCTCTTCAGTTTAGGGCACTGACTGTGTGGTGGCTGTTTAAAATTATTATTAGTAGGATAATTAGATTCTACTCAATTAAGGGGACCATCTCACCGCTGTCTGTTTAAATATACATAAACCTGGAGTTTTAGAGCCAGCTCAGTGAAGGGCAGTGACTCTGTGCTGTCTGGTTAAATATATGTAAGCAGAAAATTTAGAAAGTCCGCAGTTTAGGGCACAGACTGTGGGCTGGTGGGTTAAAACAATATATATAACTGGGAGATTTACGGACTCCTCAGTTTAGGGCTCAGAGTTTATTCTATAAGACAGGAGGAAGCCGAGACGCTGCTGCAGCTCCTTTATTTTATGTAATACAGGAGGAAGCAGTGTCACTGCTCCAGTTCCTGTATTTTCTATAATACAGGAGGAAGCAGTGATGCTGCTCCAGCTCCATTATTTTCTATAATACAGGAGGAAGCAGTGATGCTGCTCCAGCTCCATTATTTTCTACAATACAGGAAGAAGCAGTGACGCTGCTCCAGCTCCATTATTTTCTACAATACAGGAAGAAGCAGTGACGCTGCTCCAGCTACTTTATTTTCAATAATATAGGAGGAAGCAGTGACGCTGCTCCAGCTACATTATTTTCAATAATATAGGAGGAAGCAGAGACGATGCTCCAGCTCCTTTATTTTCTATAATACAGGAGGAAGCAGTGACACTGCTCCAGCTCCTTTATTTTCTATAATACTGGAGGAAGCAGTGACGCTGCTCCTGCTCCTTTATTTTCTATAATACAGGACGAAGCAGAGACGCAGCTCCAGCTCCTTTATTTTCTATATTACAGGAGGAAGCAGTGACACTGCTCCAGCTCCTTTATTTTCTATAATACTGGAGGAAGCAGTGACGCTGCTCCTGCTCCTTTATTTTCTATAATACAGGAGGAAGCAAAGATGCTACTCCAGCTCCTTGATTTTATATAATACAGGAGGAATATGACACGGTGCACCAGATCCTTTATTTTCTATAATACAGGAGGAAGCAGAGACGCTGCTCCAGCGACTTTATTTTCTATAATACAGGAGGAAGCAGAGACGCTGCTCCAGCTCCTTTATTTTCTATAATACAGGAGGAAGCAGAGACGCTGCTCCAGCTCCTTTATTTTCTATAATACAGGAGGAAGCAGTGACGCTGCTCCAGCTCCTTTATTTTCTATAGTATAGGAGGAAGCAGTGACGCAGCTCCTGCTCCTTTATTTTCTATAATACAGGAGGAAGCAGAGACACTGCTCCAGTTCCTTTATTTTCTATAATACAGGAGGAAGCAGTGACGCTGCTCCAGCTCCTTTATTTTCTATAATACAGGAGGAAGCAGTGACTCTGCTCCAGCTCCTTTATTTTCTATAATACAGGAGGAAGCAGTAACGCCGCTCCAGCTCCTTTATTTTCGAATTACAGGAGGAGGCAGTGACACTGCACCAGCTCCTTTATTTTCTATAATACAGGAGGAAGCAGTGACGCTGCTCCAGCTCCTTTATTTTCGAATTACAGGAGGAGGCAGTGACACTGCACCAGCTCCTTTATTTTCTATAATACCGGAGGAAGCAGTGACTCTGCTCCAGCTCCTTTATTTTCTATAATACAGGAGGAAGCAGTGACGCTGCTCCAGCTCCTTTATTTTCAATAATACAGGAGGAAGCAGTGACTCTGCTCCAGCTCCTTTATTTTCTATAATACAGGAGAAAGCAGTGACGCTGCTCCAGCTCCTTTATTTTCTATAATACAGGAGGAAGCAGTGACGCTGCTCCAGCTCCTTTATTTTCAATAATACAGGAGGAAGCAGTGACGCCGCTCCAGCTCCTTTATTTTCGAATTACAGGAGGAGGCAGTGACACTGCACCAGCTCCTTTATTTTCTATAATACAGGAGGAAGCAGTGACTCTGCTCCAGCTCCTTTATTTTCGATAATACAGGAGGAAGCAGTGACGCTGCTCCAGCTCCTTTATTTTCAATAATACAGGAGGAAGCAGTGACTCTGCTCCAGCTCCTTTATTTTCTATAATACAGGAGGAAGCAGTGACGCTGCTCCAGCTCCTTTATTTTCAATAATACAGGAGGAAGCAGTGACTCTGCTCCAGCTCCTTTATTTTCTATAATACAGGAGGAAGCAGTGACGCTGCTACTGCTCTTTAATTTTCTATAATACAGGAGGAAGCAGCGACGCTGCTCCAGCTCCTTTATTTTCTATAATACAGGAGGAAGCAGAGACGCTGCTCCAGCTCCTTTATTTTCTATAATACAGGAGGAAGCAGAGACGCTGCTCCAGCTCCTTTATTTTCTATAATACAGGAGGAAGCAGTGACGTTCTTCTGTTCCTTTATTTTCTATAATACAGGAGGAAGCAGAGACGCTGCTCCAGCTCCTTTATTTTCTATAATACAGGAGGAAGCAGAGACGCTGCGCCAGCTCCTTTATTTTCTATAATACAGGAGGAAGCAGTGACGTTCTTCTGTTCCTTTATTTTCTATAATACAGGAGGAAGCAGAGACGCTGCTCCAGCTCCTTTATTTTCTATAATACAGGAGGAAGCAGAGACACTGCTCCAGTTCCTTTATTTTCTATAATACAGGAGGAAGCAGTGACGGTGCTCCAGCTCCTTTATTTTCTATAATACAGTAGGAAGCAGTGACGCTGCTCCAGCTCCTTTATTTTCTATAATACAGGAGGAAGCAGTGACGCCGCTCCAGCTCCTTTATTTTCGAATTACAGGAGGAGGCAGTGACACTGCACCAGCTCCTTTATTTTCTATAATACAGGAGGAAGCAGTGACGCTGCTCCAGCTCCTTTATTTTCGAATTACAGGAGGAGGCAGTGACACTGCACCAGCTCCTTTATTTTCTATAATACAGGAGGAAGCAGTGACGCTGCTCCAGCTCCTTTATTTTCGAATTACAGGAGGAGGCAGTGACACTGCACCAGCTCCTTTATTTTCTATAATACAGGAGGAAGCAGTGACTCTGCTCCAGCTCCTTTATTTTCTATAATACAGGAGGAAGCAGTGACGCTGCTCCAGCTCCTTTATTTTCAATAATACAGGAGGAAGCAGTGACTCTGCTCCAGCTCCTTTATTTTCTATAATACAGGAGGAAGCAGTGACGCTGCTCCAGCTCCTTTATTTTCTATAATACAGGAGGAAGCAGTGACGCTGCTCCAGCTCCTTTATTTTCAATAATACAGGAGGAAGCAGTGACGCCGCTCCAGCTCCTTTATTTTCGAATTACAGGAGGAGGCAGTGACACTGCACCCGCTCCTTTATTTTCTATAATACAGGAGGAAGCAGTGACTCTGCTCCAGCTCCTTTATTTTCTATAATACAGGAGGAAGCAGTGACGCTGCTCCAGCTCCTTTATTTTCAATAATACAGGAGGAAGCAGTGACTCTGCTCCAGCTCCTTTATTTTCTATAATACAGGAGGAAGCAGTGACGCTGCTCCAGCTCCTTTATTTTCAATAATACAGGAGGAAGCAGTGACTCTGCTCCAGCTCCTTTATTTTCTATAATACAGGAGGAAGCAGTGACGCTGCTCCTGCTCTTTAATTTTCTATAATACAGGAGGAAGCAGCGACGCTGCTCCAGCTCCTTTATTTTCTATAATACAGGAGGAAGCAGAGACGCTGCTCCAGCTCCTTTATTTTCTATAATACAGGAGGAAGCAGAGACGCTGCTCCAGCTCCTTTATTTTCTATAATACAGGAGGAAGCAGTGACGGTCTTCTGTTCCTTTATTTTCTATAATACAGGAGGAAGCAGAGACGCTGCTCCAGCTCCTTTATTTTCTATAATACAGGAGGAAGCAGAGACGCTGCTCCAGCTTCTTTATTTTCTATAATACAGGAGGAAGCAGTGACGCTGCTCCTGCTCCTTTATTTTCTATAATACAGGAGGAAGCAGTGACGCTGCTCCAGCTCCTTTATTTTCTATAATACAGGAGGAAGCAGTAACGCTGCTCCAGCTCCATTATTTTCTATAATACAGGAGGAAGCAGTGACGCTGCTCCAGCTCATTTATTTTCTATAATACAGGAGGAAGCAGTAACGCTGCTCCAGCTCCTTTATTTTCTATAATACAGGAGGAAGCAGTGACGCTGCTCCAGCTCCTTTATTTTCTATAATACAGGAGGAAGCAGAGACGCTGCTCCAGCTTCTTTATTTTCTATAATACAGGAGGAAGCAGTGACGCTGCTCCAGCTCATTTATTTTCTATAATACAGGAGGAAGCAGTGACTCTGCTCCAGCTCCTTTATTTTCTATAATACAGGAGGAAGCAGAGACGCTGCTCCAGCTTCTTTATTTTCTATAATACAGGAGGAAGCAGTAACGCTGCTCCAGCTTCTTTATTTCTATAATACAGGAGGAAGCGGTGACGCTGCTCCTGCACCATTATTTTCTATAATACAGGAGGAAGCAGAGACGCTGCTCCAGTTCCTTTATTTTCTATAATATAGGAGGAAGCAGTGACACTGCTCCAGCTCCTTTATTTCTATAATACAGGAGGAAGCAGTGACGCTGCACCAGCTCCTTTATTTTCTATAATATAGGAGGAAGCAGAGATGCTGCTCCAGTTCCTTTATTTTCTATAATGCAGAAGGAAGCAGTGACGCTGCTCCAGCTCCTTTATTTTCAATAATACAGGAGGAAGCAGTGACGCTGCTCCTGCTCCTTTATTTTCTATAATACAGGAGGAAGCGGTGACGCTGCTCCAACTCCTTTATTTTCTATAATACAGGAGGAAGCAGAGACGCTGCTCCAACTTCTTTACTTTCTATAATACATATAGAATCAGTGATGTTGCTCCAGCTCCTTTATTTTCTATAATACTGGAGGAAGCAGAGACGCTGCTCCAGCTCCTTTCTTTTCTATAATACAGGAGGAAGCAGTGACACTGCTCCAACTCCTTTATATTCTATAATACAAGACGAAGCAGAGACGCAGCACCAGCTCCTTTATTTTCTATAATACAAGAGGAAGCAGGGACGCTGCTCCAGCTCCTTTATTTTCTATAATACAGGAGGAAGCAGTGACACTGCTCCAGCTCCTTTATTTTCGAGAATACAGGAGGAAGCAGTGATACTGCTCCAGCTCCTTTCTTTTCTATAATACAGGAGGAAGCGATGACACTGCTCCTGCTTCATTATTTTCTATAATAGAAGACGAAGCAGAGACGCAGCACCAGCTCCTTTATTTTCTATAATACAGGAGGAAGCAGAGACGCTGCTCCAGTTCATATATTTTCTATAATACAGGAGGAAGCAGTGACACTGCTCCAGTTCATTTATTATCTATAATACAGGAGGAAGCAGTGACGCTGATCCAGCTCCTTTATTTTCTATAATACAGGAGGAAGCAGAGACGCTGCTCCAGCTCCTTTATTTCTATAATACAGGAGGAAGCAGAGACGCTGCTCCAGTTCCTTTATTTTCTATAATACAGGAGGAAACAGTGACGCTGCTCCAGCTCCTTTATTTTCTATAATACAGGAGGAAGCAGTGACGCTGCTCCTGCTCCTTTATTTTCTATAATACAGGAGGAAGCAGTGACGCTGCTCCTTCTCCATTATTTTCTATAATACAGGAGGAAGCAGTGACGCTGCTCCAGCTCCTTTATTTTCTATAATATAGGAGGAAGCAGTGACACTGCTCCAGCTCCTTTATTTTCTATAATACAGGAGGAAGCAGAGACGCTGCTCCAGCTCCTTTATTTTCTATAATACAGGAGGAAGCAGTGACACTGCTCCAGCTCCTTTATTTCTATAATACAGGAGGAAGCAGAGACGCTGCTCCAGCTCCATTATTTCTATAATACAGGAGGAAGCAGTGATGCTGCTCCAGCTCCATTATTTTCTATAATACAGGAGGAAGCATTGACGCTGCTCCTGCTCCTTTATTTCTATAATCCAGGAGGAAGCAGAGACGCTGCTCCAGCTCCTTTATCTTCTATAATACAGGAGGAAGCAGTGACGCTGCTCCAGCTCCATTATTTTCTATAATACAGGAGGAAGCATTGACGCTGCTCCAGTTCCTTTATTTTCTATAATACAGGAGGAAGCATTGACGCTGCTCCTGCTCCTTTATTTTCTATAACACAGGAGGAAGCAGTGACGCTGCTCCAGCTCCTTTATTTTCTATAATATAGGAGGAAGCAGAGACGCTGCTCCAGTTCCTTTATTTTCTATAATACCGGAGGAAGCAGTGACACTGCTCCAGCTCCTTTATTTCTATAATACAGGAGGAAGCATTGACGCTGCTCCTGCTCCTTTATTTTCTATAATACAGGAGGAAGCAGTGACGCTGCTCCAGCTCCATTATTTTCTATAATACAGGAGGAAGCAGTGACGCTGCTCCAGCTCATTTATTTTCTATAATACAGGAGGAAGCAGTAACGCTGCTCCAGCTCCTTTATTTTCTATAATACAGGAGGAAGCAGTGACGCTGCTCCAGCTCCTTTATTTTCTATAATACAGGAGGAAGCAGAGACGCTGCTCCAGCTTCTTTATTTTCTATAATACAGGAGGAAGCAGTGACGCTGCTCCAGCTCATTTATTTTCTATAATACAGGAGGAAGCAGTGACTCTGCTCCAGCTCCTTTATTTTCTATAATACAGGAGGAAGCAGAGACGCTGCTCCAGCTTCTTTATTTTCTATAATACAGGAGGAAGCAGTAACGCTGCTCCAGCTTCTTTATTTCTATAATACAGGAGGAAGCGGTGACGCTGCTCCTGCACCATTATTTTCTATAATACAGGAGGAAGCAGAGACGCTGCTCCAGTTCCTTTATTTTCTATAATATAGGAGGAAGCAGTGACACTGCTCCAGCTCCTTTATTTCTATAATACAGGAGGAAGCAGTGACGCTGCTCCAGCTCCTTTATTTTCTATAATATAGGAGGAAGCAGTAACACTGCTCCAGCTCCTTTATTTTCTATAATACAGGAGGAAGCAGAGATGCTGCTCCAGTTCCTTTATTTTCTATAATGCAGAAGGAAGCAGTGACGCTGCTCCAGCTCCTTTATTTTCAATAATACAGGAGGAAGCAGTGACGCTGCTCCTGCTCCTTTATTTTCTATAATACAGGAGGAAGCGGTGACGCTGCTCCAACTCCTTTATTTTCTATAATACAGGAGGAAGCAGAGACGCTGCTCCAACTTCTTTACTTTCTATAATACATGTAGAATCAGTGATGTTGCTCCAGCTCCTTTATTTTCTATAATACTGGAGGAAGCAGAGACGCTGCTCCAGCTCCTTTCTTTTCTATAATACAGGAGGAAGCAGTGACACTGCTCCAACTCCTTTATTTCTATAATACAAGACGAAGCAGAGACGCAGCACCAGCTCCTTTATTTTCTATAATACAAGAGGAAGCAGGGACGCTGCTCCAGCTCCTTTATTTTCTATAATACAGGAGGGAGCAGTGACACTGCTCCAGCTCCTTTATTTTCGAGAATACAGGAGGAAGCAGTGATACTGCTCCAGCTCCTTTCTTTTCTATAATACAGGAGGAAGCGATGACACTGCTCCTGCTTCATTATTTTCTATAATAGAAGACGAAGCAGAGACGCAGCACCAGCTCCTTTATTTTCTATAATACAGGAGGAAGCAGAGACGCTGCTCCAGTTCATATATTTTCTATAATACAGGAGGAAGCAGTGACACTGCTCCAGTTCATTTATTATCTATAATACAGGAGGAAGCAGTGACGCTGATCCAGCTCCTTTATTTTCTATAATACAGGAGGAAGCAGAGACGCTGCTCCAGCTCCTTTATTTCTATAATACAGGAGGAAGCAGAGACGCTGCTCCAGTTCCTTTATTTTCTATAATACAGGAGGAAGCAGTGACGCTGATCCAGCTCCATTATTTTCTATAATACAGGAGGAAGCAGTGACGCTGCTCCAGCTCCTTTATTTTCTATAATACAGGAGGAAGCAGTGACGCTGCTCCAGCTCCTTTATTTTCTATAATACAGGAGGAAGCAGTAACGCTGCTCCAGCTCCATTATTTTCTATAATACAGGAGGAAGCAGTGACGCTGCTCCAGCTCATTTATTTTCTATAATACAGGAGGAAGCAGTAACGCTGCTCCAGCTCCTTTATTTTCTATAATACAGGAGGAAGCAGTGACGCTGCTCCTGCTCCTTTATTTTCTATAATACAGGAGGAAGCATTGACGCTGCTCCAGTTCCTTTATTTTCTATAATACCGGAGGAAGCAGTGACACTGCTCCAGCTCCTTTATTTCTATAATACAGGAGGAAGCATTGACGCTGCTCCTGCTCCTTTATTTTCTAAAATACAGGAGGAAGCAGTGACGCTGCTCCAGCAACTTTATTTTCTATAATTTCAGTGAGGAACATGAGACGCTGCTCCACCTCCTTTATTTTCTGTAATACAGGAGGAACCAGAGTCGCTGCTTCAGCTCCTTTATTTTCTATAATACAGGAGGAAGCAAAGATGCTTCTCCAGTTCCATTATTTTCTATAATACAGGAGGAATATGAGACGCTGCCCCAGCTCTTTTATTTTCTAAAATACAGAAGAAAGCAGTGAATCTGCACCAGCTCCTTTATTTTCTTCAATATAGGAGGAAGCAGTGACGCTGCTCCAGCTTCTTTATTTTCTATAATACAGGAGGAAGCAGTGACACTGCTCCAGCTCCTTTATTTTCTAAAATACAGGAGCAAGCAGTGACGCTGCTCCAGCTCCTTTATTTTCTATAATACTGGAGGAAGCAGTGACACTGCTCCAACTCCTTTATTTTCTATAATACAGGAGGAAGCAGTGACACTGCTCCAGCTCCTTTATTTTCTGAAATACAGGAGCAAGCAGTGACGCTGCTCCAGCTCCTTTATTTTCTATAATACAGGAGGAAGCAGTGACGCTGCTGCTGCTCCTTTATTTTCTATAATACAGGAGGAAGCAGTGACGCTGCTCCAGCTCCTTTATATTCTACAATACAGGAGGAAGCAGTGACACTGCTCCAACTCCTTTATTTTCTATAATATTGGAGCAAGCAGTGACGCTGCTCCTGCTCCTTTATTTTCTATAAAACAGGAGGAAGCAGGGACGCTGCTCCAACTTCTTTACTTTCTATAATACATGTAGAATCAGTGATGTTGCTCCAGCTCCTTTATTTTCTATAATACTGGAGGAAGCAGAGACGCTGCTCCAGCTCCTTTATTTTCTATAATACAGGAGGAAGCAGAGATGCTGCTCCAGTTCCTTTATTTTCTATAATGCAGAAGGAAGCAGTGACGCTGCTCCAGCTCCTTTATTTTCTATAATATAGGAGGAAGCAGTAACACTGCTCCAGCTCCTTTATTTTCTATAATACAGGAGGAAGCAGAGATGCTGCTCCAGTTCCTTTATTTTCTATAATGCAGAAGGAAGCAGTGACGCTGCTCCAGCTCCTTTATTTTCAATAATACAGGAGGAAGCAGTGACGCTGCTCCTGCTCCTTTATTTTCTATAATACAGGAGGAAGCGGTGACGCTGCTCCAACTCCTTTATTTTCTATAATACAGGAGGAAGCAGAGACGCTGCTCCAACTTCTTTACTTTCTATAATACATATAGAATCAGTGATGTTGCTCCAGCTCCTTTATTTTCTATAATACTGGAGGAAGCAGAGACGCTGCTCCAGCTCCTTTCTTTTCTATAATACAGGAGGAAGCAGTGACACTGCTCCAACTCCTTTATATTCTATAATACAAGACGAAGCAGAGACGCAGCACCAGCTCCTTTATTTTCTATAATACAAGAGGAAGCAGGGACGCTGCTCCAGCTCCTTTATTTTCTATAATACAGGAGGAAGCAGTGACACTGCTCCAGCTCCTTTATTTTCGAGAATACAGGAGGAAGCAGTGATACTGCTCCAGCTCCTTTCTTTTCTATAATACAGGAGGAAGCGATGACACTGCTCCTGCTTCATTATTTTCTATAATAGAAGACGAAGCAGAGACGCAGCACCAGCTCCTTTATTTTCTATAATACAGGAGGAAGCAGAGACGCTGCTCCAGTTCATATATTTTCTATAATACAGGAGGAAGCAGTGACACTGCTCCAGTTCATTTATTATCTATAATACAGGAGGAAGCAGTGACGCTGATCCAGCTCCTTTATTTTCTATAATACAGGAGGAAGCAGAGACGCTGCTCCAGCTCCTTTATTTCTATAATACAGGAGGAAGCAGAGACGCTGCTCCAGTTCCTTTATTTTCTATAATACAGGAGGAAACAGTGACGCTGCTCCAGCTCCTTTATTTTCTATAATACAGGAGGAAGCAGTGACGCTGCTCCTGCTCCTTTATTTTCTATAATACAGGAGGAAGCAGTGACGCTGCTCCTTCTCCATTATTTTCTATAATACAGGAGGAAGCAGTGACGCTGCTCCAGCTCCTTTATTTTCTATAATATAGGAGGAAGCAGTGACACTGCTCCAGCTCCTTTATTTTCTATAATACAGGAGGAAGCAGAGACGCTGCTCCAGCTCCTTTATTTTCTATAATACAGGAGGAAGCAGTGACACTGCTCCAGCTCCTTTATTTCTATAATACAGGAGGAAGCAGAGACGCTGCTCCAGCTCCATTATTTCTATAATACAGGAGGAAGCAGTGATGCTGCTCCAGCTCCATTATTTTCTATAATACAGGAGGAAGCATTGACGCTGCTCCTGCTCCTTTATTTCTATAATCCAGGAGGAAGCAGAGACGCTGCTCCAGCTCCTTTATCTTCTATAATACAGGAGGAAGCAGTGACGCTGCTCCAGCTCCATTATTTTCTATAATACAGGAGGAAGCATTGACGCTGCTCCAGTTCCTTTATTTTCTATAATACAGGAGGAAGCATTGACGCTGCTCCTGCTCCTTTATTTTCTATAACACAGGAGGAAGCAGTGACGCTGCTCCAGCTCCTTTATTTTCTATAATATAGGAGGAAGCAGAGACGCTGCTCCAGTTCCTTTATTTTCTATAATACCGGAGGAAGCAGTGACACTGCTCCAGCTCCTTTATTTCTATAATACAGGAGGAAGCATTGACGCTGCTCCTGCTCCTTTATTTTCTATAATACAGGAGGAAGCAGTGACGCTGCTCCAGCTCCATTATTTTCTATAATACAGGAGGAAGCAGTGACGCTGCTCCAGCTCATTTATTTTCTATAATACAGGAGGAAGCAGTAACGCTGCTCCAGCTCCTTTATTTTCTATAATACAGGAGGAAGCAGTGACGCTGCTCCAGCTCCTTTATTTTCTATAATACAGGAGGAAGCAGAGACGCTGCTCCAGCTTCTTTATTTTCTATAATACAGGAGGAAGCAGTGACGCTGCTCCAGCTCATTTATTTTCTATAATACAGGAGGAAGCAGTGACTCTGCTCCAGCTCCTTTATTTTCTATAATACAGGAGGAAGCAGAGACGCTGCTCCAGCTTCTTTATTTTCTATAATACAGGAGGAAGCAGTAACGCTGCTCCAGCTTCTTTATTTCTATAATACAGGAGGAAGCGGTGACGCTGCTCCTGCACCATTATTTTCTATAATACAGGAGGAAGCAGAGACGCTGCTCCAGTTCCTTTATTTTCTATAATATAGGAGGAAGCAGTGACACTGCTCCAGCTCCTTTATTTCTATAATACAGGAGGAAGCAGTGACGCTGCTCCAGCTCCTTTATTTTCTATAATATAGGAGGAAGCAGTAACACTGCTCCAGCTCCTTTATTTTCTATAATACAGGAGGAAGCAGAGATGCTGCTCCAGTTCCTTTATTTTCTATAATGCAGAAGGAAGCAGTGACGCTGCTCCAGCTCCTTTATTTTCAATAATACAGGAGGAAGCAGTGACGCTGCTCCTGCTCCTTTATTTTCTATAATACAGGAGGAAGCGGTGACGCTGCTCCAACTCCTTTATTTTCTATAATACAGGAGGAAGCAGAGACGCTGCTCCAACTTCTTTACTTTCTATAATACATGTAGAATCAGTGATGTTGCTCCAGCTCCTTTATTTTCTATAATACTGGAGGAAGCAGAGACGCTGCTCCAGCTCCTTTCTTTTCTATAATACAGGAGGAAGCAGTGACACTGCTCCAACTCCTTTATTTCTATAATACAAGACGAAGCAGAGACGCAGCACCAGCTCCTTTATTTTCTATAATACAAGAGGAAGCAGGGACGCTGCTCCAGCTCCTTTATTTTCTATAATACAGGAGGGAGCAGTGACACTGCTCCAGCTCCTTTATTTTCGAGAATACAGGAGGAAGCAGTGATACTGCTCCAGCTCCTTTCTTTTCTATAATACAGGAGGAAGCGATGACACTGCTCCTGCTTCATTATTTTCTATAATAGAAGACGAAGCAGAGACGCAGCACCAGCTCCTTTATTTTCTATAATACAGGAGGAAGCAGAGACGCTGCTCCAGTTCATATATTTTCTATAATACAGGAGGAAGCAGTGACACTGCTCCAGTTCATTTATTATCTATAATACAGGAGGAAGCAGTGACGCTGATCCAGCTCCTTTCTTTTCTATAATACAGGAGGAAGCAGAGACGCTGCTCCAGCTCCTTTATTTCTATAATACAGGAGGAAGCAGAGACGCTGCTCCAGTTCCTTTATTTTCTATAATACAGGAGGAAGCAGTGACGCTGATCCAGCTCCATTATTTTCTATAATACAGGAGGAAGCAGTGACGCTGCTCCAGCTCCTTTATTTTCTATAATACAGGAGGAAGCAGTGACGCTGCTCCAGCTCCTTTATTTTCTATAATACAGGAGGAAGCAGTAACGCTGCTCCAGCTCCATTATTTTCTATAATACAGGAGGAAGCAGTGACGCTGCTCCAGCTCATTTATTTTCTATAATACAGGAGGAAGCAGTAACGCTGCTCCAGCTCCTTTATTTTCTATAATACAGGAGGAAGCAGTGACGCTGCTCCTGCTCCTTTATTTTCTATAATACAGGAGGAAGCATTGACGCTGCTCCTGCTCCTTTATTTTCTATAATATAGGAGGAAGCAGAGACGCTGCTCCAGTTCCTTTATTTTCTATAATACCGGAGGAAGCAGTGACACTGCTCCAGCTCCTTTATTTCTATAATACAGGAGGAAGCATTGACGCTGCTCCTGCTCCTTTATTTTCTATAATACAGGAGGAAGCAGTGACGCTGCTCCAGCTCCTTTATTTTCTATAATTTCAGTGAGGAACATGAGACGCTGCTCCACCTCCTTTATTTTCTGTAATACAGGAGGAACCAGAGTCGCTGCTTCAGCTCCTTTATTTTCTATAATACAGGAGGAAGCAAAGATGCTTCTCCAGTTCCATTATTTTCTATAATACAGGAGGAATATGAGACGCTGCCCCAGCTCTTTTATTTTCTAAAATACAGAAGAAAGCAGTGAATCTGCACCAGCTCCTTTATTTTCTTCAATATAGGAGGAAGCAGTGACGCTGCTCCAGCTTCTTTATTTTCTATAATACAGGAGGAAGCAGTGACACTGCTCCAGCTCCTTTATTTTCTAAAATACAGGAGCAAGCAGTGACGCTGCTCCAGCTCCTTTATTTTCTATAATACTGGAGGAAGCAGTGACACTGCTCCAACTCCTTTATTTTCAATAATACAGGAGGAAGCAGTGACACTGCTCCAGCTCCTTTATTTTCTGAAATACAGGAGCAAGCAGTGACGCTGCTCCAGCTCCTTTATTTTCTATAATACAGGAGGAAGCAGTGACGCTGCTGCTGCTCCTTTATTTTCTATAATACAGGAGGAAGCAGTGACGCTGCTCCAGCTCCTTTATATTCTACAATACAGGAGGAAGCAGTGACACTGCTCCAACTCCTTTATTTTCTATAATATTGGAGCAAGCAGTGACGCTGCTCCTGCTCCTTTATTTTCTATAAAACAGGAGGAAGCAGGGACGCTGCTCCAGCTCCTTTATTTTCTATAATACAGAAGGAAGCAGTGACGCTGCTCCAGCTCCTTTATTTTCTATAATACAGGAGGAAGCTGTGACGCTGCTCCTGCTCCTTTATTTTATATGATACAGGAGGAAGCAGTGACACTGCTCCAGTTCATTTATTTTCTATAATACAGGAGGAAGCAGTGACGCTGTTCCAGCTCCTTTATTTTCGATAATAAAGTAGGAAGCAGTGACGCTGCCGCAGCTCCTTTATTTTCTATAATACAAGAGGAAGCAGTGACGCTGGTCCAGCTCCTTTATTTTATTTAATACAAGAGGAAGCAGTGACGCTGCTCCAGCTCCTTTATTTTCTATAATACAGTAGGAAGCAGTGACGCTGGTCCAGCTCGTTTATTTTCTATAATACAGGAGGAAGCAGTGACGCTGCGCCAGCTCCATTATTTTCTATATTACGGGAGGAACATGAGACGCTGCTCCACCTCCTTTATTTTCTGTAATACAGGAGGAAGCAAAGATGCTTCTCCAGTTCCTTTATTTTCAATAATACAGGAGGAATATGAGACGCTGCTCCAGCTCTTTTCTTTTCTAAAATACAGAAGGAAGCAGTGAATCTGCTCCAGCTCCTTTATTTTCTTCAATATAGGAGGAAGCAGTGACGCTGCTCCAGCTTCTTTATTTTCTATGATACAGGAGGAGGCAGTGACACTGCTCCAACTCCTTTATTTTCTATAATATTGGAGGAAGCAGTGACGCAGCACCAGCTCCTTTATTTTCTATAATACAGGAGGAAGCAGTGACACTGCTCCAGCTCCTTTATTTTCTATAATACAGGACGAAGCAGTGACGCTGGTCCAGCTCCTTTATTTTCTATAATACAGGAGAAAGCAGTGACGCTGCTCCAGCTCCTTTATTTTCTATAATACAGGACGAAGCAGTGACGCTGGTCCAGCTCCTTTATTTTCTATAATACAGAAGGACAGGGACACTGCTCCAGCTCTTATATTTTCTGTAATACAGGACGAAGCAGTGACGCTGGTCCAGCTCCTTTATTTGCTATAATACAGGACGAAGCGGTGACGCTGCTCCAGCTCCTTTATTTTCTATAATACAGGACGAAGCAGTGACGCTGGTCCAGCTCCTTTATTTTCTATAATACAGAAGGACAGGGACACTGCTCCAGCTCTTATATTTTCTATAATACAGGACGCAGCAGTGACGCTGGTCCAGTTCCTTTATTTCCTATAATACAGGACGAAGCAGTGACACTGCTCCAACTCCTTTATTTTGTATAATACAGAAGGAAGCAGTGACGCTGCTCCAGCTTCTTTATTTTCTATGATGCAGGAGGAGGCAGTGACGCTGCTCCAACTCCTTTATTTTCTATAATACAGGAGGAAGCAGTGACGCTGCTCCAGCTCCTTTATTTTCTATAATACAGGAGGAAGCAGTGACGCTGCTCCAGCTCCTTTATTTTCTATAATACAGGAGGAAGCAGTGACACTGCTCCAGCTCCTTTATTTTCTATAATACAGGAGGAGGCAGTGACGCTGCTCCAGCTCCTTTATTTTCTATAATACAGGAGGAAGCAGTGACGCTGCTCCAGCTCCTTTATTTTCTTCAATATAGGAGGAAGCAGTGACGCTGCTCCAGCTTCTTTATTTTCTATGAAACAGGAGGAGGCAGTGACGCTGCTCCAACTCCTTTATTTTCAATAATATTGGAGGAAGCAGTGACGCAGCACCAGCTCCTTTATTTTCTATAATACAGGAGGAAGCAGTGACACTGCTCCAGCTCCTTTATTTTCTATAATACAGGACGAAGCAGTGACGCTGGTCCAGCTCCTTTATTTTCTATAATACAGAAGGAAGCAGTGACGCTGCTCCAGCTCCTTTATTTTCTATAATACAGGACGAAGCAGTGACGCTGGTCCAGCTCCTTTATTTTCTATAATACAGAAGGACAGGGACACTGCTCCAGCTCTTATATTTTCTATAATACAGGACGCAGCAGTGACGCTGGTCCAGTTCCTTTATTTCCTATAATACAGGACGAAGCAGTGACACTGCTCCAACTCCTTTATTTTGTATAATACAGAAGGAAGCAGTGACGCTGCTCCAGCTTCTTTATTTTCTATGATGCAGGAGGAGGCAGTGACGCTGCTCCAACTCCTTTATTTTCTATAATACAGGAGGAAGCAGTGACGCTGCTCCAGCTCCTTTATTTTCTATAATACAGGAGGAAGCAGTGACGCTGCTCCAGCTCCTTTATTTTCTATAATACAGGAGGAAGCAGTGACACTGCTCCAGCTCCTTTATTTTCTCTAATACAGGAGGAGGCAGTGACACTGCTCCAGCTCCTTTATTTTCTATAATACAGGAGGAAGCAGTGACGCTGCTCCAGCTCCTTTATTTTCTTCAATATAGGAGGAAGCTGCTCCAGCTTCTTTATTTTCTATGATACAGGAGGAGGCAGTGACGCTGCTCCAACTCCTTTATTTTTTATAATATTGGAGGAAGCAGTGACGCAGCACCAGCTCCTTTATTTTCTATAATACAGGAGGAAGCAGTGACACTGCTCCAGCTCCTTTATTTTCTATAATACAGGACGAAGCAGTGACGCTGGTCCAGCTCCTTTATTTTCTATAATACAGAAGGAAGCAGTGACGCTGCTCCAGCTCCTTTATTTTCTATAATACAGGACGAAGCAGTGACGCTGGTCCAGCTCCTTTATTTTCTATAATACAGAAGGACAGGGACACTGCTCCAGCTCTTATATTTTCTATAATACAGGACGAAGCAGTGACGCTGGTCCAGCTCCTTTATTTTCTATAATACAGGACGAAGCCGTGACGCTGGTCCAGCTCCTTTATTTTCTATAATACAGAAGGAAGCAGTGACACTGCTCCAGCTCCTTTATTTTCTATAATACAGGGGGAAGCAGTGACGCTGCTCCAGCTCCTTTATTTTCTATAATACAGGACGAAGCAGTGACGCTGGTCCAGCTCCTTTATTTTCTATAATACAGAAGGAAGCAGTGACGCTGCTCCAGCTCCTTTATTTTCTATAATACAGGGGGAAGCAGTGACGCTGCTCCTGCTCCTTTATTTTCTATAATACAGAGGGAAGCAGTGACGCTGCTCAAGCTCCTTTATTTTCTATAATACAGGAGGAGGCAGTGACGCTGCTCCAGCTTCTTTATTTTCTATAATACAGGAGGAAGCAGTGACGCTGCTCCTGCTCCTTTATTTTCTATAATACAGGACGAAGCTGTGAAGTTGCTCCAACTCCTTTATTTTCTATAATACAGAAGGAAGCAGTGACGCTGCTCCAGCTCCTTTATTTTCTATAATACAGGAGAAAGCAGTGACGCTGCTCCAGCTCCTTTATTTTCTATAATACAGGGGGAAGCAGTGACGCTGCTCCAGCTCCTTTATTTTCTATAATACAGGAGGAAGCAGTGACGCTGCTCCAGCTCCTTTATTTTCTATAATACAGGGGGAAGCAGTGACGCTGCTCCAGCTCCTTTATTTTCTATAATACAGGAGGAAGCAGTGACGCTGCTCCAGCTCCTTTATTTTCTATCATACAGGAGAAAGCAGTGACGCTGCTCCAGCTCCTTTATTTTCTATAATACAGAAGGAAGCAGTGACGCTGCTCCAGCTCCTTTATTTTCTATAATACAGGAGGAAGCAGTGACGCTGCTCCAGCTCCTTTATTTTCTATAATACAGAAGGACAGTGACACAGCTCCAGCTCCTTCATTTTCGATAATACAGGAGGAAGCAGTGACGCTGGTCCAGCTCCTTTATTTTCTATAATACAGAAGGACAGTGACACTGCTCCAGCTCTTTTATTTTCTATAATACAGGACGTAGCAGTGACGCTGCTCCAGCTCCTTTATTTTCTATAATACAGGAGGAAGCAGAGACGCTGCTCCAGCTCCTTTATTTTCTATAATACAGAAGGAAGCAGAGCCGCTGCTCCAGCTCCTTTATTTTCAAAAATATAGGAGGAGGCAGAGACGCTGCTCCAACTCCTTTATTTTCTATAATACAGGAGGAAGCAGTGATGCTGGTCCAGCTCCTTTATTTTCTATAATACAGGAGGAAGCAGCGACGCTGCTCCAGCTCCTTTATTTTCTATATTACAGGAGGAACATTGGACGCTGCTCCAGCTCCTTTATTTACTAAAATACAGGAGCAAGCAGTGACGCTGCTCCGGATCCTTTTTTTTCAAAAATATAGGAAGAAGCAGAGACGCTGCTCCAACTCCATTATTTTCTGTAATACAAGAGGAAGCAGTGACGCTGCTCCGGATCCTTTATTTTCAAAAATTTAGGAAGAAGCAGAGACGCTGCTCCGACTCCTTTATTTTCTATAATACAGGAGGAAGCAGAGACGCTGCTCCGGCTCCTTTATTGTCAAAGATATAGGAGGAAGCAGAGACGCTGCTCCAACTCCTTTATTTTCTATAATACAGGAGTAAGCAGAGACGCTGCTCCAACTCTTTTATTTTCTATAATACAGGAGGACGCAGTGACGCTGCTCCTTTTTTTTCTATAATACAGGATGAAGCAGTGACGCTGCTCCAACTCCATTATTTTCTGTAATACAGGAGGATGCAGAGACGCTGTTCCGGCTCCTTTCTTGTCAAACATATAGGAGGAAGCAGAGATGCTGCTCCAACTCCTTTATGTTCTATAATACAGGATGAAGCAGTGACACTGCTCCAGCTCCTTTATTTTCTATATTAAAGGAGGAACATGAGACGCTGCTCCAGCTCCTTTTTTTTACTAAAATACAGGAGGAAGCAGTGACGCTGCTCCGGATCCTTATTTTTCAAAAATATAGGAAGAAACAGAGACGCTGCTCCAACTCCATTATTTTCTGTAATACAGGAAGAAGCAGAGACGCTGCTCCGACTCCTTTATTGTCAAAAATATAGGCGGAAGCAGAGACGCTGCTCCGGCTCCTTTATTGTCAAAAATATAGGACGAAGCAGAGACCCTGCTCCAACTCCTTTATTTTCTATAATACTGGAGGAAGCAGTGACCCTGCTCCAAATCCTTTATTTTCTATAATATAGGTGGAAGCAGTGACGCTGCTTCAAATCCTTTATTTTCTATAATACAGGTGGAAACAGTGACACTGCTCCGGCTCCTTTATTGTCAAAAATTTAGGAGGAAGCAGAGACGCTGCTCAAAATCCTTTATTTTCTATAATACAGGTGGAAGCAGTGACACTGCTCCGGCTCCTTTATTGTCAAAAGTTTAGGAGGAAGCAGAGACGCTGCTCCGGCTCCTTTATTGTCAAAAATATAGGAGGAAGCAGAGACGCTGCTCCAACTCCTTTATTTTCTATGATACAGGAGGACGCGGTGACGCTGCACCGTTTTTTTTCTATAATACAGGATGAAGCCGAAACGCTGCTCCAGCTCCTTTATTTTCTATAATACAGGATGAAGCTGAGACGCAGGTCCGGCTCCTTTATTGTAAAATATAGGAGGGAGCAGTGACGCTGCTCCAACTCCATTATTTTCTGTAATACACGAGGAAGCAGAGACGCTGCTCCGGCTCCTTTCTTGTCAAAAATATAGGAGGAAACAGTGACACTGCTCCAACTCCTTTATTTTCTATAATACAGAAGGAAGCAGTGACGCTGCTCCAGCTCCTTTATTTTCTATAATACAGAAGGACAGTGACACTGCTCCAGCTCCTTCATTTTCTATAATACAGGAGGAAGCAGTGACGCTGGTCCAGCTCCTTTATTTTCTATAATAAAGAAGGACAGTGACACTGCTCCATCTCTTTTATTTTCTATAATACAGGAGGAAGCAGTGACACTGCTCCAGCTCCTTTATTTTCTATAATACAGGAGGAAGCAGTGACGCTGCTCCAGCTCCTTTATTTTCTACAATACAGGAGGAAGCAGTGACACTGCTCCAGCTCCTCTATTTTCTATAATATTGGAGGAAGCAGTGACACTGCTCCAGCTCCTTTATTTTCTATAATACAGGAGGAAGCAGAGACGCTGCTCCAGCTCCTTTATTTTCTATAATACAGGAGGAAGCAGTGACGCTGCTCCAGCTCCTTTATTTTCTATAATACAGGAGGAAGCAGTGACACTGCTCCAGCTCCTTTATTTTCTATAATACAGGAGGAAGCAGTGACGCTGCTCCAGCTCCTTTATTTTCTATAATACAGGAGGAAGCAGTGACACTGCTCCAGCTCCTCTATTTTCTATAATATTGGAGGAAGCAGTGACACTGCTCCAGCTCCTTTATTTTCTATAATACAGGAGGAAGCAGTGACGCTGCTCCAGCTCCTTTATTTTCTATAATACAGGAGGAAGCAGTGACGTTGCTCCAACTCCTTTATTTTCTATAATACAGGAGGAAGCAGAGACGCTGCTCCTGTTCATTTATTTTCTATAATACAGGAGGAAGCAAAGATGCTACTACAGCTCCATTATTTTCTATAATACAGGACGAAGCAGAGACACTGCTCCAGCTCCTTTATTTTCTATAATACAGTGGGAAACAGTGACGCTGCTCCAGCTCCTTTATTTTCTATAATACAGGAGGAAGCAGTGACACTGGTCCAGCTCCTTTATTTTCTATAATACATGAGGAAGCAGTGACACTGCTCCAGCTCCTTTATTTTGTATAATACACGAGGAAGCAGAGACGCTGCTCCAGCTCCTTTATTTTCTATAAGACAGGAGGAAGCAGAGATGCTGCTCCAGCTCTTTTATTTTCAAAAATATAGGAGGAAGCAGAGACGCTGCTCCAACTCCTTTATTTTCTATAATACAGGAGGAAGCAGTGACGCTACTCCAGCTCCTTTAATTTCTATAATACAGGAGGAAGTTGAGACGCTGCTCCAGCTCCTTTATTTTCTATAATACAGGAGGAAGCAGAGACGCTGCTGCAGCTCCTTTATTTTCTATAATACAGGATGAAGCAGAGACGCTGCTCCCCCTCCTTTATTTTCGAAAATGCAGAAGGAAGCAGAGCCGCTGCTCCAGATCCTTTATTTTTTATAATACAGGACGAAGCAGTGACGCTGTTCCAGCTCCTTTATTTTCTATAATACAGAAGGAAGCAGAGCCGCTGCTCCAGCTCCTTTATTTTCTATAATACAGGGGGAAGCAGTGACGCTGGTCCAGCTCCTTTATTTTCTATAATACAGGAGGAAGCAGTGACACTGCTCCTGCTCCTTTATTTTCCATTATACAGGAGGAACTAGTGAAGTTGCTCCTGCTCCTTTATTTTCTATAATACAAGAGGAAGCAGAGACGCTACTCCAGTTCATTTAATTTCTATAGTACAGGAGGAAGCAGAGACGCTGTTGCAGCTCCTTTATTTTCTATAATACAGGAGGAAGCAGAGACGCTGCTGCAGCTCCTTTATTTTCTATAATACAGGATGAAGCAGAGACGCTGCTCCCCCTCCTTTATTTTCTATAATGCAGAAGGAAGCAGAGCCGCTGCTCCAGATCCTTTACTTTTTATAATACAGGACGAAGCAGTGACGCTGTTCCTGCTCCTTTATTTTCTATAATACAAGAGGAAGCAGAGACGCTACTCCAGTTCATTTAATTTCTATAGTACAGGAGGAAGCAGTGACGCTGCTCCTGCTCCTTTATTTTCTATAATACAAGAGGAAGCAGAGACGCTACTCCAGTTCATTTAATTTCTATAGTACAGGAGGACGCAGTGACGCTGCTCCAGTTCATTTATTTTCTATAATACAGGGGAAAGCAGTGACGCTGCTCCAGTTCATTTACTTTCTATAATACAGGAGGAAGCAGAGACGCTGCTCCAGCTCCTTTATTTTCTATAATACAGGAGGAATATGAGACGCTGCTCCAGCTCCTTTATTTTCTTCAATACAGGAGGAAGCAGAGACGCTGCTCCAGCTCCTTTATTTTCTATAATACAGGAGGAATATGAGACGCTGCTCCAGCTCCTTTAATTTCTAAAATACAGGAGGAAGCAGAGACACTGCTCCAGCTCTTTTATTTTCTCTTATATAGGACGAAGCAGAGACACTGCTCCAGCTCCTTTATTTTGTATAATACAGGAGGAAGCAGTGACGCTGCTCCTGCTCCTTTATTTTTTATAATACAGGAGGAAGCAGTGACGCAGCGCCAGCTCCTTTATTTTCTATTTTACAGGAGGAACATGAGACGCTGCTCCACCTCGTTTATTTACTGTAATACAGGAGGAGGCAGAGTCGCTGCTTCAGCTTCTTTATTTTCTATAATACAGGAGGAAGCAAAGATGCTACCCAAGCTCCTTTATTTTCTATAATACAGGAGGAATATGAGACGCTGCTCCAGCTCATTTATTTTCTAAAATACAGGAGGAAGCAGTGAATCTGCTCCAGCTCCTTTATTTTCTTCAATACAGGAGGATGCAGTGACGCTGTTCCAGCTTCTTTATTTTCTATAATACAGAAGGAAGCAGAGCCGCTGCTCCAGCTCCTTTATTTTCAAAAATATAGGAGGAAGCAGAGGCGATGCTCCAACTCCTTTATTTTCTATAATACATGAGGAAGCAGTGACGCTGCTCCAGCTCCTTTATTTTCTATAATACTGGAGGAAGCAGTGACACTGCTCCAGCTCCTTTATTTTCTATAATACAGGAGGAAGCAGTGACGCTGCTCCAGCTCCTTTATTTTCTATAATACAGGAGGAAATAGTGACGCTGTTCTAGCTCCTTTATTTTCTATAATACAGGAGGAAGCAGTGACACTGCTCCAGCTCCTTTATTTTCTATAATATAGGAGGAAGCAGAGACGCTGCTCCAGCTCCTTTATTTTCTATAATACAGGGGGAAGCAGTGAAGTTGCTCCAACTCCTTTATTTTCTATAATACAGGAGGAAGCAGTGACGCTGCTCCAGCTCCTTTATTTTCTATAATACAGGAGGAAGCAGTGACGCTGCTCCAACTCCTTTATTTTCTATAATACAGGAGGTAGCAGTGAAGTTGCTCCAACTCCTTTATTTTCTATAATACAGGAGGAAGCAGTGACGCTGCTCCAGCTCCTTTATTTTCTATAATACAGGAGGAAGCAGTGAAGTTGCTCCAACTCCTTTATTCTCTATAATACAGGAGGAAGCAGTGACGCTGCTCCAGCTCCTTTATTTTCTATAATACAGGAGGAAGCAGTGACGCTGCTCCAACTCCTTTATTTTCTATAATACAGGAGGAAGCAGTGACGCTGCGCCAGCTCCTGTATTTTCTATATTACAGGAGGAACATGAGAGGCTGCTCCGCCTCCTTTATTTTCTATAATACAGGAAGAAGCAAAGATGCTACTACAGCTCCATTATTTTCTATAATACAGGAGCAAGCAGAGACACTGCTACAGCTCCTTTATTTTCTATAATACAGTGGGAAACAGTGACGCTGCTCCAGCTCCTTTATTTTCTATAATACAGGATGAAGCAGAGACGCTGCTCCAGCTCTTTTAGTTTCTATAATACAGGAGGAAGCAGAGATGCTGCTCCAGCTCTTTTATTTTCAAAAATATAGGAGGAAGCAGAGACGCTGCTCCAACTCCTTTATTTTCTATCATACAGGAGGAAGCAGTGACGCTACTCCAGCTCCTTTATTTTCTATAATACAGGAGGAAGCAGTGACGCTGCTCCAGCTCCTTTATTTTCTATAATACAGGAGGAAGCAGTGATGCTACGCCAGCTCCTTTATTTTCTATAATACAGGAGGAAGCAGAGACGCTGCTGCAGCTCCTCTATTTTCTATAATACAGGAGGAAGCAGAGACGCTGCTGCAGCTCCTTTATTTTCTATAATACAGGAGGAAGCAGAGACGCTGCTCCCCCTCCTTTATTTTTTATAATGCAGAAGGAAGCAGAGCCGCCGCTCCAGATCCTTTATTTTCATAATACAGGACGAAGCAGTGACGCTGTTCCAGCTCCTTTATTTTCTATAATACAGGAGGAAGCAGAGACGCCGCTCCAGCTCCTTTATTTTCTATAATACAGGAGGAAGCAGTGACGCTGCTCCCCCTCCTTTATTTTCTATAATGCAGAAGGAAGCAGAGCCGCTGCTCCAGATCCTTTATTTTTTATAATACAGGACGAAGCAGTGACGCTGGTCCAGCTCCTTTATTTTCTATAATACAGGAGGAAGCAGAGACGCCGCTCCAGCTCCTTTATTTTCTATAATACAGGAGGAAGCAGTGACGCTACACCAGCTCCTTTATTTTCTATAATACAGGAGGAAGCGTTGACGCTGCTCCAGTTCCTTTATTTTCTATAATACAGGAGGAAGCAGTGACGCTGCTCCAGCTCCTTTATTTTCTATAATACAGGAGGAAACAGTGACACTGCTCCAGCTCCTTTATTTTCTATAATACAGGAGGAAGCAGTGATGCTGCTCCAGCTCCTTTATTTTCTATAATACAGGAGGAAGCAGTGACGCTGCTCCAGCTCCTTTATTTTCTATAATACAGGAGCAAGCAGTGATGCTGCTCCAGCTCCTTTATTTTCTGTAATACAGTGGAAAGCAGTGGCGCTGTTCCAAAACCTTCATTTTTTTTTATAATACAGAAGGAAGCGGTGACACTGCTCCAGCTTCTTTATTTTCTATAATACAGGAGGCTGCAGTAGCGCTGCTCCCTCTCCTTTATTTTCTATAATACAGGAGGAAGCAGAGACGCTGCTCCGGCTCCTTTATTTTCAAAAATAAAGGAGGAAGCAGAGACGCTGCTCCAACTCCTTTATTTTCTATAATACAGGAGGCTGCAGTAGCGCTGCTCCAGCTCCTTTATTTTCTATAATACAGCAGGAAGCAGAGACGCTGCTCCGGCTCCTTTATTTTCAAAAATAAAGGAGGAAGCAGAGACGCTGCTCCAACTCCTTTATTTTCTATAATACAGGAGGAAGCAGTGACGCTACACCAGTTCCTTTATTTTCTATAATACATGAGGAAGCAGTGACGCTGCTCCAGCTCCTTTATTTTCTATAATACAGGAGGAAGCAGTGACGCTACACCAGCTCCTTTATTTTCTATAATACATGAGGAAGCAGTGACACTGCTCCAGCTCGTTTATTTTCGATAATACAGGAGGAAGCAGTGACGCTACACCAGCTCCTTTATTTTCTATAATACAGGAGGAAGCAGAGACCCTGCTGCATCTCCTTTATTTTCTATAATGCAGGAGGAAGCAGTGACGCTGCTCCAGCTCCTTTATTTTCAAAAATATAGGACGATGCAGAGACGCTGCTCCAACTCCTTTATTTTCTATAATACAGGAGGAAGCAGAGACACTGCTCCGGCTCGTTTATTTTCAAAAATATAGGAGGAAGCAGAGACGCTGCTCCAACTCCTTTATTTTCTATAATACAGGAGGCAGCAGTGACACTGCTCCAGCTCCTTTATTTTCTATAATACAGGAGGAAGCAGTGACAGTGGTCCTGCTCATTATATTCTATAATACAGTAGGAAGCAGAGACGCTGCTCCAGCTCCTTTATTTTCTATAATACAGGAGGAAGCAGAGACGCTGCTCCAGCTCCTTTATTTTCTATAATACAGGAGGAAGCAGAGACGCCGCTCCAGCTCCTTTATTTTCTATAATACAGGAGCAAGCAGTGATGCTGCTCCAGTTCCTTTATTTTCTATAATATAGGAGGAAGCAGTGACGCTGATCCAACTCCTTTATTTTCTATAATACAGGACGAAGCAGAGAAACTGATCCAGCTCCATTATTTTCTATAATACAGGATGAAGGAGAGACGCTGCTCCAGCTCCGCTATTTTCTATAATACAGGAGGAAACAGTGACGCTGCTCCTGCTCCTTTATTTTCTTAAATACAGGAGGAAGCAGAGAAACTGATCCACCTCCATTATTTTCTTTGATTCAGGGGGAAGAGGTGACGATGTTCCAGCTCCTTTATTTTCTATAATACAGCTGGAAGCAGAGACGCAGCTCCAGCTCCTTTATTTTCTATAATACAAAAGGAAGCAGTGACACTGATCCTGCTCCTTTATTTTCTATATTACAAGCGGTAGCCGAGACGCTGCTTGAGCTCCTTTATTTTCTATCATACAGGACGAAGCAGTGACGCTGCTCCAGCTCCTTTATTTTCTTATAATACAGGACGAAGCAGTGACGCTGCTCCGGCTCCTTTATTTTCTTATAATACAGGAGGAAGCAGAGACGCTGCTTGAGCTCCTTTATTTTCTATCATACAGGACGAAGCAGTGACGCTGCTCCAGCTCCTTTATTTTCTTATAATGCAGGACGAAGCAGTGACGCTGCTCCAGCTCCTTTATTTTCCATTATACATGAGGAAGGAGAGACGCTGGTCCAGCTCCTTTATTTTCTATAATACAGGAGGAAGCAGTAATTTTGCTCCGGTTCCGATATTTTCTATAATACAGGAGGAAATGGAGACGCTGCACCAGCTCCTTTATTTTCTATAATAGAGGAGAAAATGGATACACTGCTCTAGCTCCTTTATTTTCTTTAATACAGGAGAAAATGGAGACACTGCTCCAGCTCCGTTATTTTTATTAATACAGGAGGAAGCAGAGACGCTGATCCGTTCCTTTATTTTCTATAATTCAGGAGGAAGCAGTGACGCTGCTCCAGCTCCTTTATTTTCTAAAATACAAGCGAAAATAGAGACACTGCTCCAGCTCCTTTATTTTCTATAATGCAGGAGGAAGCAGAGACGATGATCCGGCTCCTTAATTTTCTATAATTCAGGAGTATGCATTGACGCTGCTCCAGCTCCTTTATTTTCTATAATACAGGAGGATGCATTGACGCTGCTCCAGCTCCTTTATTTCCGATAGTATCGGAGGAAGCACACACGCTTCTCCAGCTTCTTTATTTTCTATAATACAGGGGGAAGCAGAGACACTGCTCCAGCTCCTTTATTTTCTATAATACAGGAGGATGCATTGACGCTGCTCCAGCTCCTTTATTTCCGATAGTATCGGAGGAAGCACACACGCTTCTCCAGCTTCTTTATTTTCTATAATACAGGGGGAAGCAGAGACACTGCTCCAGCTCCTTTATTTTCTATAATTCAGGACTATGCATTGACGCTGCTCCAGCTCCTTTATTTTCTATAATACAGGAGGATGCATTGACGCTGCTCCAGCTCCTTTATTTCCGATAGTATCGGAGGAAGCACACACGCTTCTCCAGCTTCTTTATTTTCTATAATACAGGGGGAAGCAGAGACACTGCTCCAGCTCCTTTATTTTCTCTTATACAGGAGGAAGCAGTGACGCTGCTCCAGCTCCTTTATTTTCTAAAATACTGGCGAAAATAGAGACACTGCTCCAGCTCCTTTATTTTTATTAATACAGGATGAAGCAGAGACGCTGCTCCTGCTCCTTTATTTTCTAAAATACTGGCGGAAATAGACACACTGCTCCAGCTCCTTTATTTTTATTAATACAGGATGAAGCAGAGACGCTGATCCGGCTCCTTTATTGTGTATAATACAGGAGGAAGCAGAGACGCTGATCCGGCTCCTTTATTTTCTATAATTCCGGAGGAAGCAGGGACGCTGCTCCTGCTCCTTTATTTTCTATAATACAGGAAGAAGCAGAGACACTGCTCCAGCTCCTTTATTTTCTATAATACAGGAGGAAGCAGTGACGGTGCTCCAGCTCCTTTATTTTTGATAATACAGGAGTAAGCAGTGTCACTGCTCCAGCTCCTTTATTTTCTATAATACCGAAGGAAGCAGTGACGCTGCTCCAGCTCCTTTATTTTTGATAACACAGGAGTAAGCAGTGTCACTGCTCCAGCTCCTTTATTTTCTATAATACCGAAGGAAGCAGTGATGCTGATCCAGCTCCTTTATTTTCTATAATACAGGAGGATGCATTGACGCTGCTCCAGCTCCTTTATTTCCAATAGTACAGGAGGAAGCAGACACGCTTCTCCAGCTTCTTTATTTTCTATAATACAGGAGGAAGCAGTGACCCTGCTCCAGCAGCTTTATTTTCTATAATACAGGAGGATGCATTGACGCTGCTCCAGCTCCTTTATTTCCAATAATACAGGAGGAAGCAGACACGCTTCTCCAGCTTCTTTATTTTCTATAATACAGGAGGAAGCGGTGACGCTGCTCCAGCTCCTTTATTTTCTATAATACAGGAGGAAGCAGTGACGCTGCTCCAGCTCCTTTATTTTCTATAATACAGGAGGAAGCAGAGACGCTGCTCCAGCTCCTTTATTTTCTATACTACAGTGGGAAGCAGAGACCTGCTCCAGCCTTTTTATTTTCTGTTATACAGGAGTTAGCGGAGACGCTGCTCCAGCTCCTTTATTTTCTATCATGCTGGCGGAAGCAGTGACGCTGCTCCAGCTCCTTTATTTTCCACAATACCGGAGGAAGCAGAGACGCTGCTCCAGCTCCTTTATTTTCTATACTACAGTGGGAAGCAGAGACCTGCTCCAGACTTTTTATTTTCTGTTATACAGGAGTTAGCGGAGACGCTGCTCCAGCTCCTTTATTTTCTATAATGCAGGCAGAAGCAGAGACGCTGCTCCCGCTCCTTTATTTTCTATAATACAGGAGGTAGCAGAGACGCTGAGCCAGCTCCTTTATTTTCTATAATACAGGAGGAAACAGTGAGGCTCCTCCAGCTCGTTTATTTTCTATAACCCTTGAGTAAATTGAGACGTTTCTCCAGCTCCTTTATTTCCTACAATGCAGGAGGAAGCAGTGATGCTGCTGCAGCTCCTTTATTTTCTATAATATAGTGGGAAGCAGTGACGCTGTTCCAGCTCCTGATGTCCCATACAATTTCTACAGTTAGTGTTGCCTGACATCAATCATCACAACTGACTGAATACCTTGCCCAATTTAGGGGTTCACTACTCTCAATCTCTGAAAATCTAATGTACAGCCCCAATTCTCCCTTTTCGTGCAATACAGCATAACTCGCCCATTTAGCACTGAACTGCACTAATTTACCCATTATCTGTTGCAATGACTCACATTTCGAGAAGCCCTTTCCCAATTTTTCCATTTAGTCGTTCCTTGCAATAATTCTCCCATTTAGTGGAGAGCTAAGTTCAGAATTCTTAAATTTAGGCGTGGACATGTTGGACTGAAGGGTCCGTTTCCGTCCTGTACATCTCTGAGGTTGTAATTAGTGCTCCGCTTCCCTGCACCAATTCTCTCATTTCCCAATCCTGCACTAAGTCGGGAATACCTCCAACTCATCCATTGAGGTTATCCTGCCCCAGTCCTCTCACTTAGAATTTAATGGCACCTGCATGAACTCTCCAATTATTGTTGCCCTGCATCAATTCCTTCCATTTAGTTGTTCCCTGATACACATCTTCCACGTCCGGATGCCCTGCTGAATTTGTTTTTCATTTAGTGATGCACTGAACTGAATCGCCAATTTACCAATGCTTGCAACATTTCTTCTTTTTATTGATTCCCTGCCCCTATTTCCCTATTTAGACATGCTGTGCTCCAATTTTCCAATAGATTGGCACTCCCACAAATTTTCTAATGTCATGGCACTGTGCACCAGATCTCCCATTTATTGATCCCACCAAATCCCCCATTTATTCATATGCCTGTACTAATTTCCCATTCACTGTTGCCATGCACCAATTCTCGAATTTAACTCCTCTGTGCACCAGGTCTCTCGTTTACTGATACGCCACACCAATTCACCAATTCAGTGTTGCTTCGCACCTTTTCACCAATTCCTGACGTCCTGAACACGTTCTCCATTCAGTTTTGTCTTCCACCAATCCTCATAGTGACTGATGCCCTCACCCAATTTAGGGGTGCCCTACTCTCATTCCCACATCAAGTATTCTCCTGCCCCAATTTTCCCATTTGGTGCTCACTGCATCAGTTCTCCAGCTATCAGATTTCCTTTTCCAAATTCTCTTATTTTGATAAGCCCTTTCCCAACTATTCCATTTAGTAGTTCCTTGGAATGATTCACCACTTTCGTGGAGTGCTGCCAGAATTCTAACATTGAGACATAAATAAGTTGGACTGAAGTGTCTGTTTCCATGTTGTACACCCCTATGACTGTATGACTCTACTTATGGCTCCACTGTTTGCAAATAATTCTCCCATTTACCAATCCTGCACAAATTCTGAAACTGCACCAACTCTCCCATTATTATCATTGTTGTTGTTCTGCTCATTTAAAAGGCCCCTGCATGAATTCTCCAATTATTGATGCCCTGAATAAATTCCTTCCATTTAATTGTTCCCTGAAACACTTCTTCAACGTACGGGTGTCCTGCTGAACTGTTTTCATTTAGTGATGCACTGAACTGAATCTCCAATTTACTGATGCTTGCAACATTTCTTTTTATTGATTCCCTGGCCCCTATTCCCCAATTTAGAAATGCTTTGCTTGAATTTTCTAATACATTGACACTCACACCAGTTTTCCAGTGTAATGGCACTGTGCACTGAATCTCCCATTTATTGATTCCCACCAAATCTCCCATTTACTCAGATCTTGTACTAATTCTTCCATTTACTGATGCCCTATCTGACTCTACCATTGAAGGGTGCCCTACTCTAATTGTCCCATTTTCTGGTGCCATGCACCCATTCTCTAATTTAGCCCCACTGTGCACCAGTTCTTCCATTCAGTATTTCCCTGCAACAATTTTCCCACTTCGTAGTCTGCTACCAGAATTCTCTAATCTTGCGATCCCTGCATGAAATCTCCAAATTACAGAACCTCCACATATCTTGAACTGCACCAATGCTCCCTCTTTTTGCCGAACGGAGAATTCACCACAAAGGTATACAGGAAAGCCACACACAGAGACCAAGTCCTGAACTACGAAAGCAACCACCCCAACACACACAAAAGAAGTTGCATCAAGACAGTGTTCAAAAGGGCCACAACACACTGCAGCACACCAGAACTGCAAAAAGAGGAAGAGGAACACCTCTACAATGTATTCGCCAAAAACGGATACTCCTGCAATTTCACCAACAGATGCCTAAGGGAAAGACAACGGAATGAGGACATGCCACAACCCAAAGGACTAGCCACATTACCATAATCAAGACCATTTCTGAACTGACAGCCAGACTACTGCGAGCATTAGGACTCGTAACAGCACACAGACCAACAGCCACTCTCAGACAACAACTCACCAGGACAAAGGACCCGATACCCAGAATGAGCAAAACCAACGTATTGTACAAAATCCCATGCAAGGACTGCACAAAACACTACATAGGACAAACAGGAAGACAGCTAACGATCCGCATCCATGAACACCAACTAGCCACGAAACGACACGACCAGCTATCCTTAGTAGCCACACACGCAGATGACAAACAACATGAGTTTGACTGGGACAACACTGCTATTATAGAACAAGCCAAACAGAGAACAGCCAGGGAATTCCTAGAGGCATGGCACTCATCCACAGATTCAATCAACAAACACATCGACCTGGACCCAATATACCGGCCACTACAGCGGACAGCTGGAACTGACAACCGGAAGCGGCAGGGACAGGCCACTATAAATGCTGGAGGAAACACCACAGAAACGCTTCACAGGAGGCTCCCAAGCACTGAGGATGTCACCTAGACAGGGGACGAAACGTCTGCAACACAAATTCCCAGCTCGGCGAACAGAACCACATCAACGAGCACCCGAGCTACAAATCTTCTCACAAACTTTGAATTATTTGTTTCTGAGCTTGTTTTGCTCTGAGTGGGTGGAGCTCCAGATTGTAGATTTATGAACCAGAAAATAAATTATGGTACAGAGTTAGACCGAGAAATCCTGCTGATCTCATCAGCTTTATCCTGTTTTCCTGATCCTCCTCCTTCAATCAATGCATTTTTCCGATCCTCATTCAGAATTCCTGGAGCTCTGTAACTGGCCTGGAACAATGTGTGGAAAGTCCTATTGCAGTCCACACGTGGTACCTTTCCCACTGCCCTGCTCCCACGGCCTGCAATGCTGCAGACTGAGCAGACAACCCGAAGCGCAATGGTTCTGGATCAGTGGTGCTGGAAGAGCACAGCAGTTCAGGCAGCATCCAAGGAGCAGCAAAATCGACGTTTTGGGCAATAGCCCTTCATCAGGAATAAAGGCAGAGAGCCTGAAGCGTGGAGAGATAAGCTAGAGGAGGGTGGGGGTGGGGAGAAAGTAGCATAGAGTACAATGGGTGAGTGGGGGAGGGACTGAAGGTGATAGGTCAGGGAGGAAAGGGTGGAGTGTATAGGTGGAAAAGGAGATAGGCAGGTAGGACAAGTCCGGACAAGTCATAGGGACAGTGCTGAGCTGAAAGTTTGGAACTAGGTGAGGTGGGGGAAGGGGAAATGAGGAAACTGTTGAAGTCCACGTTGATGCCCTGGGGTTGAAGTGTTCTGAGTCGGAAGATGAGGCGTTCTTCCTCCAGGCGTCTGGTGGTGAGGGAGCGGCGGTGAAGGAGGCCCAGGACCTCCATGTCCTCGGCAGAGTGGGAGGGGGAGTTGAAATGTTGGGCCACGGGGCGGTGTGGTTGATTGGTGCGGGTGTCCCAGAGATGTTCCCTAAAGCTCAAAGTTTGTGAGAAGTTTTGTAGCTCGGATGCTCGTTGCTGTGGTTCTGTTCGCCAAGCTGGAAGATTTTGTTGCAAACGTTTCGTCTAGGTGACATCCTCAGTGCTTGGGAGCCTCCTGTGAAGCGCTTCTGTGGTGTTTCCTCCAGCATTTATAGTGGCCTGTCCTTGCCGCTTCTGGTTGTCAGTTTCAGCTGTCCGCTGTAGTGGCCAGTACATTGGGTCCAGGTCTATGTGTTTGTTGATGGAGTTTGTGGATGAGTGCCATGCTTCTAGGAATTCCCTGGCTGTTCTTTGTTTCGCTTGCCCTATAAAGGTAGTGTTGTCCCAGTCAAATTCATGTTGCTTGTCGTCTGCGTGTGTGGCTACTAGGAAATGCTGGTCGTGTCGTTTCGTGGCTAGTTGATGTTCATGGATGCGGATCGTTAGCTGTCTTCCTGTTTGTCCTATATAGTGTTCTGTGCAGTCCTTGCATGGGATTTTGTACCCTACATTAGTTTTGCTCAACTGGGTATCGGGTCCTTCGTTTTGGTGAGTTGTTGTCTGAGAGTGGCTGTTGGTTTGTGTGCTGTTATAAGTCCTTGTGGTTGCAGTAGTCTGGTTGTCATTTCAGAGATGTTCTTGATGTATGGTAGTGTGGCCAGTCCTTTGGGTTGCGGCATGTCCTCGTTCTGTTGTCTTTCCCTTAGGCATCTGTTGGTGAAATTGCGAGGATATCCGTTTTTTGCGAATACCTTGTATACGTGTTCCTCTTCCTCTTTTTGCAGTTCTGGTGTGCTGCAGTGTATCGTGGCCCTTTTGAATAGTGTCTTGATGCAACTTCGTTTGTGTGTATTGGGGTGGTTGCTTTCATAGTTCAGCACTTGGTTCCCTAAAGCGCTCTGCTAGGAGGCGCCCAGTCTCCCCAAGGAAGAGGAGACCGCATCGGGAGCAATGGATACAATAAATGATATTAGTGGATGTGCAAGTAAAACGTTGATGGATGTGGAAGGCTCCTTTTGGGCCTTGGATAGAGGTGAGGGAGGAGGTGTGGGCGCAGGTTTTACAGTTTCTGCGGTGGCTGCGGAAAGTGCCAGGATGGGAGGGTGGGTCGTAGGGGGACATGGAGCTGGCCAGGTAGTCACGGAGGGAATGGTCTTTGCGGAAGGTGGAAAGGGGTGGGGAGGGAAATATATTCCTGGTGGTGGGGTCTTTTTGGAGGTGGCGGAAATGTCGGCGGATGATTTGGTTTATGCGAAGGTTGGTAGGGTGGAAGGTGAGCACCAAGGGCGTTCTGTCCTTGTTACGGTTGGAGGGGTGGGGTCTGAGTGCAGAGGCGCGGGATGTGGACGAGATGCATTGGAGGGCATCTTTAACCACGTGGGAAGGTAAATTGCGGTCTCTAAAGAAGGAGGCCATCTGGTGTGTTCTGTGGTGGAACTGGCTCTCCTGGGAGCAGATATGGCAGAGGCGGAGGAATTGGGAATATGGGATGGTATTTTTGCAAGAGGTAGGGTGGGAAGAGGTGTAATCCAGATAGCTGTGGGAGTTGGTGGGTTTGTAAAAAATGTCAGTGTCAAGTCAGTCGTCATTAATGGAGATGGAGAAGTCCATAAAGGGGAGGGAGGTGTCAGAGATGGTCCAGGTAAGTACTAACCCACTTATTTTGTGGCGCTCCCTGAGTATTGATTCTCCGACTGTGTGGCAAACTGTCAGTGCTGAACTTCTGACAGTGTGGCGTTCCCTCACTACTGTCCCTCCCAGAGTGCAGCACTCCCACAGTACTGACCAGCTGACAGTGCAGCACTCACTCAGTAAAGACCCTCTAACAGTGCAGAACTGCCTCGGTACTGAAATTCTGACAGTGCGGCGTTCCCCCAGCACTGACCCTCTCACAGTGTAGCACTCCCTCAGTACTGACCTTCTTGCAATGCAACACTCTCTCGGTACTGACCCTCTGACAATGCAGCACACCCTCTGCACAGACCCGATGACAGTATGGCAGTCCCTCAGTACTGATTCTCTGACGATGTAGCACTCCCTCAGTACAGACCCTCTGACAGTGTAGCACTTGCTCAGTACTAGCTTTCTGACAGTGCAGTACTCCATTCCTACTGACTCTCTGACAGTGGAGTGCTCCCTCAGCACTGACCCAATGACAGCACAGCACTCCCTCAGTATTGACCTTCCAACAGTGCAGCAATGCCTCAGTACTGATCATTTGATTGTGTGGTGCTCCCTGAGAATTGACCCTTGGACAGTGTGGCACTCTCTCAGTACTGACACTCCGACAGTGTGACACACCCTAAGTACTGCCCCTCTGACACTGCAGCACTCCCTCAGTAAAGTCCTCCTGACAATGCGGCACTCCCTCTGTACTGACCTTCCGACAGTGCAGCATTCCCTCCGTCCTGACCCTCTGACAGTGCGGCACTCCCTCTCTATGACAGTCTGACAGTGCAGCACTCCCTCTGTACTGACCCTCTGAGAGTGTGCACTCCCTCAGTTCTGAACGTCTGACAGTGCAGCGTTCTCTCCGGTAGTGCGGCAAACCCTCAGTACTGACCCTCTGGCAATGCGCAATTCCCTTAGTACCTACCCTCTGAACTGCAGCACTCCCCCAGTACTGTCCTTTCAAAAGTGTGGCACTCCCTCGGTACTGAGGGTATGACAAACTGTCGGTGGGTCAGTGCTAAGGGTGTGCAGCACTGCCCCACACCGACGGTCTGACAGTGCGGCACTCCCTCATTCGTGCCCCTCTGACAGTGTGACGTTCCCTCAGTACTAACCATCTGACAGTGCAGCTCTCACAGTACTGATTGTGTGGTGCCCCCTGAGTATTGACCCTCCAACAGTGTGGCACTCTATCAGTACTGACCCTTTTGACACTGCAGCGCATCATCAGTACCGAACCTATGACAGTGTAACACTCCCTCGGTACTGACCCTCTCACAGTGTGGCACTCCCTCAGTACTGACCCTCTGACAGTGTAACACTCCCTCAGTACTGACTCTCTGACAGTACAGCACTCCGTTAGTACTGAACCGTTGGCAATTTAGAGCTCCCTCAGTACTGACCCTCTGACAGTGTAGCACTCCCTCAACACTAATGCTCTGACAGTGTAGCACTCCCTCAGTACTGACCTTCTGACAGTGCGACACTCCCTCGATACTGCCCCTCTGACAGAGCAGCGCTCCCTCAGTACTGCCCCTCTGACAGAGCAGCGCTCCCTCAGTACTGCCCCTCTGACAGAGCAGCGCTCCCTCAGTAGTGCCCCTCTGACAGAGCAGCACGCCCTCGATACTGCACCTCTGACAGAGCAGCGCTCCCTCAGTACTGGCCCTCTGACCGCGCAGCACTCCCTCAGTACTGACCCGCTGACGGTGCGGCTCTCACTCAGTAAAGATCCTCTGACAGTGCGGAACTCCTTCGGTACTGATCTTCTGAAAGTTGGCGTTCCCTCAGGACTGACCCGCTGACAGTGCAGCACTTCCTCAGTACTGACCATCTCACAGTGTGGCGCTCCTTCAGTACTGACCCTCTCACTGCATGTCACTCCCTCAGTACTGACCCTCTGACAATGAAACACTCCCTCAGTACTGACTTTCTGGCAGTGCAACACTCCCTCAGTACTGACTTGCTGACAGTGTAGTTCTCCCTCATTACTGATCCTCTGGCAGTGCAACACTCCCTCAGTACTGACCCTCCGACATGCAGAACTCAGTACTGACCCTCTGACATTGTGGCGCTCCCTCAGTACTGACCGCCTGGCAATGCAGCATTCCCTCAGTACTCACCATCTGACAATGCGGCACTCCATCATGATTGACCCCTCTGACAGTGCTGCATTAGCTCAGTATTAACTCCATGAGTGTGCAGCACTCCCTCAGTACTGACATTCTGACAGTGCGGCACTCCGTCTGTCCTGCACCCATGACAGTGCAGTGCTCCCTCAGTTCTGACCCTTTGGCAGTGCAGCGCTTCCTTAGTACAGACCTTTTGGCAGTGCAACACTCCCTCAGTACTGCCCCTCAGGGAGTGCAGCACTTCCTCAGTACTGAACCTCTGACAGTGTAACACTCCCTTAGTACTTACCCTCCAAAAATCCAGAGCTCCCTCAATACAGACCCTCTGACAGTGTGGCATTCCCTCAGTACTGATTCTTTGTCAGTGCAGCACTTGCTCAGTACTAACTCTCTGACAGTGTGGCCTTTCCCCCGGGACTGACACTCAAAAAATGCAGCAATCCCTCATACTGACCCTCTGACAGTGGAGTGCTCCCTCAGCACTGACCCTCTGACAGTGCAGCACTCTCTCAGTACTGACCCTCTGACAGCGCAGCACTCTCTCAGAAAAGATCCTCTGACAGTTGGCGTTCCCTCAGTATTGACCCTCTGACAGTGCAGCACTTCCTCAGTACTGACCGTCTGACAGTGCGGCACTCATTCAGGATTGACCTTCTGACAGTGTGGCACTAACTCAGTATTAACTCCATGACTGTGCAGCACTCCCTCAGTACTGACATTCTGACAGTGTGGCACTTTCTCAGTACTGACATTCTGACAGTGCAGCACTCCCTCATTCCTGACTCTCTGACAGTGCAGCACTCCCTCATTCCTGACTCTCTGAGAGTGCAGCACTCCCTCTCCCTTGACACTCTGACAATGCGGCATTCCCTCAGTCCTGCATCCATGACAGTGCAGTGCTTCCTCAGGACTGACCCTCTGAAAGGGTGGCATTCCCTCAATCCTGATCCTCTGACAATGCAATGCTCCCACAGTATGACCCCCTGACACTGCAGCACTCCCTCAGTACTGACGCTACGACAGTGCAGCACTCCCTCAGTACTGATGCTCCGGCAGTGTTGCGCTCCCCCAATACTGATCCTCTGATAGTGCAGCTTTCCCTCAATACTGATCCTCCGACAGTGCAACATTAACGCAGTACGCACTCTCCACAGAGTGGCACTCCCTCAGTAATGACCTTCCGACAGCAAAGTGCTCACTGCATATTAACCCTCTGACCGTACGACCCTCCCTCGGTACTGCCTCTCTGACAGAGCAGCGCTCCCTCAGTAGTGCCCCTCTGACAGAGCAGCACGCCCTCGATACTGCACCTCTGACAGAGCAGCGCTCCCTCAGTACTGGCCCTCTGACCGCGCAGCACTCCCTCAGTCCTGACCCGCTGACGGTGCGGCTCTCACTCAGTAAAGATCCTCTGACAGTGCGGAACTCTCTCGGTACTGATCTTCTGAAAGTTGGCGTTCCCTCAGGACTGACCCGCTGACAGTGCAGCACTTCCTCAGTACTGACCATCTCACAGTGTGGCGCTCCTTCAGTACTGACCCTCTCACTGCATGTCACTCCCTCAGTACTGACCCTCTGACAATGAAACACTCCCTCAGTACTGACTTTCTGGCAGTGCGACACTCCCTCGGTACTGCCCCTCTGACAGAGCAGCGCTCCCTCTGTACTGAATCTCTGACAGTGCAATACTCCCTCGGTACTGCCCTTCTGACAGAGCAGCGCTCCCTCAGTAGTGACGATCTGACAATGCAGTACTCCCTTATTACTGACCCTCTGACAGTGTGGCCTTCCCCCGGGACTGACACTCTGACAATGCAGCAATCCCTCGTACTGACCCTCTGAGAGTGGAGTGCTTCCTCAGCACTGACCCTCTGACCGCGCAGCGCTCTCTCAGTACTGAACCTCTGACAGTGCAAAAGTAACTCAGCAATCACTCTCCACAGTGTGGCACACCCTCAGTAATGACCCTCTGACAGTGCAGCGCTCGCTTAGCACTGACTCTGTGACAATATAGCACACCCTCAGTACTGACCTGCTGGCAGTGCAGCGCTCCATCAGTACAGACCCTCAACAATGCAGCACTCCCTCAGTACTGACATACCCTCAGTACTTAACCATTGACACTGCGTCATTCCCTTTGCACTGACTGACAAACAGCGCAGCACCCCTTCAGTACTGACCCTCTGACAATGCAGTCCTTGCTCAGTACTAACTCTCAGACTGTGCAGTACTCTCTCGGTACTGAATCTCTGACAGTATAGCTCTCCCTCAGTACTGACCATCTGACAGTTCAGCATTCCTTCTGGACTGGCCCTTTAACAGTGTATCGCTCCCTCAGTACTGATCCTCTGACAATGCAGCACTCTCTCAGTGCAGACCCGATGACAGTGTGGCGCTCCGTCAGTACTGACTCTCTGATGGTGCAGCACTCCCTCAGTACAGACCATCTGACAGTGTGGCACTCCTTTAGGATTGACCTTCTGATAGTGTGGCACTAACTCAGTATTAACTCCATGACTGTGCAGCACTCCCTCAGTACTGACATTCTGACAGTGTGGCACTCCCTCAGTACTGACATTCTGACAGTGCAGCACTCCCTCATTCCTGACTCTCTGACAGTGCAGCACTCCCTCATTCCTGAGTCTCTGACAGTGCAGCACTCCCTCTCCGCTGACACTCTGACAATGCGGCATTCCCTCAGTCCTGCATCCATGACAGTGCAGTGCTTCCTCAGGACTGACCCTCTGAAAGGGTGGCATTCCCTCAACACTGATCCTCTGACAATGCAATGCTCCCACAGTATGACCCCCTGACACTGCAGCACTCCCTCAGTACTGACGCTACGACAGTGCAGCACTCCCTCAGTACTGATGCTCCGGCAATGTTGCGCTCCCCCAATACTGATCCTCTGATAGTGCAGCTTTCCCTCAATACTGATCCTCCGACAGTGCAACATTAACGTAGTACGCACTCTCCACAGAGTGGCACTCCCTCAGTAATGACCTTCCGACAGCGAAGTGCTCACTGTATATTGACCCTCTGACCGTACGACTCTCCCTCGGTACTGCCCCTCTGACAGAGCAGCGCTCCCTCAGTAGTGACTCTCTTACAGTGCGACACTCCCTCGGTACAGCCCCTCTGGCAGAGCAGCGCTCCCTTAGTAGTGACTCTCTGACAGTGCAACACTCCTTTGGTACAGCCGCTCTGACAGAGCAGCCCTCCCTTAGTACTGACCTTCTCACAGAGCAGGGCTCCCTCACACGTGATCCTCTGACAATGCGGCACTGCACCTGTAATGAAACTCTGACAGTGCAGTATTCCCTCCCTACTGACTCTCCGACATTCTGACACACCCACAGTACTGACCTTCCATCAGTGCGGCACTCCGTCATTACTGGCCCTGCAACAGTGCAGCACTCCCTAATTACTGACCCTTTCACAGTGCAGCACTCCCTAAGTACTGATGTTCTGACAGTGTTGTTCGCCCTCAGTAATGACCCTCCAACAGTGCAGCGCTCATTTTGCACTGACCCTCTGACACTGAAGCGTGCCCTCTGTACTGCTTCTCTGACAGTGTAGCGTGCTCTCAGTACTGACCCTCTGACAATGCAGCACTCCATCATTACTGACCTTATGACAGTTTGGCCTTCCCAGGGACTGACACTCAGGCAATGCGGCACTCCCTCAGTACTGACCCTCTGACAGCGCAGCACTCCCTCAGTACTGACCCGCTGACAGTGCAGCACTCACTCAGTAAAGATCCTCTGACAGTGCGGAACTTCCTCGGTACTGATCTTCCGAAAATTGGCGTTCCCTCAGGACTGACCCGCTGACAGTGCAGCACTTCCTCAGTACTGAACATCTCACAGTATGGCGCTCCTTCAGTACTGACCCTCTCACTGCATGTCACTTCCTCAGTACTGACCCTCTGACAATGAAACACTCCCTCAGTACTGACCCTCTGACAATGAAACACTCCCTCAGTACTGACCCTCTGATAATGAAACACTCCCTCAGTACTGACCATCTGGCAGTGCAACACTCCCTCAGTACTGACTCGCTGACAGTGTAGCATTCCCTCATTACTGATCCTCTGGCAGTGCAACACTCCCTCAGTACTGACCCTCTGACATGCAGCACTCAGTACTGACACTCTCACGGTGTGGCTCTCCTTCAGTACTGACCCTCTGACATTGTGGCGCTGCCTCAGTAATGACCGCCTGGCAATGCAGCATTCCCTCAGTACTCACCATCTGACAATGTGGCACTCCATCATGATTGACCCCTCTGACAGTGCTGCACTAGCTCAGTATTAACTCCATGAGTGTGCAGCACTCACTCAGTACTGACATTCCAATAGTGCGGCACTCCGTCAGTCCTGCACCCATGACAGTGCAGTGCTCACTCAGTTCTGACCCTTTGACAGTGCAGCGCTTCCTTAGTGCAGACCCTCTGACAGTGCAGCACTCCCTCAGTACTGACCCTCTGACAGTGCAGCACTCCATCTATGCTGACACTCTGACAGTATGGCACTCCCGCAATCCTGCACCCGACAATGAAGCCCTCCCTCAGTACTGAACCTCTTTTCAGCGCCCCATCAGCACTGACCCTTTGACAGAGTTGCACTTCCGTGGTACTGACCCTCTGACAATGCAGCACTTCCTCACTACAGAACCTCAATACTGCTCCTCTGTCAATGCAGTTTTCCCTCGGTACTGACCGTCTGACAATGAGGCGCTCCCTCAGTGCTGACCCCCTGACAGTGTAAAACTTCTCAGTATTAACCCTCTGACAGTGCAGCACTTCCTCAGTACTGACACTCCGATAGTGAAACACTCCCTCAGTAATGACCCTCCAAGAGTGCAGCGCTCGTTTTGTACTGACCCTCTGACAGTGTAGCGTGCCCTCAGGACTGATCCTCTGACAGTGCCGCGCTTCATCAGTACAATGTGGCTCTCCCTCAGAACTGACCCACTGACAGTGTAGCTTTCCCCCGGGACTGACACTCAGACAGTGCAGCACTGACCCTCCAACAATGCAGCACTCACTCAGTACTGACACTCTCACACTATAGCACTCCCTCAGTACTGATGCTATGACAGTGGAGTGCTCCCTCAGCACTGACCATCTGACAGCGCAGCACTCCCTCAATACTGACCCTCTGACATTGCAGTGTTCCTCAGTACTGACCCGTTGATATTGCAGTACTCACTCAGTAAAGACCCCCTGATATTGCGGAACTCCCTCGGTGCTGACCTTCTGACAGTGCGGCTTTCCCTGAGTATTGACCCTCTGACAGTGCAGCACTCCCTCAGTACTGACATACTGACAGTGTAGCGCTCCCTCAGTACTTAACAAACGACACTGCTTCATTCCCTTTGCACTGACCGATAAACAGTGCAGCACTCCTTCAGTACTGACCCTCTGACAATGCAGCCCTCGCTCAGTACTAACTCCCAGACTGTGCAGTACTCTCTCGGTACTGATCCTCTGACAGTATAGCACTCCCTCAGTACTGACCATCTGACAGTTCAGCTTTCCTTCTGGACTGGCCCTTTAACAGTGTATCGCTCCCTCAGTACTGATCCTCTGACAATGCAGCACTCTCTCAGTGCAGACCCGATGACAGTGTGGCGCTCCGTCAGTACTGACTCTCTGATGGTGCAGCACTCCCTCAGTACAGACCCGCTGACAGTGTGGCGCTCCATCAGTACTAACTCTCTGATGGTGCAGCACTCCATCAGTACAGACCCGCTGACAGTGTAGCACTTGCTCAGTACTAGATCTCTGACAGTGCAGTACTCCGTTTGCACTGACTCTCTGGCAGTGCTAGCACTTCCTCAGTACAGACTCTCTGACAGTGGAGTGCTCCCTCAGCACTGACCTTCTGACAGCGCAGCACTTCCTCAATATTGACCTTCCAATAGCGCAGCGATCCCTCAGTACTGATCATCTGATTGTGTGGTGCTCTCTGAGTATTGACCCTCTGACAGTGTGGCACTATTTCACTACTGACCCTCCGACAGTGTGGCACTCCCTCAGCACTGCCCCTCTGACACTGCGGCACTCACTCCGTACTGACCTTCCGACAGTGCAGCATTCCCTCTGTACTGACCCTCTGAGAGTGTGCACTCCCTCAGCTCTGAACCTCTGACAGTGGAGTGCTCCATCAGAACTGACCCTCTGACTGTGCGGACCACCCTCAGTGCTGACCCTCTGACATTGCAGCACTGTCTCAATACTGACTCGATGACAGTGCAGCACTCACTCAGTAAAGACCCTCTGACTGTGCAGAACTCCCTCACTACTGACCTTCCAATAATGCAGTATTCCCTCAGTTCTGAATCTCCCAAACAGTGACATTTTCTGAGTACTCTCCCTCCGGCAGTGCAGTAAACCCTCAGTACTGACAGTTCAGCACTCTCTCAGTACTGACCCTCTGACAGTGCAGCACTCCCTCAGTACTGACCCTCTGACAATGAAACACTCCCTCAGTACTGCCTCGCTGACAGTGTAGCACTCTCTTAGTACTGATCCTCTGACAGTGCAAGACTCCCTCAGTACTGACCGTCTGACAGTGTAACACTCCCTCAGTACTGACCCTCTGCCAGTGCAGAACACCCTCAGTACTGACCCTCTGACAGTGTAGCTCTCCCTCAGTACTGTCCCTCCAACAGTCCAGCGCTCCCTCATACAGACCCTCTGACAGTGTGGCATTCCCTCATGACTGAACCTTTGACAGTGCGACACTCCCTCGGAACTGACCTCTGACAATGCTGTCGCTCCGACAGTGCGCTATTCCCACAGCACTGACCGACAAACAGTGTAGCATTCCCTCAGTACTGACCCTTTGTCAGTGCAGCACTTGATCAGTACTGACTCTCTGACAGTGCAGCACTCCCTCAGTACTGAACCTCCGACAGTGCAACACTCCCTCAGTATTGACCCCCTAACAGGGCAGCGCTCCCTCAGTACTGACGTACTGACAGTGTAGCTCTCCCTCAGTACTGAACCTCCGACACTGCGTCATTCCCTTTGCACTGACCGACAAACAGTGCAGCACTCCTTCAGTATTGATCCTCTGACAATCCGGCCCTCGTTCAGTACTAACTCTCAGACTGTGCAGAACTGCCTCAGTACTGAACCTCTGACAGTACTGAACCTCCGGTTTCCTCCCACAGTCCAAAAGATGTGCAGGGTCAGGTGAATTGGCCATGCTAATTTGCCCGTAGTGTTAGGTAAGGGGTAAATATAGGGGTATGGGTGGGTTTCGCTTCGGCGGGTCGGTGTGGACTTGTTGGGCCGAAGGGCCGGTTTCCACACTGTAATGTAATCTAATCTAAAAAAAAAAGTATAGCACTCCCTCTGTACTGGCCCTTTGACAGTGTATCGTTCCCTCAGTACTCATCCTCTGACAATGCAGCACTCCCTCAGTACAAACCCGATGACAGTATGGCACTCCTTCAGTACTGCCCCTCTGACACTGCAGCACTCCCTCAGTAAAGTCCTTCTGACAATGCGGCACTCCCTCCATACTGGTTCTCTGACAGTGCTGCACTCTCTCCGTCCTGATCCTCTGACAGTGCGGCACTCCCACTGTATGACAGTTTGACGGTGCAGCATTCCCTCTCTACTGGCCCTCTGAGAGTGTGCACTCGATCAGTTCTGACCGTCTGACAATGCGGCATCCCTTCAGTACTGACCCTTTGACAATACAGCACTCACTCATTACTGACCCTCTGACAATTCAGCACTCCCTCAGTACTGATGTACTGACAGTGTAGCGCTTCCTCAGTGCTGAATCTCCGACACTGCGTCATTCCCTTAGCACTGACAGATGAATAGCGCAGCACTCCTTCAGTACTGTCCCTCTGACAGTGTATCGCTCCCCCATTACTGACCCTCTGACAGTGCAGCACTCCCTCAGTATTGACTCACTGACATCGCAGCACTTCCTCAGTACTAACGCACTGACAGTGTAGCACTCCCTCAGTACTGACCCTCTGAGAATGCGGCACTCCTTCAGTACTGACCCTCTGCCAGTGCAGCACTCCCTCAGTACTGACCCTCTGTCAGTGCAGCACTCCCTCAGTACTGACCCTCTGGCAGTATTGACCCTCTGCCAGTGCAGCACTCCCTCAGTACTGACTCGCTGACAGTGCAGCACTCCCTCAGTACTGACCCGCTGACAGTGTGGCATTCCCTCATGACTGAACCTTTGACAGTGCGACACTCTGTCAGTACTGACCTCTGACAGTGCTGTCGCTCCGACGGTGCGCTATACCCAAAGCACTGACCGACAAACAGTGCAGGACTCGCTTAGTACTGACCCTTTGTCAGTGCAGCACTCCCCCTAAGTACTGATCCTCTGACAGTGCAGCACTCTGTCAGTACTGACTCTCTGACAGTGCAGCACTCCCTCAGTACTGACCCACTGACATTGCAGCACTCTCTCAGTAGTGACCCTCTGACAGTGCAGCACTCCCTCAGTTCTGAACCTTCGACAGTGCAGCATTCCCTCAGTGCACTCCCTACGGCACTGTGGCAAACCCTCAGTAGTGACCCTCCAGCAATGAAGCACTCCCTCAATACTGACTTTCCAACAGTGCAGCACTCCCTCAGTACTGACCCACTGACATTGCAGCACTCTCTCAGTACTGACCCACTGACATTGCAGCACTCTCTCAGTAGTGACCCTCTGACAGTGCAGCACTCCCTCAGTACTGACCCACTGACAGTGCAGCACTCTCTCAGTAGTGACCCTCTGACAGTGCAGCACTCTCTCAGTAGTGACCCTCTGACAGTGCAGCACTCCCTCAGTACTGACCCATTGACAGTACAGCAATCCCTCAGTTCTGAACCTCTGACAGTGCAGTGCTCCCTCAGTACTGAAGCTCTAACAGTGCGACATTCCCTCAGCAATAACAAACGCAACAGTGCAGCACACCCTCAGTACTGACCCTCTGGCATGTACTGACCCGCTGCCAGTGCAGAACACCCTAAGTACTGACCCTCTGTCAGTGCAACACTCCCTCAGTACTGACCCTCTGGCAGTACTGACCCTCTGCCAGTGCAGCACTCCCTCAGTACTGACTCGCTGACAGTGCAGCACTCCCTCAGTACTGACCCTCTGAGAGTGTGTACTCACTCAGTTCTGCATCTCTGACAGTGCGGTGTTCTGTCAGTCCTGACCCTCAGGCAGCGTGGCAAACCCTCAGTACTTAACCTTCGGCAATGCAGCACTCCCTCAGTACTGACCCTCTGACAGTCCAGTGCTCCCTTACTATCAACCTCTGATAGTTCGGCACATCCGCTGTACTGACCCTCTGACAGTGCAGCATACCCTCAGTACTGACCCTCTGGCAGTCCAACACTCCTTCAGTACTGATCCTCTGGCAGTACTGACCCTCTGCCAGTGCAGAACACCCTCAGTACTGACTCTCTGTCAGTGTGGTGCTCCCTCTGAACTGACCATCTGAGAGTGTGCACTCACTCAGTTCTGCACCTCTGACAGTGCGGTGTTCTGTCAGTACCGACCCTCTGGCAGCGTGGCAAACCCTCAGTACTTAACCTTTGGCAATGCAGCACTCCCTTAATACTGACCATCTGATAGTCCAGTGCTCCCTCACTACTCAAACTCCGATATTTTGGCACATCCTCTGTACTGACCCTCTGACAGTGCAGCACTCCCTCAGTACTGTCTTTACAAACGTGTGGCACTCCCGTGGCACTGAGTGTATGGCGATCTGTCGAAGGATCAGTACTGAGGGAGTGCCGGATTTTGGAAAGTCAGTGACAGTGCAGCACTGACCCTCTGACAGTGCGGCACTCTCCCAGTACTGACACTCAGACAGATCACCATACACTCAGTGCTGAGGTATTGCCGCACTTTTGCAAAGACAGTACTGAGGGAGTGCTACACTGTCAGAGAGTCAGTACAGAGGGAGTGCTGCATTGCCAGAGGTTACATTCTGACCTAAAGTGCAGCACTTCCTCAGTACTGACACTCTCACAGTGTGGCACTCCTTCAATACTGACGCTTTCACAGCGTGACACTCCCTCAGTACTGACCCTCTGGCAATGCAGCATTCCCTCAGTACTGACCATCTGACAGTGCAGAACTCCTTCAGGATTGTCCCTCTGACAGTGCGGCACTAGCTCAGTCTTATCTCCATGACTGTGCAGCACTTCCTCAGTACTGACATTCTGACAGTGCAGTACTCCCACTATGCCGACACACTGACAATGCGGCAATCCCTCAGTACTGACCTTTAATAGTGCAGTGCTCACTCAGTACTGACCCTCTGAAAGGGTGGCATTCCCTCAATACTGATCCTCTGACAATGCAGTGCTCACACAGTATGATCCCCTGACATTGCAGCACTCCCTCAGTACTGACGCTACGACAGTGCAGCACTCCCTCAGTACTGATGCTCCAGCAGTGTTGCGCTCCCCCAATACTGATCCTCTGATAGTGCAGCTTTCCCTCAATACTAATCCTCTGACAGTGCAACATTAACGTAGTACGCACTCTCCACAGAGTGGCGCTCCCTCAGTAATGACCTTCCAACAGTGGAGCGCTCACTGCATATTGACCCTCCGACCGTACGACACTCCCTCGGTACTGCCCCTCTGACAGAGCAGCACTCCCTCAGTAGTGACCCTCGGACAGTGCAGCACTGCACCTGTAATGAAACTCTGACAGTGCGGTATTCCCTCCCTACTGACCCTCCGACATTCCGACGCACCCACAGTACTGACCTTCCATCAGTGCGGCACTCCCTCGTTACTGACCCTCTCACAGTGCAGCACTGCCTTAGGACTGAGCCTCTGACAGTGCAGCTCTCCCTTGTGCTGACTCTCTGACAGTGCAGAACTCCCTCATACTGAACCGTTGGCAATTTAGAGCTCCCTCAGTACTGACCCTCTGACAGTGCAGCACTCACTCTGCACTGATGCTCTGACAGTGTATCACTCCCTCAGTCCTGATGCTCTGACAATTTTGTTCTCTCTCAGTAATGACCCTCCAACAGTGCAGCGCTCGTTTTGCACTGACCCTCTGACAGTGTAGCGTGCCCTCAGGACTGACCCTCTGGCAGTGCGGCGCTCAATCAGTACAGACCCTCTGACAGTGTAGCACTCCCCCAGGAGTGACCCTCTGACAGTGCGACACTCCTTTGGTACAGACCCTCTGACAGTGCAGCACTCCCAAAACTACAGACCCTTTGTCAGTACAGCACTCACTCCATACTGACCCTCTGACAGTGCGGCACTCCCTCCAGACTTAACTTCCGACAGTGTGGTGTTCCCTCAGTACTGACCCGTTGATATTGCAGTACTCACTCAGTAAAGACTCTCTTACATTGTGGAACTCCCTCGGTGCTAACCTTCTGACAGTGCAGCGTTCCCTAAGAACTGACCCCCTGACAGTGCAGCATTCCCTCAGTACTGACCCTCTGACAGTGCAGCACTCCCTCAGTACTGACCCTCCAAAGATGTGCAGGTTAGGTGAATTGGCCATGCTAAATTGTCCATAGTGTTAGGTAAGGGGCAAATGTAGGGGTATGGGTGGGTTGCGCTTCGGCGGGTAGGTGTGGACTTGTTGGGCCGAAGCGCCTGTTTCCACACTGTAAAGTAATCTAATCTAATCTAAAACTCCTGACAACACAGCACTCCCTCTGCACTGACTCACTGAAAGTACAGCACTCACTCAGTGGTGAACCACCAACAGTGCGGCATTCACTCAGTACTGACACCCTGAAAGTGCGGCACTCCCTCTGTCCTGCACCTTTAACAGTGCAGCGCTCCCTCAGCACTGAACCATTGAAAGTGCAGTACTCCCTCAGGACTGACCCTCTGACAGTGCAGCACTCCCTCAGTACTGATCCTCTGACAGTATAGCGCTCCCTCAGGACTGATCCTCTGATGGTGCAACGCTCTCTCAGTACAGACCCTCTCACAGGGCGGCATTCACTGAGGACTGAACCTCTGACAGTGTGACACTACTTCAGTACAGACCTCTAACAGTGCTGTCGCTCCGTCAGTGCGGCATTCCCTCAGTACTGAACCTCTGACAGTGCAGCACACCCTCAGTACTGATGCTCCTACACTGCGTCATTCCCTTAGCACTGACAGACGAACAGTGCAGCACTCCTTCAGGACTGACCCTCTGACAGTGCAGCACTCACTCATTACTGACCCTCTGACAGCGCAGCACTCACTCAGTACTGGCCCTTTGACAGTGTATCGCTCCCTTAGTACAGACCGTCTGACAGTGCAGCACTCCCTCTGTACTGGCCCTTTGACATTGTACCGCTCCCACAGTACTGATCCTCTGACAGTGTAGCACACACTCTGTTCTGCACATCTAACAGAGCAGCACTCCCTCATTGCTGACCCTCTGACAGTAAAGCACTCCCTCTGTACTGACCATTTGACAGTGTATGGCTCCCTCAGTACTGACTCTATGACAGTGCAGAATTCCCTCAGTACTGGCCCTCTGACAGTGCAGCACTCCCTCAGAACTAAGGATTATTCGAGAGGCTGAGAGAGTGATAGATAGAAGCTACAGGGACATAGCTACGCCAGGGAACAGAGGTAGCTGGGTAACAGGTAGAGGTGGGAAGGGGAGGAAGCAAGCAGTGCAGGGATCCCCTGTGGTCGTTCCCCTAAAGAATAAGATTACCGCTTTGGATACTGTTGGGGGGGACGGCCTAGCAGGGGTAAGCTGCAGTGACCGGGTCTGTGGCGCGAGGTCTGGCTCTGAGGCCCAGAAGGGAAAGGGGGAAAGGAGGAGAGCGCTAGTTATAGGAGACTCTCTAGTTAGAGGGACGGACAGGCGGTTCTGTGGGCATGGGCGAGACTCTCGGATGGTGTGTTGCTGAGGGAGTGCCGGATTTTGGAAAGTCAGTGACAGTGCAGCACTGACCCTCTGACAGTGCGGCACTCTCTCAGAACTGACACTCAGACAGATCACTCAGTGCTGAGGGAGTGCCACACTTTTGGAAAGACAGTACTGAGGGAGTGCTGCACTGTCAGATAGTCAGTACTGAGGGAGTGCTGCATTGACAAGTTTACATTCTGACCCAAAGTGCAGCACTTCCTTAGTACTGACCCTCTGACATTGTGGCGCTCCCTCAGTACTGACACCCACACAGAGTGGCACTTCTTCAATACTGACCCTCTCACAGCGTGACACTCTCTCAGTACTGACCGTCTCACAGGGTGACATTCCCTCAGTACTGACCCTCTGACATTGCAGCACTCCCTCAGCACTGACACTACGACAGTGCAGCACTACCTCAGTAATGATGCTCCGGCAGTGTTGCGCTCCCCCAATACTGATCCTCTGATAGTGCAGCTTTCCCTCAATACTGATCCTCCGACAGTGCAACATTAACTTAGTACTCACTCTCCACAGAGTGGCACTCCCTCAGTAATGACAGTGCGGTATTCCCTCCCTACTGACCCTCCGACATTCCGACGCACCCACAGTACTGACCCTCCAACAGTGCGGCACTCCCTAATTATTGACCCTTTCACAGTGCAGCACTGCCTTAGTACTGAGCCTCTCACAGTGCAGCACTCCCTCTGTGCTGACTCTCTGACAGTGCAGCACTCTCTCAGTACTGAACCGTTGGTAATTTAGAGCTCCCTCAGTACTGACCCTCTGACAGTGCAGCACTCCCTCAGCACTTATGCTCTGACAGTGTTGTTCTCTCTCAGTGCAGCGCTCGTTTTGCACAGACCCTCTGACAGTCTAGCGTGCTCTCAAGACTGACCCTCTGACAGTGCAGCGCCCCATCAGTACAGACCCTCTGACAGTGTAGCACTCCCCCAGGACTGACCCTCTGACACTACAGCACTCACTCAGTACTGACCGTCTGACAATGCAGTACTCCCTCATTACTGACCCTCTTACAGTGTGGCATTCCCCCGGGACTGACACTCAGACAATGCAGCAATCCCTCGTACTGACCCTCTGACAGTGAAGTGCTCCCTCAACACTGACCCTCTGACAGTGCAACAGTATCTCAGTAATCACTCTCCACAGTGTGGCGCACCCTCAGTAATGACCCTCTGACAGTGTAGCGCTCGCTTAGCACTGACCCTGTGACAATATATCACACCCTCGGTACTGACCTTCTGACAGTGCAGCACTACATCAGTACAGACCCTCCAACAGTGTGGCACTCTCCCAGGACTGACCCTCTGACGGTGCGACACTCCTTTGGTATAGACCCTCTGACAGTGCAGCACTCCCAAAAGTACTGACCCTTTGACAGCACAGCACTCACTCCATACTGACCCTCTGACAGTGCAGCACTCTCTCAGTACTGACCCTCTGACAGTGCGACACTCTCTCCAGACTGAACTTCCGACAGTGCGGCGTTCCCTCAGTACTGACTCTCTGGCAATGCAGCACTCCATCAATCCTGACCCTCTAATAATGCAGAACTCCCTCAGTACTGAGCAGATGACAGTGTAGCGCTCACTCACTATTGCCCTCGCAGTGTGAGCAATCCCTCAGTTCTGAACCTCCGATAGTGCATTGTGCCCTCAGTACAGACCCTCTGGCAATGCAGAATTCCCTCGGTACTGACTCTGACCGTGCAGCCCTCCATCTACGCTGACTCTCTGATAGTGTAGCACTCCCGCAGTCCTTCACCCAACAATGAAGTCCTCCATCAGTACTGAACCTCTGACAGTGCAACGCCCCATCAGCACTGACCCTTTGACAGAGTTGCACTCCCATGGTACTGTCCCGCTGACAATGCAGCACTTCCTCACTACAGACCCTCTGACAGGGTGGCATTCCCTCAATACTTATCCTCTGTCAATGCAGTGCTCCCTCGGTACTGACCCTCTGGCAATGAGTTGCTTCCTCAGTACTGAACCCCTGATAGTGTAAAACTCTCTCAATACTGACCCTCTGACAGTGCAGCACTTCCTCGATACTGACATTCCGACAATGCTGTTCTCCCATAGTAATGACCCTCCAACAGTGCAGCGCTCTTTTTGTGCTGACCCTCTGACAGTGTAGCGTGCCCTCAGGACTGATCCTCTGACAGTACGGTGCTCCATCAGACCCTCTGACAGTACAGCACTCACTCCTTACTACCCCTCTGACAATGTGGTTCTCCCTCAGAACTGACCCACTGACAGTGCGGTACTCCCTCATTACTGACCCTCTGACAGTGTGGCCTTTCCCCGGGACTGACACTTAGACAGTGCAGCAACCTCTCAATACTGGCCCTTTGACAGTGTATCACTCCCTCAGTACTGACCCTCTGACAGTGCAGCACTTCCTCATTACTGACCCTCCAACAGTACAGCACTCCCTCTGTACTGACCCTTTGACAGTGTATCGCTCCCTCAGTACTGACCCTCTGACAGTGCAGCATTCCCTCAGTACTGGCCCTTTAACAGTATACCCCTCCCTCAGTACTGACCCTCTGACAGGGCAGCACTCCCTCAGTACTGACCATCTGACAATGCAGCACTCCCTCATTACTGACCCTCTGACAGTGTGGCCTTTCCCCGGGACTGACACTTAGACAGTGCAGCACCCTCTCAATACTGGCCCTTTGACAGTATACCGCTCCCTCAGTACTGACCCTCTGACAGTGCAGCACTCCCTCAGTACTGATCCACTGGCAGTGCAACAATCCCTCAGTACTGACCCTCTGGCAGTACTGACTCTCTGCCAGTGCAGAACACACTCAGTATTGACCCTCTGACAGTGTAGCGCTCCCTCAGTAATGACCGTCTAACAGTCCAGCGCTCCCTCAATACACACCCTCTGACAGTGTGACATTCCCTCATGACTGAACCATTGACAGTGCGACACTCCCTCGGAACTGACCTCTGACAGTGCTGTCGCTCCGACGGTGCGCCATTCCCTCAGCACTGACCAACCAACAGTACGGCACTCCCTCCTTACTGACCCTCCAAGAGTGAGCACTTCATCAGTACTGACCCTCTGATAGCGTAGTGCTCCCTGAATATTCACCCGACGACAGGATGGCAAACTCTCAGTTTTGACCCTCTGACAGTGTGGAGCTCCCTCAGTACTGACCATCTGACAATGCAGCACTCCCTCATTACTGACTCTCTGGCAGTGCAACACTCCCTCAGTACTGACCCTCTGGCAGTGCAACACCCCCTCAGTACTGACCCTCTGGCAGTGCAACACTCCCTCAGTACTGACCCTCTGGCAGTACTGACCCTCTGCCAGTGCAGAACACCCTCAGTATTGACCCTCTGACAGTGTAGCACTCCCTCAGTAATGACCGTCCAACAGTCCAGCGCTCCTTCAATACAGACCCTCTGAGAGTGTGGCATTCCCTCATGACTGAACCTTTGACAGTGCGACACTCCCTCGGAACTGACCTCTGACAGTGCTGTCGCTCCGACGGTGCGCCGTTCCCTCCGCACTGACCAACCAACTGTACGGCACTCCCTCCTTACTGACCCTCCGAGAGTAACCACTTCCTCAGAACTGACCCTGTGATAGCGTAGTGCTCCCTGAATATTCCCCCGACGACAGGGTGGCAAACTCTCAGCTTTGACCCTCTGACAGTGTGGAGCTCCCTCAGTACTGATTTTCTGAGTGTGCTGCACCATCAGTACAGACCGTCAAAGAGTGTGGCGTTCCGTCAGTACGACCCTCTGACAGCGCAGCACTCCATCTGTGCTGACACTCTGACAGTGTGGCACCTCCTCAGAGAGTGCAGCACTCCTACTGTACTGACCTTCTGACAGTGCGGCTTTCCCTAAGCGTTGACCAAACAACAGTGCAGCATTGCCTCGGTACTGACCCTCTGACAGTGCGGCACTCCCTCATTACTGACTCTCTGACCATGCGACTCTTGCCCAGAGCTGCCCCTCTGACAGATCAGCACCTCATCTGTCGTGACTCTGAGAGTGCAGCACTGCACCTGTAATGAAACTCTGACAGTGCAGCACTCCCTCAGTACTGACTCTCTTACAGTGCAGCACTCCCTCTACGCTGCCACTCTGACAGTGTGGCACTCCCTCATTACTGACTATCTGACAGTGCAGCACTCCCTCATTGCTGACCCTCTGACAGTGCAGCACTCCCTCATTGCTGACCCTCTGACAGTGCAGCACTCCCTCATTGCTGACCCTCTGACAGTGCAGCACTCCCTCAGTACTGACTCTCTTACAGTGCAGCACGCCCTCTACGCTGCCACTGTGACAGTGTGGCACTCCCTCATTACTGACTATCTGACAGTGCAGCACTCCCTCATTGCTGACACTCTGACAGTGCAGCACTCCCTCAGTACTGACACTCTTACAGTGCAGCACTCCCTCTGCGCTGCCACTCTGACAGTGCGGCAATCCCTCGGGTTTCGCACCCTGATAGTGCAGCACTCCCTCAGTACTGACCCTCTGACAATGCAGCTTTCCCTCAGTACTGTTAATATATTAATTCAGTACTGATCCTCCACAGCGTGGCACTCCCTCAGTAATGGTCCTCCGACAGTGCATCACTCCCTCAGGGCTGACCATCTGACAGTGCGACACTCCCTCAGTACTGACTTTCTGACCGTACCACACTCCCTCGGTACTGCCCCTCTGGCAGAACAGCGCTCCCTCAGTTGTGACTCTCTGATAGTATGGTATTCCCACCATACTGACCCTCTGACATTGCGGAGGACCCACATTACTGACCCACTGACAGTGCAGCACTCCCTCAGTACTGACTCTCTGACAGTGCAGCACTCTCTCTACGCTGCCACTCTGACAGTGTGGCAATGCCTCGGTTTCGCACTCTGACAGTGCAGTACTCCCTCAGTACTGACCCTTTGACATTGTTGCGCTCCCGCAGCACTGACCCCCTAACTATGCAGCACAAACTCGGTACTGATCCACTGACAGTGAAGCTCTCCATATATACTGACAGTGTGGCACTCCCTCACGCCTGCACCTGACAGTGCAGCACTCCCTCAGTACTGACCATTTGACAGTGTTGCACTCCCGCAGTACTGACCCTCTGACAATGCAGCACTTCCTCACTGCAGAACCTCTGACAAGGTGGCATTCACTCAATACTGTCCCTCTGACAATGCAGTGCTCCCTCAGTACTGACCCCCTGACAGTACAGCACTCCCTTAGTACTGACACTCCGACAGTGTTGTGCTCCCTCAGTAATGACCCTCCAACAGTGCAGTGCTCGATTTGTACTGACCCTCTGACAGTGTAGCGTGCCCTCAGGACTGATCCTCTGACAGTGCGGCGCTCCATCAGTACAGACTCTCTGACAGTGTGGCACTCCCCTAGGACTGACCCTGTGACAGTACAGAACTCACTCAATACTGACCTTGTGACAATGCAGCACTCCCTCAGTAGTGAACCTCCGACAGTGCAGCAATCCCTCAGTAGTTACCCGCTGACAGTGTGGTGCTCCCTCAGGACTGACCCTCTAACAGATCAACACACCCTAAGTAGTGATCCTCTGATAGTGCGATACTCCCTCAGTTCTGAATCTCCATCAATGCGGCATTCCCTCAGTACTCTTCCTCCAACTGTGCGGCAAACCCTCAGTATTGACCCTCTGGCTATACGGTACACCCTCAGTACTGACCCTCTGGCAATGCAGCACAACCTCAGTACTGACCCTTTGACAGTGTGGCACTCGCTCAGTACTAACTCTCAGTTAGTGCAGCACTCCCTTGATACTAATGCTCCGACAGTGCATCACTCCCTCCGTACTGACCCTCTGACATTGTAGCATTCCTTCAGTTCTGATTCTTTGACAGTGTAGCGCACCCTCAGCACTGACCCTCTGACAGTGTAGCACTCCCCCCATTACTGACCCTCTGATAGTGCAGAGCTCCCTCAGTACAGACCCTCTGACAGTGTGACATTCCCTGAGGACTGAACCTTTGAAGTGTGACACTCCCTCGGAACTGACCTCTCACAGTGCTGTTGCTCCGACACTATGCCATTCCCTCAGCACTGACCGAGCAACAGTGCGGCACTCCCTCCTTATTGACGCTCCGAGAGTGAGCACTTCCTCAGTACTGACCCTCTGACAGTGTGACAATCCCTCAGTTCTGGCCGTCTGATTGTGCAGTGCTCCCTGAGTATTGACCCTCCGACGGGGTGGCACTCTCTCAATATTGACCCTCTGACAGTGCAGCGCTCCATCAGTACAGACCCTCCGACAGTGTGGCGCTCCCTCAGTACTGACCTTCTGACAGTGCTGCGCTCCATCAGTACAGACCCTCCGACAGTGTTGAGCTCCCACAGTAATGACCTTCCAACAGTGCTGCGCAAGTTTTGTTCTGACCCTCTGACAGGGAAGCACGCCCTCAGGACTGATCCTCTGACAGTGCAGCGCTCCATCAGTACAGACACTCTGACAGTGTGGCACTCCCCTAGGACTGACCCTCTGACAGTACAGCATTCACTCAGTACTGACGCTATGACAGTACAGCAGTCACTCAGTACTGACAGTACAGCATTCACTCAGTACTGACGCTACGACAGTACAGCATTCACTCAGTACTGACCCTCTGACAATGTGGCTCTCCCTAAGAACTGACCCACCGAAAGTGCAGCACTCCCTCAGCACTGACCCTCTAACAGTGCAGCATCCCTCAGTACTGACCCTCTGACAGTGCAGCACTCCCTCTGTGCTGACCCTCTGACAGTGCAGCACTCCCTCAGTACTGACCCTCTGACAGTGCAGCACTCCCTCAGTACTGACCCTCTGACAGTGCAGCACTCCCTCTGTGCTGACCCTCTGACAGTGCAGCACTCCCTCAGTACTGATGCTTCGGCAGTGTTGCGCTCCCCCAGTTCTGATCCTCTGATAGTACAACATTAACTTAGTACTCACTCTCCACAGAGTGGCACTCCTTCAGTAATGACCCTCTGACAGTGGAGTGCTCATTACATAATGACCCTCTGAGAGTGCGACACCTCCTCGGTACTGCCCCTCTGACAGAGCAGCACTCTGTCAGTAGTGACTCTCTGACAGTTTGGCACTCCCTCCATATCGACCCTCCGACATTACGGCGCACCCACAATACTGACAGTGCAGCACTTCCTCGGTACTGACCCTCTAACAGTGCAGCGTTCCCTCAGTATTGACCCTCTAACAGTGCAGGACACACTCATTACTGACCCTCTGACAGTGCAGTGCTCTCTCAGTATTGACCCCCTGATAGTGCCGCAATCCATCAGTACTTACCCTCTGACATTGCAGCTCTCCCTCAGTTCTGACCCTCTGACAGTGCAGCACTCCCTCAGTACTGACCCTCTGGTACTGCAGCAATCCTTCAGTATTGACAATCCGACAGTGCAGTTTCCCTCAGTACTGATCCTCAACAGTGCAACACTAATGTAAGCACTGACCCTCCAACATTGCGGCGCTCCCTCAGTACCCTCCCTATTTTCTTCTATTTCTTAGTGTTTTGTGGAAATGTGGAGACATTGCGTTTGCAGGTTCTGAGAAAGCATGAGAGAGACACACAATCCAAGCCCTGTCTGAAACTCTCTGCAATACTCTATTCAGAGAGTTGCACAGCATGGAAACAGACCCTTCGGTCCAACTTATTCATGCCGACCAGATATCCTAACCTAATTTAGTTCCATTTGCTAGCACTTGGCCCATATCCCTCTAAACCCTTCCTATTCATATACCCATCCAGATGCCTTTTAAATGTCGCAATTGTCCCAGCCCCCACCACTTCCTCGAGCAGCTACCTGCATGGCACTTGCTCAAACATTCATAGACTCATGCAACCTCAAATAAACACCAATCTACGAAATGCTATCACTGTCATTTTCAATCCATCCTTTGATTCTCCGTTACGCTGATTTAAACAGAGGTAAAGAAACAGTCTTTGTGACCATCTAGTGTGACCTTGTAATAAAAGTAACTTTCAAATTTCACTTGCAGATAATTACCTCGCAATGTAATAGTTGCCTGGATGGTGGGGGTGACCTGTATTCTCCTGCTGCAGTCCTTGGATGTCCCACATTGATGTTAAGGAGGGATCTTCAGGATTTTTACCTGAATCACGCAGACAGCTCTCTTACTGGAGTGGCCCTTTAAAGTGGAAAGTTACTGTAGACCAGGAGGACCTGAGAGCTGCTGTCTCGTCAGAGAGAGAGGCCTGGTGGGTCACACACCTCAGGTGAGGAGTGAGGTTGAGAAGCTGGGGCCGTCATGGTAATTTCAGATATGATAGAGATTGAGCCAACAATGTTGGCATCATGAGCTAGTTCGCTGTGGTAACTGGTCCCCCTTTATGGCGGAGGAATTCTATCCCTTTAATAGAGCAAGCTTGAGAATTCAACACTAAAATCAACCTGTACGGACACGCTGGAGACCTGACACATCAATACAGAGATTGCTGAAGAAGCTAAGCATGTCCAGCTGTATCTGTGAAGAGAGAGATAGAGACAGAGAGAGTTCACCTTTCAATCCAGTGATTTCTGCGGGAATATTCCTTCAGAAAGACTGTACAGAACCGAAATTTAGTGACTATGTTTCTACATAAAGATGTTTTTATTAATAAAGTCTTCTTAAAAAAATGATATTTTAGAGGGGGATCAAGCATCTTGAGCTTGTGGGGGCATTGCCCCTGTCGCTAATCTTTCTTAAATAAACGCTAGACAAGTTAGATACTCGCCGAGAATAAAAATAAACGGTCATCAATGAGGAGGAGATGGAGGGATTGTGACCGGGCTCAGTGGTTAGCAATGTTGCCTCACCCCATCTGGGTTCGATCCCAACCTCGGGCAATTGTCTGTGTGGAGTCTGCACATTCTCCCCGTGTCTGCCTCCGGGTAGAGTCGGGGGTTGCGGGGGGGTGGGGGGGGTGGTTGTTGGGATGCTCTGCCAAGGGTCAGTGTGTACCTGATAGAATGTGGAAGCAGGCCATTCAGCCTATGATCAATCCAGATACCCAAATAATGTCCTGGGCCCTGGGCTCCAATCTTAGGGGTGGCTGTGGGAAGGTAGAAAGGTACAGATACACTTCCCTGATCATTTCCGCAGGCCTCCAAGGGACACTGGTGTCGTAAGATGGAGGCCATATCCCATTTTAGAAGATTCTGATCTTTTTAAACAGTGAGAAATTACATAAACATGTGTCTTAAACATGGATTGGAGGAAAACTGTTGTCAATCTATGGTCACTTGTTGCTTGGAGATGCTTCAGAAAAGCAGGCATCCAACCAGATCAGTGCTGTCGATGCAAGAGGTGTTGCACAGGAAGATCCAACAAGTTATTTGCAGTTGCTGTCTGGCTCCCTGGAGCAGTTATCGTTGGAGATCAGGGTTCAGTTCTGGGAGAAACCATCTCTCCAACAAAACCTCAACCATGCCTGTACATCAGCGTGTGCAAGGTCATATTGCGTACCCTAGAAGATAAATTCCTGCTACTGTTTCAGGTTGGTTGGGCCTTGATTTCAAAAACTGGTAAAGACACAAAAGTGCAAGTTTTTAAAAGCTGCAAAACTCCGTTATCTGGGGTAAAGTGACTGCTTAAAGCTCTCTCTCGAGAGAGAGGTTGCAATGGAAGAACAAGTAACATTAGATTGAGAGCATATAGTGCCATTCAGGTGCAGAGGTATTGTCAGAATTTCTATTCAGGATTAACTAAGTCGTTGAAGGAGAGGAGAAAACAATTCCAGGTGGATCAAACACACCTTGGAGATAGTATCTCAACTAACTTGTTCAGTGATGGTACGATATTCCTCTGGACCAGGTGGGACCTGAACCTGGATCTCCTAGCTCAGAGGTAAAGATGCTACCACTGTCCTTTTCTACCTTCCCCAAGCTGTGCAAGAGGCCTAAAACTTGGCTGCAGACATAATTTAAAAATTCATTCCTGATGAAGGACTTTTGCTGTAACGTTGATTTTCCTGCTCCTCGGTTGCTGCCTGACCTGCTGTGCTTTTCCAGCACCACTCTAATCTAGACTCTGACCTCCAGCATCTGCAGTCTTCACTTTTGCATAATTTAAAAACAGCCAACGTGACAAGTTCTTCAAGAAGGGAGGAGGGAGAAACCAGGAAACTACAGGACAATCAGTCTAACAGTGGGGAAACTAATGAAACCAATACTTAAAGACAGAATTAATCTGCACTTGGAGCAGGCAGGGATTAATCAAGAACAGTAGGTGTGGTTTTATTAAGGGAAGGTCATGTCTGACCAATTTGATTGAAATTTTCAAGGAGATGACCAGATGGTGTAGTCTACTTGACTTCAATGGAGCTTTTGATAAGGTCCATGGGAGACTGATGGCAAAGACAAGAGCCCACGGGTTTCAAGGCAATTTTGCAAACTGGATCCACAATGGGCTAAGTGCTAGGAAGCAAAGGGTGAGGGGGTTGAGATGTGCTTCTGTAACTGGAAGCATGTGCCCAGTGGGAATCTTGCAGGGATCAGTATTGGGACCTTGCTATTTCTGGGCTTATAGAAATAATTTTCACTTGAAAGTAAGAGGATTGATCAGTGCGTTCATGGATGATATGAAAACGAGTGTGGTGGCAAATAGTGAGGAGGATAGGCTTAGATCACAGGAGGATAACATGGCAATGGAATACATGATGAACGATAGGGCCCTGGGAAGCACTGAAGATCAGAGGGACCTTGATGTGCCTGTCCACCAGTCACTTAAGCACCGGGACAGGTGATAATCTTGCCTTTCCTTGTTGAACACTGTGTTTGAGCTGGGAGGTTATGTTGGAACTGTCTAAAATATTGGCTAGGGGACAGCTAGCTTGTTGTCTGCATTTCTGGAATCCACATTATAGAAGGGATATGTTAGCACTCAAGAAGGTGAAGAGACTTGCAAGGATGTTGCCTGAACTGGAGAGTTGTAGTTATGAAGAGAGCTTGGAAAGATTGGCCATTTTCCTTAGACCAAAGAGATCGAGAGGGGAGTCGCAGGTAGATTGGTGTTAGGTATGCTTTCCCTTATTGGTCAGAGCATTGAGTTAAGGAGTGTGGAGGTCATGTTATGGCTGTACAGGACATTGGTTAGGCCACCTTTGGAGTATTGTGTACAGTTCTGCTCTGATTCCTATGGAAACTTGAAACGGTTCAGAGAACATTTTCAAGGATCTTGCCAGGGTTGGAGGGTTTGAACTATAGGAACTGGCTGAATAGGCTGTTTTCCCTGGAGCGTCAGAGGCTGAGGAGTGACCTTATAGAGGTTGACAAAATCAGGGGGGCATGGATAGGGTAAATAGACAAGGTCTTCTCCCTGGGGTGGGGGAATCCAGAACATAAAGGGCATAGGCTTAGGGTGAGAGAAGAAAGACTTAAAAGGGACCTAAGGTGAAGCATTTCTACGCAAAGGGTGATGCATGTATTCAAGAGGAAGTGGAGGCTAGTACGAGGCTAGGAACACATATAAGGCATCTGGCTGGGTAGATGAATACTCCACAATCACCTAATAAAAGAGCAGCACTCCGAAAACTAGCAGTTTCAAATAAACCTGTTGGACTATAACCTGGTATTTCTTAACATGGTGTGTGAATAGGAAGGGATTAGAGGGAAATGGGTCGAGTACTGGTAAATGAGACTAGATTAATTTAGGATATCTGATCGGCATGGACAAGTTGGGCTGAAGGATCTATTTCTGCGCTGTACACGTCTATGACTCTATGACATCATTGAGACGTATAAAATAATGAGAGGTGTTGATTGGGTAGACAGTAAGGAAGTTTTCCCCTTGGTGGAGGGATCAATAAAGACATATGTTGTAAAGACTGGAAGGCAGTACAGATATTTAAGGTAAGGGGCAGGAGGCTTACGGGGAATGTGAGTCATTAAGTCACACAACATGGAAACAAACCCTTTGGTCCCACAAGTCCATGCTAACCATAATCCCAAACAAAACTAGCCACACCACTTACTCCTGTCCATATCCCTCCAATCGTTTTCTGTTTATCCAAATATCTTTTAAACGTTGGAATTGTACCCTCATTCATTAATTCCTCTGGAAGGTCATTCCACACACAGAGCACTTTCTGTGTAAAAAAAATGGCCCTCATGTCACCTTTCAAGCTTTCTCCCCTCACTTTAAAAATATGCCGCCTCATCTTGAAGTCCATCACTCCAGGGAAAAGACATCTGAATTCACCTTATATATGCCCCTTATGATTTTATAAACCTCTGTAAGGTCACCCCTCAACCTCCAAGCTCCTTTCCATATAACTCAAACACTGCAGTCGTGGCAACATCCTTGTAAATATTTTCTGAACACTCTCCAGTTTAACAATATCCTTCCTATAACAGGGAGACCCAGAACTGGACACAGTATTCCAGAACTTCCACCCTGACTTTAAATTTACCTGAATTGACTAACACATTCCATCCTGACCTTACATTTACCCTGGACCATCTCTGACACCTCCCTCTCCTTCCTGGACCTCTCCATCTCCATTAATGACGACTGACTTGACACCGACATTTTTTATAAACCCACTGACTCCCACAACTACCTGGATTACATCTCTTCCCACCCTACCTCCTGCAAAAATGCCATCCCGTATTCGTAATTCCTCCGCCGTATTTTCTCCCAAGAGGACCAGTTCCACCACAGAACACACCAGATGGCCTCCTTCTTAAGAGACCAGAAGTTCCCTTCCCATGTGGTTGAAGATGCCCTCCAACACATCTCTTCCACATCCCGGGCCTCCACCCTCAGACCCCACCCCTCCAACCGTAACAAGGTCAGAACGCCCCTGGTGCTCACCTTCCACCCTACCAACCTTTGCATAAACCAAATCATCCGTTGACACTTCCGCCACCTCCAAACGGACCCCACCACCAGGAATATATTTCCCTCCCCACCCTTTTCCGCCTTCCACAAAGACCGTTCCCTCCGTGACTACCTGGTCAGGTCCACGCCCCCCTACAACCCACCCTCCCATCCTGGCACCTTCCCCTGCCACCACAGGAATTGCAAAACCTGCGCCCACATCTCCTCCCTCACCTCCATCCAAGGCCCTAAATGAGCCTTCCATATCCATCAAAGTTTTACCTGCACATCCACCAATATCATTTATTGTATCCGTTGCTCCCGATGCGGTCTCCTCTACATTGGGGAGACTGGACGCCTCCTAGCAGAGCGCTTTAGGGAACATCTCCGGGACACCTGCACCAATCAACCACACCGCCCTGTGGCCCAACATTCCAACACCCCCTCCCACTCTACCGAGGACATGGAGGTCCTGGGCCTCCTTCACCGCTGCTCCCTCATCACCCGACACCTGGAGGAAGAATGCCTCATCTTCCGCGTCGGAACACTTCAACCCCAGGGCATCAATGTGGACTTCAACAGTTTCCTCATTTCCCCTTCCCCCACCTCACCCCAGTTCCAAACTTCCAGCTCAGTACTGTCCCATGACTTGTCCTACCTGCCTATTTTCTTTACCACCTATCCACTCCACCTTCCTCCCTGACCTATCACCTTCATCCCACCCCCATCCACCCATTGTACTCTATGCTACCTTCCCCCACCCTCCTCCCTTACCTATCACCTTCCTCCCCCCTCCACTCACCTATTGTACTATATGCTACTTTCTCCCCACCCCCACCCCCCTCTCATTTATCTCTCCACCCTTCAGGCACTCTGCCAGTATTCCTGATGAAAGGTTTTTGCCCAAAACATCGATTTTACTGCTCCTCGGATGCTGCCTGAACTGCTGTGCTTTTCCAGCACCACTAATCCAGAATCTGGTTTCCAGCATCTGCAGCCATTGTTTTTACCTACAGTATTGCAGAAGAGGCCTGCACAATCTCAACATGATGTCTCAAGTATTTACTCATAGGTCTGAGTAATGAAGGAAAAAGGCTTTCACCCAGTCTGATCTAAACCAACTCCACAATCACTGACACCAACCACCTCCTGTCTGATATAAACGAATTCCACAGTCACTCACACCAATCTCCCCGTTTGATATAAACCAGCCCCACAGTAACTGACACCAATCTCATCTTGTCTGACTTGTACCAGCCTCACACTCAGCGCCACCAATGTCCTCGGGTCTGATATAAACTTTGATTTCTCTTCGCATTCTTCCCAATCGGAAAGGAGGAGCCACTGTGCGGAATGTTCAAGTCAGTAAGAATTGTCAGCAAGAATTCATCAACACTTTATTACTAGAGATTTTAATCCCAAAGGAACCTTTCAGATTACAAATTTCAGTTCTTTTACCAGGGAGCAAGTTGCATATGAAGCAGAAATTCAATATTAGTTGTAAGATAATTTGCTGAGTTTATTTTAATTTAGCAAAATGATCTTAGATAGCTGTTTTTAAATGGACACTCTACCCTAAAGAACACAGTTAGCTACAATGACAAGAATCTTCAACTCTACTCTAGTGATAAGGAAGTGACATCAGCAGAAACAAACCCTAACTGTCAGAACATACCTGATTCAGTGCTGGATGTCACGAGGAACAGGAATAATGGAATATTCCATCCTCTGCAGTCCCATGTGGACTTGCTGGTGTGTGAGCTGACTAAATCCACTTGCACAGGTTGAAGTGGTCACTCTCAGATGTGAATCTGCTGATGTGTCAGAAGGTTGGATGAAGTTGTGAATCCTTTCTCTGACATAGGGCAGGCGAATGGCCTCGACACAGTGTGAACACTCCGTGGCTGAACACTTTAACTCCCCCTCCCACTCCTCCATCGCCCGACCATGGCAACACGACGCCTGGAGGAAGAGAGCCTCATCTTCCGCCTCGGAACCCTCCAGCCACAAGGGATGAATGCAGATTTCTCCAGCTTTCTCATTTCCCCTCCCCCAACCTTATCTCAGTCCCAACCCTCGGAATCAGCACCGCCTTATTGACCTGCAATCTTCTTCCCGACCTCTCCGCCCCCACCCCCTCTCCGACCTATCACCCTCACCTTAACCTCTTTCCACTTATCGCATTCCCAACGCCCCTCCCCCAAGTCCCTCCTCCCTACCTTTTATCTTAGCCTGCTTGGCACACCCTCCTCATTCCTGAAGAAGGGCTTATGCCCGAAATGTCGATTCTCCTGCTCCTTTGATGCTGCCTGATCTGCTGCGCTTTTCCAGCAACACATTTTTCAGCTCGACACAGTTTGAACTCACTGATGGGTCAGAAGGTATTAATGAATCCTTTCTCTCACACATGGCAGATTTTTTAAAAATTCTTAAAAATGTTCTTTGCCCAGTTTGAACATGCTGATGGATCAGTAGCTGTGACAGTTTAGCTGGTGTGTCAGCAGAGCTGTTGACCGAGTGAATCCTTTCCCACACTGGGTGCAGGAGAATGGCTTCGCTCCAGAGTGATTCTGTGGATAATTTTCAGCAGCAATGAGTATTTGAATGCCTCTCCACAATCTCCATGTTTACATGGTTTCCCTGTGGTACTGTTATTGTTTGTCTCCAGGTTAAGTGATCAGTTCAAGCCTTGCCCACACACAAACATAGCCGCAGGGTGGTGGGAAGCGGTGACTCACTGTCTGAAAGTGTGACAGAAGCAGAAAACCTCCAAATATTTAAGATGTTGTTATGAAGTTGAAGGCATCTACTGAACCTTTAAGGGAGAGTGAAAGCTGCTTTGGGAGTGAGAGCAACTGTCGTGTGACTGACGAGGAGTCTCCGATTGGAAAATTGAAAATATGTAACATTTGACTGCAAACTAGATATCTCAGTTTGACCACTATTTCAATTTAACCAATCAGTTTAATTATGCCCCAGCATACTAAACCAAGCGAATTTGAATTTTACTGTTTTGATAACTTAGAACCTGTGAGATGATCCAATATTTGGGGTATAAAAAGCCAGCATTTTGAGAGTTAGCCAGAGAGAGAGACTGCCATCCAAAACACTCTCGATCACAGGTACCTTTTTCATCTTTGCAGAAGTCCGAAGACGACCAGAGAGATCTATAAACAGAGGATGAACGACACCTGAGACGACAGCCACTGTCTGGTTTTGAAAATTAAGATGCTGCAAATATTAATAGGGGTTTATTGGATCAGTATATTGTTATAGAGTTGGACACAGAAAACAGATCTTAGAGAGAGGAGGTTTAGAGTTGTAAATACAGTAGTTGCTGTTTAATGTTCACTTTTAAGAGTTAAAGAATAAAATTGATAGTTTTCTTTAAATAGTGGAAATTGGGAGTCCTCTGTCACTCGTACTTTAACAGATTACAAGGCGAGGTGAGTTTTTCTGTAAGGTTTTTTTAAATTGCAGAAGGGCCCATTGCCGTGTCATAGCAATGTGTTTAGATGTATCCTTCCAGTACCAGGGCATACTAGGCTATGGGCCAAGTGCTGTAAAAAGGGATTAGAATAGTTAGGTGGTTGTTTTTGACTGGCACAGACTCAGTGGGCTGAAGGACCATTTTCTGTGCTGTCGATCTCTAACTCAAAATTGTAACTCTATGAAGGCTAGGTCCTGTCTGCTGTGAATGGTGCAAAGCTTTTACTGGGCTGTGCATCTGGTTGTAACACTTCTCCTTCCTCGTTCAAAGACCGGTAGCAATCAGTTCCTGATTAATTGTGTTGCATCAGATTTTGACTGTTTTTGGTTTGGTTTGAGTTTCCTTTCTCTCGCCCTCTCCTGATCCCCTGTAAAAGAAGTTTATAAAAGTGATCACTGTCAGTACAGGGGAGAGGTTCAGACCATTTCCAGTATTGGTGAATTATTTGTCCCAGTCCTGTTTCCCCCACACCACCCCCAGAGCTGTGAATACCAGTCCCCCAAGGGTCTCCCTCCTCCCTGGGTCAGTCCCCAATCCCCACTCCCACTCCCACTGTCTCCTCCATGGGACAGGAGGCCCCGCCCACTCACTGCACGTCACCTGGATAACGGCGCATGCGCCTCGCCCCCCAAAAAAGATGGCCGCCACAGCCTTGTCCCTGGTCCCGTGAATTAGACTCAGGGCTGAAAACGAGGGAGTTGCTAATTCTTATTCGGTTCGCGGGGCCTTTACTGGATATTACCAAGACGGATCAGACCACCTCCCCGCCCCCCCACCGCTGGCTCCATTATTCGTCCGGGATCACTCCCTGCCAGCCATTCCCCGGCGGAGGCAAAAGGGCCTTCAGTCAATATGCGCATGCTCCACCTTGTTCAGCTCAGCGCCTGCGTACTGGTGTCTTTTGGTGTTGACTTCGATCGCCCTCTTCAGGAATGTCCTAGAACTTCATCCTGCTGCCTGGTGTCAGTGATGGCCATTCAGTCAGATTGTGGTCTTCTCTCACTCACTTTCATTCTCTTTAATTAATTTCACAGAGTATGTGAAGGGAACAGTCAGTGGTCAGGAAACAGAATCTGAAAGATTGATTTTATTTTAATGATCGGAATATTGTTGGACTCTGAACTTAGAAGGAGAAAATCAACTAGGAGAAAGTGAGGACAGCAGATGCTGGAGATCAGAGCTGAAAATGTGTTGCTGGAAAAGTGCAGCAGGTCAGGCAGCATCCAAGGAACAGGAAAATCAATGTTTCGGGCATGAGCCCTTCTTCAGGGTGTGCCAAGCAGGCTAAGATAAAAGGTAGGGAGGATGGACTTGGGGGAGCGGGGGGGCATTGGGAATGCGATAGGTGGGGGCCCACCCCCTCTCCGGCCTATCACCCTCACCTTATCACCCTCACCTTAACCTCCTTCCATCTAACGCATTCCCAATGCCTCCCCCTAGTCCATCCTCACTGCCTTTTATCTTAGCCAGCTTGGAACACCTTCTTCATTCCTGAAGAAGGGCTCATGGCTGAAACATCGATTCTCTTGCTCCTTGGATGCTGCCTGACCTGCTCTGCTTTTCCAGCAACACATGTTTCAGCTTGGAAGGAGAAAACACCAATTACAGTGAGGAGAAACTGTGCACCTGTCCTGTGTGGACTAAGTTTCAGGCAATCATCTGAACTGTCAGGACATAATCGCTGTCACACTGGGGAGAAAGTAAGAAAATTGCCATTTCAACTGGAAATTCATCAACACACTCACATTGAGGAATGGCCATTCATCTGCTCCAAGTGTGGGAAGGGGTTCACTCAGTCTTCTCAGCAGCAGGCACACCATTGAGTACACACAGATAAAAGAACTTTTTAAATGTCCAGACTGTGGAAAGTGCGATAGAAATTCTGGGCAACTAATGCGCCATTGACGTGCTCACACAGAGGAGAGACCATTCAGGTGCTCTCACTGCGGCATTAAGTTCAGACAGTCATTTCAATTCACTTCACACCAGTGAGATCACACTGGGTAGAGGCTGAGAGCCTGCTCTAACTGTGGCAAGGCATTCATTCCGTCATCCAGCTGCAGATATATCAGCAACTTCAGACTGTTCCCCTGAGCTGAGTGAGAAGGCATTCTGTACCTTATCTTATGTGCAGAAACACAGGTGAGTTCACACAGGGGTGAGACGATTTCGTTGCACTGTGTTTAGGGAGGGACTTGCTCACTCTTCTGCCCTACTGGGGGGCCAGTGAGTCCACACTGATACCAGGCCTTTTAAATGTCCAGACTGTGGGAAGTGCTTTAAAAGTTCCAGGGAACTGATGTCCCATCAACATGTTCACAATGATGAGAAACCTTTCTGGTGCTGTCACTGCAGGACCAGGTTCATTCGATCATCTGACATCAAACATCAGTGAGTTCACACCAGGGAGTGGCTATTCACCTGCTCCGTGTGAAAGAAGGGTTTGCTCACTCATTCAACCTGCTGAGACACCGACGTGTTCATAAGAAACTACAGCAATGAGATTGTGCTGTTAACCACATCCAGGCCCAAGCCATGTTCACTGAGTCTGTTTCTGCTCAGGTTAATTAACCTGTGTGAGACAGGTTTGATATTTTGGTTAAAAGTCAAATAAATTAGCATTGTATTAGATACCTTGAGCCATTTTAACATCTCTGATGCAAGTTAGATCCTTTTTGAAGGGTTCACCCCCACTGTGGCATTTCACCGCCGGCCCTACTAAAGGTTAAAGGTTCAGAGAGTAAGAACTCCAGAAATGGACTGGAGGACAGTCAAGTTTCAGTATCTTAAGGAATAGCTGGTGAGAAACAAGAAAAAAACCTGACTGAAGTCTGAGCTTTCCTTGTCAGTGTACGTCTGGGGTGAATGATACCTGACTCCCTGATCTGTCTGACATTCAACTAGTTTGGTACAAGGTGAACTCAGTTTCTTCAAGAATAGGCACAAATATTCCACACAACTGAAGGTGACAAATGTAGCCATGAGAGAAGTAGAAAGGACTTTAAAAAGAAGATAGTGAATTATTGTTATAGAACGAACAAAATCGAAATATTGCTAAAAGAAACACAAAATTGAAAGTTTCTGCCTTGCATTCGTTAGGATTAGAAGACAAGTAACCAAACTGAAACAGGGTAAACCAATTCATTGTGATTGAGAAGGATTGACATGGATATGGAGCAACAACTATCAGGATTTGGGTAAGCCAAGATGGAGGATGAGAAAAAGTTTTGGCTGAAAGAGGTGCTGGCTTTTGGGGTATTTTTGGTGTTGGAAGGGAGCTCCTCAAATTCCACAAGCAGTAATTACTGCTCTTAAGCTGTTGCATTGTTTTGGAATTTTGGGAGAAAAGGAGGAAGAGAACAAAGGTAGCGACCACATGTTCAGGGAGAGAGAGAGAGAGAGAGAGAGAGAGAGAAAGAAACCTATACTGCTGACTGATACCGCAGTGAATCTGCACAGTTACTGCCTTTGCTGTTTGAGTTTTAAGTATTTCTGGACATCGGAGTGACTGAAAAAATAATTAACAAACAGTGAAATTCACAGCTGACATTGGAGGAACCTGTTGGGAGAGCTCACAGAACAGGAACACATAAGTGCATGGTTTTTAAGTGTAATATTAATAGTGAGCAGAGTGGGTTCTTTTTTTCTTTTGTTTTGAGATCTGTCCATTATTTAAATTTAAAAATATGAAATATAGATACTTAGTTAGACTGGATCAGTGTTTTTTTAAGAGCCTAAGACTATGCTATTTTCTGTAGATTGTTAAGGTACAAAGATGTCCTTGGGTAGAGTGATGTGCTCTTCCTGTCGGCTGTTCGACATTAGGGTGAGTTTCCTTATTACTGATGATTATGTCAGCAGTAAGTGTGTTTGGTTTCGAATCCTATCACATCGCATTGATCAGTTGGTGCGGCAGTTTGAGGCAATGAGGAATTTGCAGGAGCTAGGGGCATCTGACGGATGGTAGTTTATAGGAAGGGAGAAAAACCGCAGATACAGTCAGGTGGATGGATTCCTGCCAGGAAAAGTAGGAGAGGGAGGCAGGTAATGCAGGAGTCTCCTGTGGCTAACCCCACCTCAAACAAGTATGTTGTTTTGGAAAGTTTAGGGGGTGATTGCCTTTCAGGAGAATGCAGGATGAACAGCCTAGTTTCTGGGACCGAGACAGGCTCTAATGTAATGAGGTAATGTCAGGTACCAAGCGATCGATTGTGATAGTGGACTTTCTAGTCAGAGGCACAGACGATGTTTCTGCGGCCAACAGTGAGAAATCAGAATGGTGTGTTGTCTCCCTGTTTCCAGGATCAAGGCAGAATATTCTCAAAGGGCAGTGGTACCAGCAGCAGGTCACTGTGCACATTGGAATGAATGACACAGGAAGGAAAAAGGATGAGATTCTGCAGAGAGGATATAGAAAGTTAGGCAGGAATTTTAAAAGGTGGTCCTCGACGGTAGTAATATCTGGATTACTCCCGATGCTTTGAGCTAGTGAGGCTAGGAATAGGAGGATCGAGCAGATGAACGTCTGGGTAAAAGTGAAGACTGCAGATGTTGGAGGTCAGAGTCGAGAATGTGGTGCTGGAAAAATACAACAGATCAGGCAGCATTCGAGTAGCAGGAGAATCGACATTTTAGGAAAAAGCCCTTCATCAGGACAGAGGCAGTGAGCCAAGGGGTTGGCGAGATAAATGGGAGGGGGGTGGTGCTGGGGTAAGGTAGCTGAGAGTGCACTAGGTTGATGGAGTTGGGGGTAAAGGTGAAAAGTTGGAGTGGATAGGTGGGAAGGAAGATTGACAGGTAGGACAGGTCATGAGGCCAGTGCCAATTTGGAAGGTTGGGACTGGGATTGGGAGGGGAGGAGAAGTGAGGAAACTGGTGAAATCCACATTGATAGCGTGTATTTGCAGTGTCCCAAGGCAGAATGTGAGGCGTTCTTTCTCCAGGCGTTGGTTGGTTAGGGTTAAGTGATAGAGGAGGCCTAGGACCTGCATGTCTTCGGCAGAGTGAAAGGGGGAGTTGAGGTTTTCAGCCATATGAGAGGGGGTTGGTTGGTCTGGGTGCCCTGGAGATGTTTTCTGAAGCGCTCAGCAAGTAGGCATCCTACATCCCTGATGTAGAGGTGACTGCATCGGGAGCAACCGATACAGTAAATGACATATGTGGAAGTGCAACTAAAGCTCTGATGGATGTGCAAGGTTGTTTCAGGGTATTTGACGGAAGTGAGAGGGAGTTGTGTGCACAGGTATTGCTATTCCTGCGTTGGCAGAGTAAGGTGCTGGGAGGGGAGGGTGGGTTGGTGGGGTGTGGACCTGACAAGGGAGTTGTGGAGAAAATGATCTTTACAGAAAGCAGACAAGCATGTGGAGGGAAATATATCTCTGGTGCTGGGGTCCATTTGTAGGGCAGAAATGGCAGACGATGATGAAATGTATCTGGAGGTTGGTGGGATGGAAGGTGAAGACCAGGGAGGTTCTGCCCTTGTTTAGCTGTGGGAGCCGGTGGGTTTGCAGAAGATGTCAGTGTTGAGTTGGACACTGTTGATGGAGATGGAGAGGTCCAGGAAGGGGAGGGAGGGCAGTGTCCAAGATGAATGTGTAGCTGTGGAGCTGGTGTATGGGAGAAGGATTCACATTTTAGATAATTGGAAGCTCTTCTCTGGTCGAAGTGACCGATACAAGAAGGATGTATTGCACCTGAATTGGAAGGGGACTAATATATACTGGAAGGGAGATTGCTGCAGCTGCTTGGGAGGATTGAAAGTACTAAGCTAGGGAGGTGGTGTCGGGGAGGGGGGTGGGGGGGTGGATGGGTAGGACCCAGGGCCTAGTGATGAAAGAGATTAATCTGAGACTGGTACAGTTGGGAAGAGGAGCAAGTCAAACAGTCAGGGCAGGCCGGGACAAAGCAGCAAACAAGGTAGGACTGATAAATCAACCTGCATTTACTTCAATGCAAGAGGCCTAACAGGGAAGGCAGATGACCTCAGGGCATGGTTAGGAACATGGGACTGGGATATCAGAGCAATTACAGAATCATGGCTCAGGGATGGACAGGACTGGCAGCTTATTGTTCCCGGATACAAATGCGACAGGAAGGATAGAAAGGGAGGCAAGACAGGAGGAGTTGTGCCATTTTTGAAAAGGGATAGCATTACAGCTGTACTGAGGGAGGATATTCCTGGGAATACATCTGGGAAGTCATTTTGGTGGAAGTGAGAAATAAGAAAGGATTATTACCTTTTTGGGATTGTACTATAGAGCTTCACATAGTCAGCAGGAAATTGAGAAACAAATTTGTAAGGAGATCTCAGTTATCTGTAAGAACAATAGGGTGGTTATGGTAGGGGATTTTAACTTTCTAACTGTAGACTGGGACTGGCATAGTGTTAAGGGTTTAGATAGAGAGGAATTTGTTAAGTGCGTACAAGAAGATTTTCTGATTCAGTATGTGGATGTATCTGCTACAGAAGGTGCAAAACTTGACCTACTCTTGGGAAATAAGGCAGGGCAGGTGAGTGAGCTGTCAGTGGGGGAGCACTTTGGGGCCAGCGACCATAATTCTATTCGTTTTAAAATAGTGATGGAAAAGGATAGACAGGATCTAACTGTTAAAATTCTAAATTGGATAAAGGACAATTTTGGCAGTGTTAGGCGAAAACTTTGAAAAGGTAATTGGGTGCGGATTTTTGCAGGTAAAGGGATGGCTGGAAAACGAGAAGCCTTCAAAAATGAGATAATGAGACAGTGTGTTCCTGTTGGGGTGAAAGGCAAGGCTGGTAGGTGTGAGGAAAGCTGGATGACTAGAGAAGTTGAAGGTTTGGTCAAGAAAAAGAAGGAAGCATATTACAGGTATAGACAGAATAGATCGAGTGAATCCTTAGAGTATAAAGGAAGTAGGAGTATACTTAAGAGGGAAATCAAGAGAGCAAAAATGGGGTTAAGGAGAATCCAAAATGATTCTACAAATACATTAAGGATAAAGGGATAACTAAGAAGACAATAGGGCCCTTCAAGGATCAGCAAGGCAGCCAATGTGTCGAACCGCTAGTGATGGGGGAGATACTAAAGGAGTATTTGCATCAATGTTTACTGTGGAGAAGGACATGGTAAATATAGAATGTAAGGAAATAAATAGTGACATCTTCAAAAATGTCCAGATTACAGAGCAGGAGGTGCTGGATGTCTTAAACTACATAAAGGTGGATAAATCCTCAGGACCTGATATGGTGTACCCTTGAACTCTGGGGGAAGCTAGGGAAGTGATTGCTGGGCCCATTGCTGAGATATTTGTATCATCGATAGTCACAGGTGAGGTGCTAGAAGACAGCAGGTTGGCTAACATGGTGCCACTGTTTAAGAAAGGTGGTATGGAAAGCCAGGGAACTATAGCCCAGTGAGCCTGACATGATTGGTGGGCATGTTGCAATTGGAGGGAATCCTGAGGGGCAGGATGTACATGTATTTGGAAAGACGAAGACTGATTAGAGATAGTCAGCATTGCTTTGTGCATGGGAAATCATGTCTCACAAACTTGATTGAGTTTCTTGAATAAGTAACAAAGAGAATTAGTGAGGCAGAGCAATGGACGTGATTTATATGAACCTAAGTATGGCATTCGACAAAGTTATTCGTGGGAGACTGGTTAGCAAGGTTAGATCTCATGGTATACAGGGAAAACTAGCCACTTAGATGCAGAACTGGCTTGAAGGCAGAAGACAGAGGGTGGTGGTGGAGGGTTGTTTTTCAGACTGGAGGTCTGTGACCAGTGGAGTGCCACAAGGATCGTTGCTGGGTTCACTGCTTTTCATCATTTATATGTAAGATTTGGATGTGAACATAGAAGGTATATGTAGCAAATTTGCAGAAGATACCAAGATTGTAGGTGTAGTGGACAGCGAAGAAGGTTACCTCAGAGTACAACGGGATCTTGATCAGATGGACCAAAGGTTGGTAGATGGAGTTCAATTTAGATAAATGCAAGGTGCTGCATTTTGGAAACGCAAAGCAGTGGACTTACGCACTTCATGGTATGGTCCTGGGGAATGTTGTTGATCAAAGAGACCTTGGAGTGCAGGTTCACAGTTCCTTGGAAATGGAGTCTCAGGAAGACAGGATAGTGAAGAGGGATTGAGTATGCTTACATTTATTGGTCAGAGCATTGAGTATAGGAGTTGGGGGGTCATGTTGCGGCTATACAGGGTACTGGTTAGGCCACCTTTGGAATATTGCATGCAATGCTGGTCTCCCTCCTAAAGGAAGGCTGTTGCGAAACTTGAAAGGGTTTGGAAAAGATTTACAAGGATGTTACCAGGGTTGGAGTGTTTGAGCGACAAGGCGAGACTGAAGAAACTGAGGCTGGTTTCCTTGGAGCGTCGGTAGCTGAGGGGTGACCTTATAGAGGTTTGTAAAATCATGAGGGGCATAGTTAGGGTAAATAAGGTTGTCTTTGTTTAAAGACAGGTGTTCTAGGTATGATACAACTGGTTAAACCTTTCAGCTTTAAGCCAAACAGAATTTATTTAAACACTACGGTTGAAACACAAACAAAAGAAAGTGGCATTTAGAATAACAATGATTGGAAAACATAACCGACTACTTGATACAGTAACTTACTAATTTCCTGTTCCAATGTTGTAACATCTCATGAACACATCCCTCAGCAAAAAGGTAAATTCAAACTCGTATTCTTATAGGCATGAGGGAACAACATCCAGAGAAATGTCCGAGTGGTCAGTTTGGAATCATTTACTGAAGCTTGCAACCTTCTGATACTCAAAACATCTTCATATTGCTGCAGCTTAACCAAAACTAGAAGAACCTGAACTGGAGAACTGGCCATGCCTTTTCTATTGTTAAACTGTTTTTAAGAAAAACCTGAAGGCACTCCAGACTCTTTTTGGCACCTCTGCCTTTACAAAAAAACACAGGACAAAATAACCTTTTTAAAGTGACAGCATCCTCACACCACCACACCCCCCACTGCCCCTACTCCCCCGCCCCCTTGACACACACATACACACACATACGTGTTTATGGTCTCTCTCTCTCTCTCTCTCACACTCACTCACTCGCTCTCTATCTCTCTCTCTCTCTCTCATGCACACTCACAGGCATGGTGTTTTTTTTTCTCTCTCTCTCTCTCTCTCTTTCTCACAAATACAATGAACTGTTTTCTTTTATTCATTTTATGGGTTGTGGGTGTCACTGGCTGGCCAGCATTTATTGCCCTTGAGAAGGTGGTGGTGAGCTGCCTTCTTGAACTGCTGTGGTCCACCTGCTGTTAACTCCCAATGCCATTAGGGAGGGAATTCCAGGACTTTGACCCAGCAAAGGTGAAGGCAATATATTTCCAAGTCAGGATAGTGTATGACATTTTTTTAGATTGGATTACTTACAGTGTGGAAACAGGCCCTTCGGCCCAACAAGTCCACACCGAAACTCTGAAGAGCAACCCACCCAGACCCATTCCTCTACATTTACCCCTTCACCTAACACTACAGGCAATTTAGCATGGCCAATTCACTTAACCTGCACATCTTTGGACTGTTGGAGGAAACCGGAGCACCCGGAGGAAACCCACACAGACACGGAGAGAATGTGCAAACTCCACACAGACAGTTGCCTGAGACAGGAATTGAACCCGGGTCTCTGACGCTGTGAAGCAGCAGTGCTGACCACTGTGCCACCGACTTGGAGGGGAACTGGAGATGGTGGAGTTCTCATATATCTGATGCCCTTGTCCTTCTATATGGAAGTGGTGTGAGTTTGGAAAGTGCTGTCTGAGGATCTTTTGTAAATTTCTGCAGTGCATCTTGTAAATTATAGCAACAGCAGTGTGTTCTGAGCATGTGTGGTGGAGGGAGTGGACGCTTGTGGATGTGGTGCCAATCAAGTGGGCTGCTTTGTCCTGGATGGTAGCAAGCTTCTTGAGTGTTGATGGGGCTGCACCCATCCAGGCAAGTTTGGAGTATTCCATCACACTTCCGACTTGTGCATTGTAGATGGTGGACTGGTGCAGTATTACTCGCTGCAGTATTTCCAACTTCTGACCTGCCCTTGTAGCTAATGTGTTTGTGGTAAGTGCAGTTGAGTTTCTGGTCAATGATTACCCCCAGGATGTTGATATTATGGGATTCAGTGATGGTAATACCATTGAATGCCAAGGGGCGGTGGTTGGATTGTCTTTTTTTATGGTAATAGCCTGGCATTTGTGTGGCACCAATGTAACTTGCCATTTGTCAGCCCATACCTGGATATTGTCTAAATCTTGTAGCATTTGAATATGGATGACACCAGTATCTGAGGAGTCGTGAATGGTGCTGAACGTAATGCAATCATCGGCGAACATCCCCACTTCTGACCTTGTGATGGAGGGGAAGGTCATTGATGAAGCAATTGAAGATGGTCGGGGTGAGGACACTCACCTGAGGGATTCCTGCATAGACGTCTTGGACCTGAGGTGACTAACCTCCAACAACCACATTCATTTTCCTATTTGTCAAGTCTGACTCCAACCGTCAGAAAGTTTGCAACCAACATGCATTGATTCCAGTTTTCCTAGGGCTCCTTGAAGCCACATTCAATCGAATGTAGCCTTGATGCCAAGGCCTGTCACTCTCACCTTATCTCAAGCATTCAGCTGTTTTGTCCGTATTTGGATCAAGGCTCTAATGAGGTCAGGAGCTGAGTAGCTTTGTGTAATTAGGCAGAGCTAACACTGGGGCAATGGCTAACACAGCTTTCAGGCTATCAAATGCCTCCAGATGTTCTACTGTCCACTAAAATATCCGGCACTTCTTCAATTAGTCAGTCAGTGGAGCAACCACATTGCTACAATTTGGTGCAAACTTCTGGTAAATCTGTTCACTCCCAGGAATCATAGTCCTCCTGTCTTTGTCAATGTTATGGTCGGGGCCATCTGTCCATGCCTGGCAACTTGTCCAGGGACATGACTCCGACTTTGGCGAATCCATATTTAGTCAGGTTTATCACCAGCCTGCCTCCCAAAGTCAGTAAAATAGTTCCAATAAATGCTGCACATGTTCCTTCCATGTGTAACTTCGAGGTCACAAGGTTGTCGATGTACACCATACAATTGGATAACCCAGAATTTACTTTATTGGTTAGTCTTTCAAATGTGGCTGGTGCATTTTCCAAACCAAATTGCATGACTTCAATGATTTGGATGCGAGCATAAGAGGTACAGTTTGTAAGTTTGCAGATGACACCAAAATTGGAGGTGTACTGGACAGTGAAGAGGATTACCTCAGATTACAATAGGATCTTAACCAGATGGGCCAATGGACTGAGAAGTGGCAGATGGAGTTTAATTCAGATAAATGCGAGGTGCTGCATTTTGGGAAAGCAAATCTTAGCAGAACTTATACACTTAATGGTAAGGTCCGAGGGAGTGTTACTGAACAAAGAGACCTTGGAGTGCAGGTTCACAGCTCCTTGAAAGTGGAATAACAGATAGATAGAATAGTGAAAAAGGTGTTTGGTATGCTTTCTTTTATTGGTCAGAGTATTAAGTACAGGAATTGGGAGGTTATGTTGCAGCTGTACAGGACAATGGTTAGGCCACTGTTGGAATATTGTGTACAATTCTGGTCTCCTTCCTATAGGAAAGATGTTGTGAAACTTGAAAATGTTCAGAATAGATTGACAAGGATGTTGCCAGGGCTGGAGGCTTTGAGCTCCAGGGAGAGGCTGAACAGGTTGGGGCTGTTTTCCCTGGACCATCGGTGGTTGAGGGGTGACCTGATAGAGGTTTACAAAATCATGAGGGGCATTGATAGGATAAGTAGACAAAGTCTTTTCCCCTGGGGTCGGGGAGTTCAGAACTAGAGGGCATAGGTTTAGGGTGAGAGAGGAAAGATATAAACGAGACCTAAGGGGCAACTTTTTCACACAGAGGGTGGTACGTGTATAGAATGAGCTGCCAGAGGAAGTGGTGGAGGCTGGTATAATTGCAACATTTAAATGGCATCTGGATGGGTATATAAATAGGAAGGGTTTGGAGGGTTATAGGCCAGGCGCTGTCAGCTGAGACTACTTTGGGTTGGGATATCTGGTTGGTATGGATGGGTTGGACCAAAGGGTCAGTTTCCATGCTGTACATCTCTATGACTCTATGACTTTAAGTTGGTAATGTCCATTCATTGTGACAAAAGCCGAAATTGTCTTCATTCCTTCCGATAAAGGTACCTACCAGTATCCTCTGAGCAAGGCCAAATTACAAATGCTTGTTCTACCTTTTCAATACAGTTTTCTCAATGTGGAATCGGATATGAATCAAACTCTAACTTTGCAATAGTCGGCACACAATCATCTGGCTGTGGCACCATTACTATGACTGAGCTCCAGTTGCTGCAACTCACTTTGATGCTGTTGTTTTGGAACATGCGTTCAAGTTGTCTTTGAACCTATACCAACTTTCTTTGGCGTAACTCTATAAGGATATCGCTTAATTGAAACAGCATTTCCTATATCTACATCATTTGTACTTCCCAGCTTATTCCCACATATCTCACCATGCAATAGTAATAACTCTTTCAGGTCATTTTGATTTCCTGGGGAAGATAACTCAATAATTTAGACCAAATTTTGAGAACGTCCTCATTGTCCATTTTAATTTGAGGAAAGTCCAATTCAGAATCCTCTGAACTCACTTCATCACTCGTGTTTGATCTAGTGACACATTCTTCTTTTACTTTCTTTCTCGATTGTTATGGACCAGGCTAGACCCCTCAAAACATTTCAAGAAGGTAGCCCAGACCCTAACTTTGCTAGTTGTTTTGAGAAGGTGTACAGTGGATATTCAAGGAGAGAATCAGCTGGTCAAAACACCTCATTTTAAACCAAACAGGATTTATTTACAAGATTACTGAATGAAACACAAAGAACAGAAAACAGAATACTGAATAACTTATCCTATCCTAAAACCTAACAGTTTATCTGTTCCAAGATACTTGCAACATCCCCATAAACACCCCTTGGCACAAAAGGTCAAATCAAACACAAGTTATCACAGGATAGACGGCTGAGAGAGATTGTCAGCCTGGACCTGCTTCTTTGGGTCCAGCAGCCTTTCTTCACACAAATGCTAATAAAAGCCAAACCTGAGAGCAGCTGAGCTGGGAGAACTGGCCGCTCCCCTTTCATTATGCAAGTGTTTGTTTTTTAAGCGTGAAAGCATTCTGCCTGAGTATCTGTTAGCTATTGTCAAATTGGCCCTAAAACCCTTCCAAACTCAGACTTTTCCGAACCTGTGTTTTTATGACCTCCAGAAGGAAAAAAATGAATGACAACCTAACCTTGTTAAAGGAACAGCTTTGTCGCACTATCACAATACCTTTTGAGTATGTTCACATGACACTCTGAGATTTCTTTCTATCTGCAGTCCTTATCAAATAATTCAACTCACTCAACTTCCTTTCACTTTGATAAGTTCCACTAAATCTTGCTTTTAAAGGTTCACCTCCCACTGGAAGTAACACTAACACTTTATCTCTGTTCACAAAATTGCAAATTTTCGATCTTTTGTCTGCTTCCTGCTTCATGACATACTGTGCTACTTTTAAATGCCATCTAGCCAACTCCCCCACTCAATTTATTCATTCTGTAAAATTTGACGCACAGTTCAAATTTATGGTAGCTGAACTCTGACTCACTAATTGTTCCTTATTTAATTCCAGTGGTCCTCTCAGCTCATGCCCCAAAACTCATTCAAATGGACTGAATGTGGTAGGTTCATTTAGTACATCCCTATTGGCAAGATGTACAAGTGGAATTCCTTTATCCAGTTGGTTGGATTGTCTTGATAATAAGCCCTCAATATGGTCATCGCTAAACTCACTAATACTCTTAAAGTTTCATGCCACCTTTCTAACACTCCCTGGCATCCTTGTTAGGAAGTAGTAGAATTGAATTGTTTTTTCCTAAGCTACCCATAACTTCCATGCATAAATTTGATGTAAAATTTGACCCTTGATCTACATGTATTTCTGTGGGTAGTTTATATCGAGTTAAACATTGGGGTAACTCTTCTACAATCCTTCTAGCAGTGGTATTGCACAAATGGAATGGCCTCTGCAAATCTAATGGACTCAATTATTATTGTTAACAAATCCTGATCCCACTTTTTGTTTTATGTAGGGGTCCTACTCAATCAATTAAGCCTCTTGTAAACGTTTCCTCAAATGCAGGGGTGGGTATTAAAGGTGCTGCTGGTTTTATTCCTGCTTGAGGCTTTCCGGTTGCATGACAGGTATGGCATTTCTGGCAAATTTCAACTCTTAATGCAGTCTAGGCCAGTAAAAATGTTCTTGGATTTTGGTGAGTTTTATCACTCCTAAAATCACCCACTGGTAGCTCATATGCTCCCTGCCACACCTCTTTTCTATGAGCCCAGTAATGAATTTCTGCCACTTTCCCATCTGCCTGAATATGCGATGGTCTCCCTTTCCTCATCAAGACATCATTTTAAAGTTAGTAAAATTTCGGAATACATTCAGATTCTTCTTCTGTGTATGCTTTTCAATATATTGCTTCAGGTTTTCATCTTTCTATTGTAGCTGAGTCAATTTCTCTGAACTAAAAATATCCATTTGTTCGTCACCTGTTCTTGTCTTGTCTGAGCCATTCAATCTAATATGATCTCTGATAATTCTGCTTTAACTTGCTTATCTGCACTCTTTGTTTTCTTCTACTGTGTCAACTGGGGGCTTTGTGACCTTGTTATCAATCTGTTAATGTTCTCCAATTCTTTCATGATTCACATAACAATGTATTTTATTGTATTTTATTTAGAACATGAGATAATCCATCCACAAGAATGTTGATTTATTGCGTTCTATTAGAATGATTACTAAGTTATTGATTTTCACTGCCCAATTCCAACAGCAAACCTTGTCACAACAATCGTCTTTACTTCTGACCGAAAAGTCGGCGTTTCGGGCAGGAAGCTCCATGAAAGGCTTATGCCCGAAACATTGACTCTCCTACTCCTTGGATATGCTGCCTGACCCGCTGTGCTTTTCCAGCACCACATGTTTTGACTCTGAGCTTCAGTCCTCATTTTCTGCTTTTCCCTTGGTTGTCTGGTCTGAAGTAATCTGAGAGATACAGGTGCACTTGTGAGGAGTTTTGTGGTCTTGGAACATGCAGAGGGAGGAGTGAAAAGGCTGTTGTATGGAGACATGCAGGAGTTGTTGGGTTGAATTGGGTGAGGGTATCCCAGTTGGAATGCTGAGATTCGGAGGTGACATGACAAATTCTTGAATTCTGTGTCCTCTCAAATGGAGAGTCCCTAAATCATCCAACAAACATGTCTTGGACATGTCAACAGAATGGAAGCATGTGACTTGTGAATTTAGATTAGATTAGATTACAGTGTGGAAACAGGCCCTTCGGCCCAACAAGTCCACACCGACCCGCAACCCACCCATACCGCTACATTTACCCCTCAACTAACACTACGGGCAATTTAGCATGGCCAATTCACCTGACCTGCATCTTTGGACTGTGGGTGGAAACCGGGGCACCCGGAGGAAACCCACGCAGACACGGGGAGAACATGCAAACTCCACACAGTCAGTCACCTGAGGCGGGAATTGAACCCGGGTCTCTGGCACTGTGAGGCAGCAGTGCTAACCACTGTGCCACCGTGCCGCCCACACAATGTACTTCTTGCATGGTAAGATTCCTACAGCCAGGCAGCTAGTGATGGACCAAAGGATCTGCTTCAGGTATGCTGAAGAATGGTATGACAGCCCTGAACATCGACTATATATGGAGAGAGTCCCTATTGGCTGAGAGAAATGAATGGGAAGATTTCCATTGGTTTGACATGAGCTGTCAGGGTGACCAGACATCACCTTAGACGCTAAAACTAAAGGCAATAACTCATAATGACACTCTATAATTGTTAGTAAGAAATCGGTGGTAAAAAACTGTCTGTTATGAATTAGTCTCTTCGTCAAACAGGAGCGTTACATTGCATGGAGGCACACAATCTGAAATACATGAGAGCACCTTCCAGCAACTGGAGCATGCTGGTGGCCTCTGACAAAGAAAGTAGTTTCAAGGAAATATGATGTGCTTCACATGGCCACAGACACAGAAATGTACATCCGCGCGGACACACACACACACTCACAGACACACAGCCACACAGAGGCACCCACACAGACACTCACACACACTTACAGCTATACAGAGACAGACACACGGCCATGGATATACACAGACACATGCACATGCACACACAAATGCACATGTGCACACACACAGAAATACAGACACACGCACACACAAATACACATGCACACACACACACACACTCATGCGCGCGCGCGCATACACACACGCATACAGAAACGCAGACACACACCCTAACAATCACAGAACAAAATGACATCTTGTGTTAAGAATGAGCAAAGCTGCACTTCAACCATCACATCTTGACTTTTGGGAGGAGCTGTGTCATTGATATTTGAGAAGTTATGTCTCCACATTATTTTTCGGGTGGGGTGATGAGTGATATTTTGAGGTAAATGGGAAAGCACTAATAATGTCCACGGTTTTCTCAGGGCAATATCCTCTTAAACGTTGAAGATAGGAGCAGGAGGAGGCCACTCAGCCCTTTGAGCCTGCTCTGCCATTCATCATGATCATGGCTCTTCATCTAGCTCAATAGCCTTGTCCTGTTTATTCATCATTACCTTTGATCCCATTTTCCCTAAATGCTACATCTAGCCGTGTCTTCAATACATTCAATGCTTTGGCATCAACTAATTCCGGTGGTAATGAATTCCACAGGCTCATCACTCTTTGGGTGACGAAGTATCTCCTCATCTCCGTCCCCTGATTCTGGAAACACCCACCATCAGGACCATCCTCCCTGTATCTACCCTTTCTCGTCCTGTTAGAATGAGATCCCCTCCCATTCATTTAAACTCCAGCGAAAACAATCCTAACCTAGACAACTTGTCCTAATATGTTAGTTCCACTATCCTCGGAATCAGTCAGGTAAACCTTCACTGTATTCCCTCCAGAGCAAGAGCATCCTTCCTCAATAAAGGAGACCAAAGCTGCACACAGTGTTTGAGGTGTGGCCTCACCAAAGCCCTGTACAACTGTAACAACACATCCTGCTCCTGTACTTGAAACATCTCACAATGAAGGCCAATATAACATTTGCCTTCTTTACTACCTGCTGCACCTGCATGCTTACCTTCAGCGACTGGTGCACAAGGATATGTAGGTCCTGCAGCACACTCCCCTCTCCCACTTTACAGCCAGTCAGGTTGTAATCCACCACCTTGCTTTTATTTCCAAAGTGAATAATCTGACATTTATCCAAAATAAACTGCATCTGCCACTGATTTGCCCGCTCACCCAATCTGTCCAGATCATGCCATAGGATCTCTGCATCCTCGTCACAGTTCACCCTCCCACCCAATTTGGTATCAGCTGCAAATCTTGAGATATTACATTTTATTCCTTCATCCAAATCATGAACATATATTGTTAATAGCTGGGGTCTCTGTGGTAACCCACTAGTTACTGTCTGCCAATTTGAAACGGACCCCTTAAGCCCTACTCTGTTTCCTCTCTGCTGATCAGTTTTCTATCTATCTCAGTACACTTACCCCAATCCCATTCGCTTTAATCCTGTACAGTGATGTCTTAAGTGGGAATTGTCAAACACTTTCTGAAAGCCCAAATATACCATATTGATTAGTTCCCCTTTGTCAACTCTGACAGTTACATCTTCGCAGAATTCCAATAGATTTATCAAGCATGATCTCCCCTCCATATATCCACGCTGGCTCTGTTTGATCCTGCCATGGCTTTCTCAATGCTCTGCCATAAAGTACTTGATAAAGGATTAGAGAATTTTCCCCACTAACGATCTGAAGATTACTGGTCTATAATTGCCTGGTTTCTCTGTACAGCTCTTTCTGAATGTTGGAGTGGCAGTAGCTGCCCTCCAATCTGCAGGGACTGCACTAAAATCTAAAGAATCCTGATAACCAAAGCATCCACTATTTCTCGAACCACTTCCTTAATACTCTGGGCTGTAGATTTATCAGGCCCTGAGGATTTATTGGGTTTAATCCCCTCAATTTCCCAGCACCATTTCTCTACTATTATTGACCTCCCTCAGTTCTTCCCTCTCACTAAATCTTGCATTCTCCAGGATTTCTGGTACTTGATTTGTATCTTCGATTCAGAGAGTCCTACAGCACAGAGACAGGTCGTTTGGCCTAAACTAGTCCATACCGACCAAAATGTCCACCCATGCTCACCTTGTTTCCCTGCATTTGGTCCACATCCTATCCATGTATTTGCCAAAATGCCTTTAAATGTTGTTAACGTACCCATCTGAACCACTTCCGCTGGCAGCTCATTCCATACACGTATCAGCCTCTGTGTAAACAAATAGCCCCTCAGATTCCCTTTTATATTTTTCCCCTCTAACCTTAAACTAATGACATTTAATGCTCGATTCCTTGACCCTGGCTAAAAAGACTGAGTGCATGTCTCTCATGATTTTTTACACTTCTCTAAGATCCCCTCTCAGTCTCCTAGACAGTTAAGAAAACATTTCTAGCTGGTTCAGCCTCTCCTTATAACTCAGATCATTGAGTCCTAGCAACATCCTGATAAATTTCTTCTGCACTCTTTCCAGTTTAATAACATCCTTCCTCGAGCAAGGTGACCAAAACTGAACACAATGCTCCAACTGCAGCCTCACTAATCTCCTGCACAACTGTCTTTTTTTTAAGACAGTATGTGTTTAGTTGTTCAGCTGTTTCTTTGTCCTTTGTTATACATTTCCCCATTTCCATCTGTAGAATATCTACATTTGTCTTCACCAATCTCTTTCTCTTCACGTACTGTAGAACATTGTAGTCTCAGTCTTCATGTTCCATGCAAGCTTCCTTTTGTACTGTGTTTTCCCCATCCTAATCAATCCCTTGGCCCTTCTTTGCTGAATTCGAAACTGCTGTCAAACATCAGACCTATTATTTTTCTTAGCCAATCTCTATGCTTCTTCCTTCAAATGGATACTATCTAATTTCCTTTCTAAGTCATGGATTGGTCCTGTTACCCATTTTGCTTTTGTACCAGACAGGAATAAATAGTTGTTGCAGCTCCCCCATGATTTCCTTGGCTATTCGCCATTGCCAATCTACTGTCACACCTTTAAGTAACTTTCACTAATCTATAAACGCCAACTCAAACCTTATATATCCTCTTAGTTTCCATTAATACGATTCAGCAACCTAGTCTCCAAATCAACTGCCTCACCCTCCATCTTGATAAAAAAGTTCTATCATGTCATAGTCACTCATCCCCAAGGAGTCTCACGCAGTTAGATTGGCAATGTTCCCTTCTCAATACACAGTACCCAGTCTAAGATGGCCTGCTTTCTAGATGGTTCATCCACATGTTACTTAAGAAAGCCATCTCATATGTACTCCAGGAATTCCTCCTCTTAGACATTGTGGCTAATTTGATTTGTCCAATCTAGATGCAAATTAAAATTACCCATGATCACCGATGTATCCATCTCACATGCTTGGCTAATTTCCTGTTTAATGCTATTCCAACATGACTACTGCAGTCTGGGGGTCTGTGTATGACACCCACTCATGTTTTTTGTCCCTTGGTATTTCACAACTCCCCCCATGCAGACTCCACATTGTCGAAGCTAATGTCCTAAAAAGAGATGAACAAAAATATGTGATCAGGAATTGAGATATCTTTGCTCCAATATTGATCTTGGTTTGATGCTATTTAAGCCTTGTCGACTTTTAATGAGTTGCTTTGTAAAATCTGGGACCACCAGCAGAAGGTGATGAGCTGGATCATTTGTGGAATTACTATCTCAGTTGATGAGCATCAGATACATTTTGTTGAGATTTTCACAGCAGATGCAATGGCAGTACTTCTCCAGCAGGTGGAAGTGAGGGCTGATCGTAGATCCTTCAACCAACACCTTCACTCAAAAAAAAGTCAAGGCACAAAAAAGATTGACTGAGGCTACTTCGTTTAACATCATTTATTGAAAAATGGTGGAGTCTATAAAAAAAGATTTTACAGCAGAACACTGAGAATGGCTTTACAAAATGGAAATGTTGCCTAATAAATGTATTGAAATTCTTTGAGAAAATGGAGGAAATAGGGATTGTAATATGTTTTGATTTTCTGAAGGTGTTTGATAACAACCATGCATAAGATTACTGAATAAGATAGGAGCCCGTGGCTTTGGAGGTATTGTTGAGAGAGGATTTTTGAAATCCCAATCCGAAAAGTTTGATTAAGAGTTTTATTTTACTGGATGTCAATCTGTGGAGTACCACATAAATCAGTTCTGGGGATACAAAAATTTACAAAATATTTTGATGACTTAGATGAGGAAAGGGAATATGTTGTAGGCAAGTTTGCGAATGACACAAAAATTGGAGAGGAGGCAAGTGGTGAGTATGACACAAAAAGAAGTTTTCGGAGGGATACAGATAGGACAACAGAGTGAACAAGGAGCTTTGCAGATTAATGCAATGCGGATGAAATACATGAGAACAGACACAAGTAGTGAAGTTATGCATTTTAACAGGCAAGATAGAGAGGCTGAGTATTATTGACATAGAGATTGAATTCTGAAATCTGCAGGGAGTCCGCATGTCCGAACCACAAAAAGTTAGCTTTTAGATTCCTTACAGTGTGGAAACAGGCCCTTTGGCCCAACAAGTCCACACCAACCCTCCGAAGAGCAACCCACCCAGACCCATTCCCCCTTCACCTAACATTATGGGCAATTTAGCATGGCCAATTCACCTAACCTGCATATTTTGGACTGTGGGAGGAAACCAAAGCACCCGGAGGAAACCCACACAGACACAGGGAGAATGTGCAAATTCCACACAGACAGTTCCTGAGGTGGGAATTGAACCCGGGTCTCTTTCGCTGTGAGGCAGCAGTGCTCACCACGGTGCCACCATGCCACCCAATTTCAACTGTCAGTAAGGATGGCAAACATCATGTTGCGATTTGTTTAAAAACTAATGAAATATTGAGAGTAGGAATAGTCAGATAGAGCAGCAAATGAGGAGTTGCTGCAGGGGCTAGGATTCCCATTTTTCAATTATTTGGGATCTCTTCAGAGATAGAAATGACCTATTTCAGAGGGACCTGAATTGGATGGGGGCCGATATTCTTGTGGGGAAATTTGCTAGCAGTATGCTGAAGGTTTTAAACTAGTAAGGGAGGTGATAATAACCAACAAGATAGTGAGAAAAGAGACATTTGAGGTGAGGTGAGGTGAGCAATTCTAAGAGTCAAGGCAGACAACAGTTTGGCAAGAGCAAGGTAAGGCTGCTAAGCTCCATTTACTTTGATGCAAGAGGCCTGACATGTGAGTCAGATGAACACAGGGCATGCATGGGAATGTGGGACAAGGATATCATAACCATTACAGAATTGTGGCTCAGGGATGGACAGGACTGGCAGCTTAATGTTCCAGAATACAGATATGATAGAATGTATGGGCAGGGGAGCAAGAGAGGAGGAGGAGTGGTGTTTTTGGTTAGTCAGAACATTATGGCCGGATGTAGAGAGGATATTCCTTGGAGACTGTCCAGTGAAGTTATAGGGATGAAACTTAAAAATAAGAAAGAGGTGATCACCCTGCTGGGATTGTAAAATGGGATTCCCAATTGTCAGTGGGAAATTCACAAGCGAATATGAAAGGAGGTCTCAGCTATCTGTAAGAAAAAAAGGATAATGGTAGGGAATTTTAACTTCCCAAACAGAGTTTGGGATAGTGCTAAGATCTTGGAATGGGGAGAAATTGGTTAAGTGTGTACAAAAAAACTTTGTTTTCAATCAGTGGATGCACCTACTAGGAGAGTGTGCAACTTGTTCTGTTGGGAACCAAGGCATGGCAAGTGACTGAGGTGTCCATAGGGGCACACTTCAGGGAAAGTGATCATAATTCTATTGGTTTTATAATAATGACGAGATAGGATAAAATTGATTAAAAAATGAATGTTCCAAATTGGACTGTGGCCAGTTTCGATGGTATTAGACTTTGAGAAGTTGGTTGGGGGAGGCTATTCACAGGTAAGGGGGCGGTTGATAAGTGGGAGGCCTTTAAGAATGAGACAGTGAGAGTTCAGTGTTGGTATGTTCCCATTTGTGTGAAGGGCAAGGCATGGGAAAAGTTCGATGACAAGGAAAATTGATACTCCTATCCAGAAAATGAACGGGACATACATCAGATATAGACAGCTGGGATCGAGTGAATCCTGAGAAGGGTATAAGGGCAGTAAGAGTATACTTAAACAGGAAATCATGAGGGCAAAAGGGGGACATGAAATTGCATTGACAAATAGAATTAAGTAGAATCCGAAAAGATTCTAAAATTATGTTAAGGTTAAAAGAATAACTAAGGAGAGAATTGAGCCCCTTAAAGATCAACATGGCTTTCTATGGAAACTCAGGAGATGGCTGAGACACTAAGGAAATATTTTGCATCAATATTTACAGTAGACAGAAACATGGAAGCTAAGGGACTTGGGAAATAAATAATGAGATCTTAAAAAGAGTTCATCTTACAGAAGAGGAGGTGTTGGAGGTCTTAAAGCAGAAGAATGGAAATAAATCTCAAAGACCTGATCAGGTATTTCCCAGAACTTTGTGGGAAGTTAAGGAAGAGATTCCTGGACCCTTTGCTGAGATATTTGTATCGTTGATAATCATAGGTGAGATGCCAGAAGACTGAAGAGTGACTAATGTGGCGGCAGTATTGAAGAAAGTTGTATGGAAAAGCCAGGGAACCATAAACTGGTGAGCCTTTCTCTCCATAGATGCTGCCAGACCTTCTGAGTATTTCCAGCAGTTTCTGTTTTTGTTTCTGATACACAGCATCCACTGTTCTTTCAGTTTTTATTTAGTAGTCAGAGAGCATTACTTTTCGGATTGGTGGCCTGTTTGAACATAGCAACATCCAAACATAAGAAATACGATCAGGAGAAGGACATCTAACCCCATGAGTCTGCTCTGCCTTTCAATAACATCATGGATCATCTTTCAATGGACTGAGGCTCCACTTACCCACCCGCTTACGATAACCCTACATTCCTTTACTGTTCAAAAATCTATTTTGACCTTTAAAACATTCAACAAGTTAACCTCAGCTACTCCACTAGACAGGGAATTCCACATATTCACAACCCTTTAGGTGAAGATGTTCATCCCCAACTCAGTCTGAAATCTGCTGCCCTTATTTTGAGGCTATGCCCTGTAGTTCTAATTTCACCCACCAGTGGAAGCAGCCTCCCCGCTTCTGTCGTATCTATCCCATTTATAATTTTACAATCCCCTCCCCCATTCTTCTAAATTCCAATGAGTGTAATCCCAGTCTGCTCAATCTCTCCTCATAAAACAACTCTCTCATTTCCAGAAGCAACATGGTCAACCTCCTCAGCAAAACCCAACCCAGTACCATCTCATGTAAGGAGATGAAAAGTATACAGAGTACTCCCGGCGTAGCCACACCGGCGCCCTATACAGCTGCAGCAGAAAGTCCTAATTTTAACTCTATCCACTGCCAATGAAGAACATTATTCCATTTGTCTTCCTAATTAGCTACTGGACTTACAAACCATACTTTTGTGTTTTATGCATCATGTCCCCCTGCACAGCAGCATTCTGTAATTTTTCACCATTTTATAATAGTCCACTTTGCTATTATTCCTACCAAAATGGATCACATCATGTTTACTAACATTGTACTCCATCTGCCAGACCCTTGCCCACTCACTTAGCCTGTCTATATCCTTCTGCACACTTTGCTCTATCACTCATTTAAGTGCCTTCTGCGAACTACAACACACCACACTTGGTCTCTAACTCGAAGCAATCTACCTGAAATGTAAACAATTGCAGTCTCAACACTGATCCCTGAGACACACCACTAGCCACTGATTGCCAACCAGAAAAACACGTTTTGCATTCTGTTCGTGAACTAATCTTCTGTCCATGCTAATGCATTGCCTGTAACACTGCATCTTTATCTTATGCAGCAGCCTTTCGTGCAGCACCTTGCTGAATGCCTTTTGGAAATCCAGATCACTGTGTTCACCAGTTCCCCATTGTCTACCACGCTCATTATGACCTCAAAGAATTCCAATAAATCAGTTAAACATGACCTGCCTTTCATGAACCCATGCTTCATTAAATAAATGTGAGATGTTGTATTTTTGTAAGGCAAACCAGGGCAGGACTTATACAATTAATGGCTGGGCCTTGGGGAGTGTTGCTGAGCAAAGAAACCAAAGGGTGCAGATGTATCATTCCTTGGAAGTGGAGTTGCAGGGAGACAGGGTGGGGAAAAAGGTGTTTGGCATGCTTTCCTTCATTGGTCTTAATATTAAGTGTAAGAGTCGAGATGTCATGTCTCAGCTGTACAGAACAGTTATGAGGCTACGTTTAGAATTATTACAGACAAATCTGTCTGATCATCCCTCTCAAGGATTTTGTGAAACTTGAGAGGATGTAAAAAAGATTTCCAAGAATGATGCTGGAACTGGAGTGTTTAAGATATAAGGTGAGGCTGAATAGGCTGGGGCTTTTCTTTTCCCTAAAGTGAGAGGAAAGGAGGCTAAGGAGTGCCCTGAACAAGACTTATAAAATCATGCGGGGCATTGATATGGTGAATAGCCAAGATCTTTTTCCTCAAGTGGGAGAGTCCAAAACTAGAGGACAGCAGATTAAGGTGAGAGGAGAAACATTTGAAAAGAACCTGAGGGGTAACCTTTTCTCTTAGATTAGATTACTTACAGTGTGGAAACTGGCCCTTCGGCCCAACAAGTCCACACCGACGCGCAACCCACCCTACATGTACCCCTTTTTACCTAACACTACGGGCAATTTAGCATGGCCAATTCACCTGACCTGCACATCTTTGGACTGTGGGAGGAAACCGGAGCAAACCCAAGCAGACACAGGGAGAATGTGCAAACTCCACACAGTCAGTCGCCTGAGTCGGGAATTGAACCCGGGTCTCTGGCGCTGTGAGGCAGCAGTGCTAACCACTGTGCCACCGTGCCGCCCACTTGCGTGAGTGAACGGAAAAAGCTGCCAGCGGTAGTGGTGGAGGCAGGTTAAATTACTGCATTTAAAAGGCACCTGGATGGGTGTATGAACGGATAACGGAGGAAGATGGGCCAAATGTTTGGCAAATGGTACTCAGTCAGATTGGGATATCTGGTTAGTGCAGTTGGGCTGAAGGGTCTGTTTCTGTGCTGGATATCTGTATGACTATAATGTTTGTTAAAACTGAAAAAAAAGCTCTATTCTTATCACAACTGGAATACTGTGACCTGTTCTTGGGACTAATATCAAAGAAAAGGTACACTGGACTGTGAGACAATCCACATGAGGTTCAGTCGACTGATCCAGAAGATGGAATGACTGCCTTGGGAGTAGAGATTGAGTTGTTTGGGCCAATACACATTAGAACATAGAAGATTCAGTGGTGACATTCTGAAACATCTATTATTTTCAGGAAACTTGATGGTGTAAATGCAGAAATGTTGTTTCCCCTTGTGGGAGAGTTTCAGACCAGGGAGTAGAATCTTTGAATTAGAGGTCACAAATTTCAGGCAGAAGAGAATTTTGTCTCTCAGAATGTTGTGAATCTGTGGAATTCTCTACCACAGAAGACTGTCGAGGTTGGGTCATTCAGTATTTTGAAGGCTGAAATGGACAGGTTTTGATTTGGTAATTGAATCAATGCTGACAGTTAAAACACTCCAAAGTGGAGGTGAGGATTATCAGCTCAGCTATGACGTCATTGTTTGGAAGACCAAACTCCATTGGCTGAACAGGCTGCTTCTGGTTCTCTATCATGAACCTTTGCTCTAAGTTAGTCTTTTCAGAATTATCTCGGCCTCAGTCAAACTAACCTCCATTTCATGTTTGACGCTCAGCTGCTTCAATCCCTCCTCATCATGAAAATACACAGGGATCGCCTTTCTCCCTGTTTGATGGCATTGCATTCTGCCTCTAATGCAGTGACTGCATTTACAGTCCTCCAGTTCTGTTGAATATTTGTCAAACACAACCACAGCTGTCACAGAAAAGGTTAAAGACAGATCAAAACTATATTTAAACTACCATATCAAACAAACTGTCGGCATGTGTTGCATGGAATACACACATTGCAAATTAAAGCTCTCTCAGCACTCATCCATTAAACACTGCAAGGGTTGTTCATAGATGATTTGCATATGTGCATGTGTATGTCTGTGCCTGTAGATGATAATCTACTTCTATAACAAATTTTTGAAGCATAGTGTTGTTCCCTTTTTATTCTGGTATCAAGCATTTCAAAATCAGAATGACAGTGGGTAGGAGTTCAAGCCCCTTTACACGGCTACATCAAATGTTTTCTGTGATTGTACAGCTCATGTAATGTGCTGGGTAAATCTCCCTCTATATTGTGCTGCCCAATGCAAATATGTCAAATACATTTTGGTTAGGACACAGAGTAGATCTGCATCCAAGATTCCCTGAAAAAACCCTCCCAGAGCAGGTACAACACAGCGTCGATACAGAATAAATCGACCTCTACAATATTAAACATTCCATGAGATGTGCAGTAAAGGTTAATTATAGACTAAATATGCATTACACTATTAAACATTCCTCAGCCAAGAACAATACTGCTGAGATACAATGAAAACACTAACACAGTAAAGTCTTGCAGCTTCATTCCTATCAAGCATTTCCAGATCATTCAATACTGAGAAAATCTTGCTCTAATGACTCCAATCTCTCTAGAGAAATGGATGAATTTGGCTGAAAGGATATGTTGGTGAGGTGTTGGCTTCATGTTATTGAGGAAAACATTGTCCGATTGTGGAGAGGCAAAACAAGGCATCAGATATAAAGAAAAATGGGGGGAAGGCAGGAGGGGAAGAGAGAAAAAGAGAGACAGTAATATTAGCTGTGCCAATGTATCTCTTAATTATAGGTTTTTTGACTAAACATGACAATTGATACTTCTGTCATTCAACAATCATACAACTTTTATATCGTAAAAAGTCCTAACATCAATTAGTATTGGAATCCATTAAGTTATTTGCATTTTTCCACAATTCGTGTGCTGTGCTTGTGGGGAAATATAAGTTGGGGTTTTGTTGTTCTGTAATCTATTCTGAGAATTCTATTTCTGTGTTTATTTACATAAATGCTTAATTAGTTTCAAGGAAGTGATGATGACAGCATAGCCAGATGAACGAAGTGATTTATTGGTTAGTTTCAAATCGAAACAAGTTTATTTTAAGAATGTTGACCATTTGCAGAAGTGAATACAAATTTATGAAGATGAATTGCAACAGATTTTATTTATTTCTGGAAGATAAACACAATTTAAAACTTTTATTTAGGTTACCAATTCCGTTTTGAAAATTCTGCAATTAAACTTCAATGTGGAACTGGATCTACTCTGAATGTCCCACTGAGTTATATTGCAGTCCGTTTAGACGATGCAACATCACTCAAAGTGCGTTTTAGAATATTCACATGAAATACTTGAATGACATCAGGAACTGCCTCAACAATTACATTTAATTGATATAGTTGTTGCGAGGTTTCGTTACACTTATTACTTTCTGGCTAGGGTCAGCATCGAGTCCCTATCCCCAATTGCCCATTGAATAGCTTGCTAAAGCCACTTCAAAACACAGTCAATTACTTCCCAGTGGGTCTGGAATCTCATGTCGGCCAGACCTTGTAAAGGTGACAGGTACTTTGTCATTCGTGAACCAGCTGTTCTTGTATTTTTCCATTGACTCGGGTTACATGGTCACCATTTGGCTTTCTTTTCGATTCCAGGCTTTCTTTAAATTCAAATTTCACCCTGGGCAAACGATGGTATTCCAAACGCCATCCATTCAACACCAAACTGGAGTTTGGGAATACTGGTCTCGTGATATCACCACTGTGATCCTAATGTTGGGAAAGCACAGAAAGCGGTCACAAACAGAAATGCAATAAATCTGACACATTACATCATGAACAAATATTGAAGTGCAATACTGGCAAGAACTCTCCTGCTGTTCACAGCAACATCACAGGAGACTTTGCATCCAATCATCAATCTAAACTGTGTACCGGACTCTGTCTGAAGAGCCTGACTCACCGTCATTTGCATTTTTTGAATTCTTTACTGACATATCCCAAGAAGGTGGTACCTTTTTGAAGGCCTGCCATCTTGCTCAGCTAATCATGGTTGATCTTTCTTAAGAAGCTTTATTACAACCAAATGGCTTCTCAGTCGAGACTGTAGTGCTGGAAAAGTACAGCAGGTCAGGCAGCATCCGAGGAGCAGGAGAATCGACGTTTCGGTCATAAGGCCTTCATTAGGATATCTGATGAAGGGGTTGTGCCTGGAACGTTGATTTTCCTACTGCTTTTCCAGCAGTACACTCTCAACTCTGATCTCCAGCACCTGCAGTCCTCACTTTCTCCTGATTGGTTTCTTAGTCAGGTTCGGCACAGGAAAGGACCATTGCCTTATTGTTGAACGGGTAGGGCAGGCCAGGTAGGAAGGTCACACATCCTCCTCTGAAGAACAATACTGAACCATGTAACATGCTTCAAACCTTTGGTAGGTCTGTGAATATCGTTCATTACTCCAGCATTTTCATTTCATTAATTGAAGCTACCATGGTAGAGATTGATTCTGGAACTTTACTCCAAACCTTTCGATTGCTTATTAAATGCTCATAATGCCTCCTCAACCTTTATCAAACTGTCATGTTAGCTTGAATGATTTTTTTAAATTGACTCATGGAACACAGTGGTTGCTTTTAGTTGTCTGTAGGTGTCCTTCAGGAAATGGCAGTAAGCTGCCTTTCTGAAATAACATGTGCCCTGAGGAAGGGAATTCCAGATTTTGACCCAGTTACAGTAAAGGATCAGTGAATATTTCCATGTCAGGATGCCGAGTGTTTTAGAGAGGGGCTTACAGTGGTGCTGTTCCCATGTATCTGCTGCTCCTGTCCTTCGAGATGCAAGTGGCAGTGGGAAGGTACTGTCTAAGGAAGTGGCTAAGTTACTGCAGTGTAGTATTTTAGATAGTGCATACGCCAGGTACTAAGCATCAGATTTGGAGGCAATCGACACTTGTGCATGTGCTGCCGGTCAAGTGGGATGCTTTGTCCTGGACAATGCCAAGCTTCTTGAGTGCAGTTGAAGCTGCTCCTATCCAGTCAAGGGGCGAGCTGTGCTATTACCCTCCTGACCACTGTCTCTTAGACAGTCAATTGGCTTTGCGAGTCAGGAGGGTGAGTTACTCGCTGCAGTATTCCTAGCATCTGGCCTGCTCTTACAACCATTGTATTTATATGGAGTGTCCAGCTCAATTTCTAATGAACAAGGAAACCCAATATGTTGATGGCGAACGATTTAGTGAAGATAACAATATTGAATATGAAGGGGTTTTGGTTAGATTGTCTGTTATTGTCAATGGTCATTGCCTTGCAGTTTTGTGGTGTGAATGCTATGTGCCACTTGTCAGCTCAAGTCTGGATATTGTCCAGATTTTGTTGCATTTGAATGTGGACTGAGGAGTCACAAAAAAGTGCTAGATTAATGCAGATTTCACTTCTGACATTCTGATGGAGGGAAGGTCATTGCTGAAGCAGCTGAAGATGATTGGGCCGAGGACACTTTCTTTCGGAACTCCAACGAAGATTTGCTTTGGCTGAGGCGACTGACCTCTAACAAGCAGAAACATTTTCCATTGTGTGAGGTATGACTGCAGGCAGCAGGGAGTTTGTCGCCTGATACCCATTGAATCCAGTTTTGCTTGGACTCTATAATATCACACTCTGTCAAATGTGACCTTAATGTGAAGGGCTGTCACTCTCCCCTCATTTCTGGAATTCAGTTCTTTGTCCATGTTTAAATCAAGTCTGTAATTCAGTCATGAGCTGAGTAGGCCTTGTGTAACCCACATTTTATGTCACCGAGCAGGTTATTGCTGAGCTAGTGCTGCTTGATAGCACTCTTGATAGCACCTTCTACACCTAACTCATGGTTGGGCATGGACTGATGGGGCAGTAATTTGTCAGGGTGGTTTGACCTATTTTCTGTGCACAGGACACGCCTGGCCTATTTTCCACATTGTCCATGCCAGTGCTGTAGCTGTACCGGGAGTGCTTGGCTAGCACAAGTCATCAGTATTATTGCCAGAATTTTGTCAGGCTCCATAGCATTTGCAGTAACCAGTGCCCCCCGCCCAACAGTATCTTGATATCACATGGGGAGAAGTGAATTCCCTGAAGACAGGTATCTGTCATATTGGTGATCACTGGAAGATGCCGAGATGGATCAGACAATTGGCACTTCTGGCTGAAGATTGCTGTGAATGCTTCAGCCTTAACTTTTGCGCTGATGTTTTGTGCAGAGCAAGGGAATATCTGTGGAGCTTATTCCTCCAACGAGTTGTTTAATTGTCAACCATAATTCACGACTTTATGTGGCAGCACTGCGGGCTCAGACCCCAGTTTCCTGAATTAATAGTCTAGCCACAATATCCCCCCACCCCCATGATGTAGATATGCACAACAGAAGATCGCTTATCTTTTGTATTTTGTAGATTCCTACCGTGCATTGTATTTTCGCTTAAATTGTTAGTCTCGAAAATGCTTTACTTCACAGACTTCAGGATATAATGTTCTGGTTTCAATTCTTCTCTCCAACAGGCAAGGTCATCGATGTCAAACTGGCTTTCATCCTCATTAATTGCAAAGTCAAATGTTTTTCACCTCATCTTTGAACTTACTGATGAAAATTGTTACATTCTTGACTAGATCGTTCATATACGCTGCAAACAGCAAAGGATCCAGCACCAAGTCTAACAGCAAGCCACTGGACACAAGATGTCTTCACAAAGACTGCCATTACCTTCTGCCACCAAATAAACCTTCGATGCATTTGCCAAACTGCACCAGATCCCATGAACCCTTACCTTATTGAAGTTGCAAGATCTTGTCAAAAATCCGATTGAAATCAATAAGCATTACATCCATTTTTTACACTCGATGACACATCTCATTGCCTCTTCGGAAAACAGTATTAGCCATGTCAGATGTGATATCACTTCCACTGAAGCCGTGCTGAATTTTATTGCTTAAACCTTACAATTTCAACTTTTAATCAATGCTGTCTCTTAGATTTACTTATTAACTTCCCTCAAACTTTCTACTTTTAAACATAGGTTTATGAGCGAAACTACACATTGTCATTTAGCTCCTTTCGCCTGGTGATAACTCTTCTTATCTCTCTGACAGACAATTTACTATCGCAGAAATAATCTTGTGTCTCTTCTGTTTCATTCTGGAAAATGGGAATGGAATTGAATACAATGTTGAGACCAACAGCAATCAGTCCGTTTGTTCCTGACACTGTCAGTGTGTGTTCACCCTCAGAGGCAGGAAGACTGTTTGTGCTGATAATACGGAAAGTAACGCCTGATGTATCATTCTCAGCAGGCACACAACTTCCTGTTTCTATGTGCCAGCAGCAAGCCACACATCTCACTTCTGATCAGAAAATAAACCCAGGGGATGCAATCTGGTGGAAACATCTGCCAATGTCGCCTATATCAGGACACAGAATGTGAAGTGACTTTGAAGTGACATTTGCAAATCGACCTTTCGATCTCTGTTTCACAGTCTGATTCCAGGACGTCATTGGACGAGTCTCTCGACCATCTAACAAGCTCATTCGATTCACTAAGGTCTGGGACATATCGACTGCACCTTGTCATGTCTTTGATCTTGTACTACTTGTTACTCTCTCTTCAGATTTAATGTTCCCAGTTTTAGATTCTGTCTTCTGTATCCATCACCTCCCCAGCTGAATACATTCTGTTTGATCTATTTCCTAGATTTTGATCAACTTAAACAAATAATACAGTTTTGTACATTCAGGTATGTCGGTGTGTCCGATTAACAGAACCAATATATGGAGAGATCACCTTGTCTGTATCTAACTCTGGCCGACATTGAATTCAAATAAACCACAGCACCGTATGGTTTCAAACTTTGCAAATCCTCTCTCTTTGAAAGAGCTTGTTCTAACAGATAATTATTTTCTTGATTCTTTCAGAAACTATGACTAAAAATCCCTATTTTTAACAAAGTTTCAAATATTATTAAAAGTTGCAGCACTGGCATTTCCGACAGTGAGCTTTGTGGTGTTTAAATGTTTTAGTCAGAATTTGCTTCAAGCAGAAGACTTAAACATTGGTTTCTCCGAGTTCCCAGCCATTGCCCTTGCAGTTCCATAATAACTGCAAGCTATTGATAAGCCCCAGAATGAACAGAATGTCCGGGCCCTGTACACATCCAAACGCCATGATGTCGGCCTCGAAGCCCTCCATTTCTTCCTGTCATGCCAACCCAAGCAGCACATGCTCAAACTCAACTACATTTCCTTTCAATCCTCCCACTTCCTCCAAACCAAAGGGGTAGCCATGGACACCTGTATGGACCCCATCTATGCCTGCCTCTTCGTCAGATATGTGGAACAGTCAATCTTCCACAGCTACACTGGTATCATTGCCCACCTTTACCACCGCTACATTGATGACTGTATCAACGCCACCTCATGCTGCTACTAGGAGGTTGAACAGTTCATCAACTTTACTAAGACCTTCCACCCTGACCTAAACTTCACAGGGACCATCTCGGACACCTCCCTACCTTTTCTCGACCTCTCCACCTCTTTCTCCAGTGACCGACTAAACATTTACGACAAGCCCACTGACTCCAACAGCTACCTGAACTACACTCCTCCCACCCGACCTCCTGTAAAAATGCCATCACTTATTCTTAGTTCCTCTGCCTCCATCGCATCTGCTCCCAGGAGGACCAGTTCCACCATAAAACATCCCAGATAACCTCCTTTTTCAAAGACTGCAATTTCCCCTCCCACGTGGTCGACGATGCCCTTGAACTCCATCCCTCCAATCGCAACAGGGAGCCCTCCTGGTCCTCAACTTCCACCGCACCAACCTTGCATACATCATATCATCCTCCGCTGCTTCCACCACCTGTAAACAGACCCCATCACTCGGGTATATTTCCCTCCCTATCCCTATCTGCATTCTGGAAACACCATTCCCTCCGCGACTCCCTCGTCAGGCCCATGCCCCTCCATCAGCCCACTCCCCAGCCCTGTCACCTTCCCCTGCCACCACAGGAAGTGCAAAACCTGTGCCCACACCTTCCCCCTCACCTCCGACAAGGCTCCAAATGATCCTTCACATCCCAGAGAAATTTATCTATTCTTCCACAAATGTCATCCACTGTGTCTGTTCCACCTGACGTGGTCTCCTCTACATCAGGGAGTCAGGACACTAACTTGCGGATTATTTCAGAGAACATCTCTGGGACACCAACCCCATGGCCCCATGGCTGTACACTTTAACTCCCTCTCCCACTCCACCAAGAACAAGCCAGCAGGCCAGTCATATTCTGTTCATTTCCAATGAATAATTACAAAATAACCGAGCCTGAATTTGGGATGATAATAACAGGATTTATTTCTATCTAAGCATGAACAGATTATTTTGACATAGCAGGTGGAGAGATTCACTTCCTGAAAAAGCAGCTCAAGTAATATAAGCTGGCACCAAACCGAGTTTGGTCAATACTGAGGCAAAAATACAGCATACAGTCTTGAGTGAAATAAATAAAGAAACTATCTTAATACTGGAACAAGATAGAGTGTATTAAATATGAACACAGACACATGTATTTTAGGATATAATGGAAAAGTAATTTATAGCATATTGAAATGCAAACAGAGATGTGAATTTGTGTCTCTACATTCTTCCTAGCTAAACTAATCATTTCAGAAATGCCTTTGTTAAATTTCATGAATCACTTGTTGGTCCATTCCACGAACCTTGCTAGGTCCTTGTTAAATTCTGAACCATCGCCTTCCAGGTTCACAGTGGTTACGAGTTTCATGTTACAGCAAATTGAGAAGTTGTGCACTGTATGCCAATGTCTTAGTTAAAAGTTTTAAGCAATCACAGCTCCAAACATTTACCAAATATCACTATGGAGCTTCCTTGAATCCAAAAAAAAATTGTCCCTTTGATCAATGATTTCTAAAATTTACTCACATACCTTTTGTGAAGGACATTTTCAAATAACTTCTGAAGTGCAAATGGTTCACATCAGTCGGAATATAATAACATTTCATATGTTACCCCACACAAAAAAAAATCCAGCAAGTTTGTTGTCACGAGTTGCTCAAGCAAGTCTACGATGGACTGTTTTATCAAACAAAACCATTTCCAATGTTTTAAGGCTCGTCTATCCTCTGTGCAATAGTCTGAATTTTAAGTTGTGTCTGACTGCAGATGAAACTGGCTGATCTGGGTAAAAGTAAGTTTGTGCCTTTCACATTGTTAATGTATATTGCTGAATAAAGTGATGTTGAATAAAGTTGAATAAAGTGATGTTGTCCCAGGCAAAATCTAGCACCATTAATTAGACCATTGATTTCCACATCACTAGCCAGACTATCAGGTGGAGTTTATTGATCTCATTGAAACAAATGCTTGGAATATTTCCGGCATGAATCATGTGAATTCGAGCCTCTGAACGAAACATAGTAGGAAAGATGAATTTAGAGTAGTAGAAAGTTTTCACGACAGAGAGAGATCATTTCACCTATCGCACCCATATCACATGAAGACAGAGCCTTCCAGCCAAAACCCAATTTATAGCATGTTGTCCATGACCCTGCAGGTGATAGCACTGTAAACATTCGGGAACATTGTGTGGGGTCTAATCCATTATCAACATAGATATGATCTCCAATGCTGTAAATCCTGGCTTATGGGGAAAAAGTAGGGGCAGAACTGTATCAATATTCAAACAGTTGGTACAGCCCTGAGGAGCTAATAGGCCCATTTATAAACATTGTTTCTCAGGACATTTTGACTATTCTTGACTTAATATCATTGTTAACCGACATGAAAAAGATACAGACATATTCCCCAGAAATGCTAACAGCAACATTCAGCCAAGATCAGCAACATGAATTAAGAACGCTTAAAAAAAACACTTTCTTTTAACTTATTTTTGACAACACAGATTTCACAAAGAGCAAAGTACGGGGGTGGGGGGAGGGTGGAGGAGTGGGGTTGAGCGATGTTCACTGTTCCCTGATGTCTGGTTGCGTTTGTGAGCAACAGATGAACCTGCAAACCAGATTCAGGATGGTACTGCAGGTATTTCAGCAGATACTGTGTACACGGCATTCTCCCAAAAATCAGCAATGACATGATCATTTATTTTTTATGGTGTTTGAAGCCAACTAAAATTGAATAATATGGTGGGAGAAGTTCCTTTCATTTCTTTGAACTAGTAACAAGGGATGCTCTCTGTGGATCTGGGGTGGCAGGATGATCTTTAACAGCAGAATGTGAGGGAACAGAACCACCGTTGTAAATCCAGATAGACTGGAACTTGTTTCACTGGACGGTGAGAGTTCAGGGGGTGGTGTGACCTCATATAAGTTTATAAAGCCATGAGTGGAAAGGTGAATGGCTCTAATTGACATGATTCACCCTGGAAATGTACGAAGCTTTCGTTTCAAAAATATCACATATCAATAAACTCCACCTGACTCTCTGGCGAGCGATGCGGAAATTAATGATCTAATTATTGGTGCCAGATGATGCCTGGGACAATGTCACTTTATCAACTAAAGTCAGCAATATAAATTAACAATGTGATAGGCACAAACTGTACTTTTACACAGATCAGCCAGTTTCATCTGCAGTCAGACACAACTTAAAATTCAGATCATCGCACAGAAGGTGGACGAGCCCTCACAACATTGGAAATGATTTTGTTTGATAAAAGAATCCATCGTAGACTTCCTCAGAGCAATTCATGTCAACACGCTTTTTTGTGTGTGGGGTAACGCACGAAATGTTACTTTAATCCGACTGATGTGAACCATTTGCACTTCTGAAGTTATTTGAAAACGTCCTTCACAACAGATATGCGAGTAAATTTTAGAAATCATTGATCAAAGGGGGCAATCTTTTTTGGATTCGAGGAAGATCCACAGTGATATTTTGTAAATGTTTGGAGCTGGGATTGTTTTAATTTTTGACCCAGACATTGGCGTGTTTTCCCTATGGTGGAGGATTTCAACAGTAGGGAAAATGTTTTTACAATGAGAGGAGAAAAATTTTAAAAAAGATATCAGAGAATGGTTTTTGTGTGAGATGATTTGGTGGTGGATACTTACAACCTTTAGAAGACATTTGGATAAGTAAATAAATATCAAATGTTTGGAAGGATATCAGCCAAGTACACACAGGTGGGATTAGTTTAGTTTGGGATTAGGACTGGCATGGACTGGTTGGACCGAAGGGTCTGTAACCATGCTGTATCACTCCATGACTCTATGACTATTTATCAATTTTTCTCAATATTAAACAGTGCTGTAGTGATCCTCGAATGAGCTGTTGATGTTGGTTGTGTCTGAGACTCTGCGAATATTTCCTTCCGTGAGAGGAGAGATTAGTTCTCCAAGTTACACAACTGAAAAATAAACCTTTCTCCAGCATTGTTGCTGAGTAGATTTGTTTGTGCGGAGGCAGTGGTTATGGTTTGCAGTTGGTTTTCCACCAAGTGGTCAACAGTGAGGCAAAATATCTTTGATCCACTGCAGAAACTCCATCTGCTTCCAGTAAATGAAACTGGGAACTCAAGGACCTTTTCTGCAGTCAGCTTAATTGCTGCCAACATTGCAGCTTAATTGCATCCCACATTGCAGTATCCGGCCGATTAAAGGGAAAATGAATCAACTAAAGTAAAATCCTACCAAACAAACAATATTTTCCCATTTATTCACAATGGACACATTTCACTTGGCATTTCTTCTTTAAAAAGGAAAGTCACTGAATACAGCATTCACTGTATGACTATCAGAAAACAGGACACTGACATTCTGGTTAGTTCAGCCTGTTTATTGAGTATCTTTAAAGCTCCTGAATATGAAGTTAATGGATCCAAAATCCCACATTGCAGTAACATTTGTTATCATCTCAAAGTAAATTAATAAACTTGAATTAGTTCAAACTCACATCACTTGTTGCAACATTCTCTGATTCATGCATCTCATTGAAACTGAGTGGGTTAATACTGTAGTGTAATGGCGAATTTTTGCTGATTTTTATGAGTTAACTGCCTCTGTCAAAGCTATTAGTGAGCAGAGAAATGTACTGTTTATGACCTACATTCGTGGTAATGATTATTGTAATACTCTCTAATTTAACCAGACACTCCTGATGTACCCAGACAGTTACCTGCAATGGTTTAGATGTTGAGGATTTTTCAAAAAAAAACTTATGGACTGTCCTGTTGTAGTTCATTAGATGCTCTTTCAAAAGTTTACCTAGGTGTTATGTTTCACTGCCAACTCACTTTTTGTTTCTCAGGCACACAGCTTTCCTTTACTGTGCATTTTAGGGTTGGAGCAATTTGAAAAAAAAAATGCAAGGAGAGACATTCTGCAATGTAAGGAGGTGCTTCTAATCTCCGGGTCCAAACTGTTTAGTGACATACACTCACATTCTGAACACTTTAGACATGCTCCATATTAGGTTGCCTAAATTGAATTTAGAAACGCAGATTAGAAATGGTATGTTATTTTGTAATGTGAGAGAGACTTTGAGTGACAGCAAAAATAAAGTCACGAATATTATTGAAGTTCTTTTTAGCTTTATGTGCTTGTGGTTGAAGGTAGGACTAAAGAGAGTTAACTTCTAATTGAATATTCTAAATATAATCACTTTGGACACGCTCTGTATTCAGTTGCCTAAATTGAATTTTTAAATGTTTATTATGCATTACATGTTATTTTGTAATGCGACAGAGACTTGCGGTGTGCAGGGGAAAAAAGCTCAACTGTAGAAATAAAGGGAGCGAACTTCCAATTGAATTAGTTTTGTTTTGTTAAACAAAACATTTGCAACTATCATCTGAAACAGACCTGAAGCTACTCAAATTTACTTCCAAAGAAGCTATTCAGCAAAACAAATATCCCAAGATGTGTATATATCTATGTTTAAGCAGAACCTCATGTAAAGACATGACCCCATGTGTTCGGGCTGTGCAAGCTGATACCAGGATCCAGTCTCAGCCTCCAGCAGGACACCAACAGGCGGAAGCTGTAAGCCTGCCCCTTCCGATGGTCATATAAATCCTGGGCACTAGACCGTAATTCAACACTCCTGGGTCGACTTTGTTTAGAAAGATCTTGACAGAACCGTTTCCCACAAGTTATCAGAATGATTGTGTCGACACTTTTTCTCAGTTTGTTACTGACTTTCTTATCATCTGAGTGTTTTTTGTTCAAGTCTCTCTTTGTGACTGTCTCAATGTTAGTCTACCGCAGGAATGTAAAAGACTCAGCTATCATTTCATCAGCATTAATGCTCATGGTTTATTTGTTTTCTTTTTTAAAGGTGTCCAGTCGGAGGTTGTTTTGACCCAGCCAGAGGCAGAGACTGGCCGTCCCGCAGGCAGCCTGAAACTGACCTGTAAAACCAGCGGGTTCGATCTTAGCAGCTACACCATGCACTGGGTCCGACAGGTTCCCGGACAGGGTCTGGAATGGCTGCTGAACTACTATAATTCAAACAGCAATAACTATGCACCAGCGATTAAGGGTCGATTTACTGCGTCCAAAGACACTTCAAACAACATTTTCGCGTTGGACATGGGGAACCTGAAGATCGAAGACACCGCCATCTATTACTGTGCAAGAGACCACAGCGAGAGGAACCAGGGCTGGACCCGTTCAAAAACAGCTCGAAGGAACATTTTGTCAATACCATCATAAACTGATGGTCAGTACGAGTTTTAAATGCAATTATACCAACTGCAATCTGAAGCAGACCTCAGGCTGCCTCTTACAAAACTATCAAAAAGGAAGTGTACCATTTAAACTAGCAAACTAGGTGGTACAATGAGACAATATTATGGGCTTATCATATGTACTGCTATCACTGCCATCAATTAAATGCTTGGTCAAAATATTAGTTTTAATATATCTGACAGCTCAGGAAATCACTGCTAATTGTTATGTCAACTATGGCATTAATTCTAATCATGATCAGTACTAAATGGCTCTTTCAAATGAAAATTGAGACCTAGAGTAAAGAACAGAGAATGAGTGTACTGGTCTACATCATTGTGATACTACAGTGGGTCACAGTATTGTGCATAGTGACATCCTCATACAAAAACCGCTGACAAGGGTTTATCTCAAGTTGATGATTTCTACCATGGCAGGAGCGAGAAATAATGTGAGATGCAATTTAAATGCAATCCAGTAGTTCTAGTTTGTAAAAATGTGTATTTTTTTTTCTCCCTTCTTTGTGTTGATTGCCAAGTTAAATGCAGACCAGACCTGTAAAAATATTCCAAGCTTTCAAAATACAGTGAATAGTAAAAGCTGAAATAATGCACTGAATCATTTTTAGAGGAGTCTGAATCACTGCTTTCCAGGGAGTGATGAAATTATCTGCATCTTACAGTTTACAGTCTGTCATAGTATTTGACACAACGTGTCTCACAGTGATATAGCTGGGGTGACACTGCAATTATGACCAATACAAAAACCTATTCAGCCTCCATTGATTGACACTAGTCAGCGATTACTTCTACAAACCGTCTTAACTTGCAGTGCAGTATTAGTTCTGTGGGGTTTTATGCTAGCATCACTATTTAATTTGTGAGAGTGTTTGGGTAATTATTGATACACCAGTTGGGGATTTTGAGAATCAGCTCATGTATTACTCTGTGAAGTATAAAACAGTATTAAAATGTATCAAGAATGATCAGAATTCACTAGCGCAATTATGTGATGAAGATTAATCGTGACGTTATTTTGCCTGTGGTTCTGAAAATTTAAAATAATGGTAGATTTTTGATTTGTTTCATGCAGAGCTAGTTATTGTGTGACCCAGACCAGAGAATGTAACACTGTGTGACTATCTTGCTGACTGGGGCCAAGGGACCATGGTGACAGTGACTTCAGGTAAGAACTTTGAACTTTCTTAGTGACTTTTTAAAAAACATTCTATTCATGTGACTAATTTCTGAATTAAATGAAACTCAGATTCTGTGCTGAGTTTGGTTTAGTTCGGATTGATTTTTGTTCAGACTGATTTATAGACCAGTTAAGGCTCAGCAAATAGTTACAATGGTGATGATGGAGTCAGTTGCTCGGTGTATCTCTTTTTTTGGATCAGATGGGCATTCTGTGTGGCTGGGTTACTTGAAGCACCTAATGTCTCTTAATCAGTCAGGTATAAATAATGTTTAATGTCAGTGACACCCTGACTGTGAGTTTTATTATCAGCAACAAATGCTGAGAATTTAAAGATATTTGAAATATTACCAAACATGATTAAAATATGTTAAAATATCATTATTCATTTCTTGAATATATTCCCCGTATACATAATGTTCTTACTATGATTATATTTTCTCATTTATTTTGTTAATTTTGTTGATGGCAAGCAGGTTAGAAACTGTCAGAAAATTTTCCTGCTGTGCTATATTTCATTCTGTTTTTATTAGATTCTGAGTTTGTTTTACTTGATTCTGTTGAAGTGAGTTGATTGGATTTTGGCTTTGTTTTTACTTGGTTTTGTTGAATTGCGTTGATTGGCTTTTGAAATTGTTTTATTTGATTCTGTTGAATTGAATTGCTTGGATTCTGATTATCATTCATTTAAATCTGTTGTTTTGAGTTGATTGGATTCTGATTTTATTTTCCTTGATTCTGTTGAATTTGAGTTGATTGGATTCTTATTCAGTTTGTGGACTTGATCTGCGTTTTCATGCTTTCTGTAATTGGTGTTTTCTTTCTGGTGAGGAGATTGTCTCTCTGGATTACTTTTCATTACCAATATTTGTGAAGTTCTTTGTTTTTCATGAATCATTTCTGGATTTGTTAAACTCATGACATATTTTTCTCTGCTTGATTGAAAACATTACATCCGTTTGTAACTGTCTGAAAACCAACTTAAGTCAGAAACACGGAAGTGTGAAAAATGAAAAAGAAACGAGTTTTTAATGCACTGACTTTTTAAAAAAAAATCTGAGTTCTAATGTAAACTAAATGAATTTTGTTTTGAGTAGCCTCATTCAAAATAAAATTTGGGACTAAAATCTGAAACTGCAGAATTGATCAGATTACGTAATTGAAACTAACTTAAAATTATAATGTGGTAATATTTGTCCATTCAAATATTTTTGTTTGACCTTGAAGTGATTAATCAATATATTCCTTCAACCGCTCTACTGTAGACTGCACAAGATTGTCCTGATCAGGAAGGGTGTACAGGTTGGAAATAAATTGAACTGTTGCTGGAAACGTTACAGCTTTAAGTGTTAAGTCCCCTCACAGACAGGCTACTGTTTTGACTTGTTATTTCTTGTTATGACTGTTCAAGTTAATCATTAGTTTGCTTGATTCTGAGTAGTTTTGTTAGATTTCAATTTCTGTTTTTTTGTGAGGTTACACCATGTTCTTGGTTGTGTTGGAAATGTTTGCAGAGCGAGTTCTGCTGCAAACACACCGTGTTGTGATTTGGTGATCTTTGCTCTGTTGAGGAGGGAGTGTGCTTGGGTAATATTAAATTAGTTATATTTGGGAAACAGTTTCTGGTTTCTACATTGTTTTTGCACTGTTTATATGGTTGGTGACAGTGAACTGCTCCAGGGTTCCTCATTCAATGCAATCAGCATGCCAGTTGAAATTTCATAAAGCCTAATATTAAGTGAAAGGCAAATCGCAAAGGTTTTGGAAATGAAGGGAAAACATATACCTTCGGTCGCCATTTTTACTTAGAAGTAGTAATTAAGGCTTAATCTAATCCATGCTTTACAGTCCAAATTCAGAACTAAACTGTCCAATTCATTTACAAGGTCTGTCTTTAAACAGATTACAAGCCATAGAGAAATATAAATAGAATTTCAAAAGTCTAATGTTCTAATAGTTCTTGCTCTTGAGCAAAAATGCCATGACGGTGTAATAATTGATCAAGAAACACCTTTCAATTCCGCTGTACACTACATACAATTTTTCAGGCTGGAAAAGATCATTGGCAAAGACCATTTGGAAATTCTGCTCAATTCTATGAAGAACAGATCAGTTTCACTGCTTTGAATTGTTTCACAAGAGTTAATTAATTGTTATGTCCCTGATTAAACTGGATTTGCAGGATAAAAATAAAACATTAACTGAATTATTTAATCTGCACAGTGCTTTAGGTGTTCCCAATCAGTGCGTTTAAATAAATAGTTACATTTTACAACAAATTATCAACTGAAGAGTCATTCTTTTGGAAACAACTGCTATTGTGAATTATGTGGCCAAGACCAAATTTCGAATTAATTAAAATAATCCACTCATGAATTCGCTGGGCAACATGATGGCTTAGTGGTTAGCACTGCTGCCTCACAGCGCCAGGGTCCCAAATTCAATTCCACCCTCGGGTGACTGCCTGTGTGGAGTTTGTACATTCTCCCTGTGTCTGCGTTGGTTTCCTTCAGACGCTCTGGTTTCCTACCGCAGTCCAAAAGATTGGCTGTCCTAAATTGCATATAGTGTTCAGGGATGTGGAGGTTAGGGTGCATATAAGTATACACTTATACATATAAGTATAAATATAAGTTAGAGGGAATGGTCTGAGTGGGCTACTTACTGTTCGGAGGGTCAGTGTGGAATTGTTGGGCCAAATGGCCTGTTTCCATACTGTAGGAAATCTACTCTTAAAACCATGGGAGTATTTGCTGCAAACGCAGAGAATGTATTTTACATCAATGTGTTCAGACATATGCAGAGTTCACAAATTTGCAGAAGACATGAACTAGAGGATAACAGAGCACATTGTTTGTTCAAACACTGAAAATAGAGTAATATTTATTTTAATTAATATACTTGACCGATTATTGCAATGTAGCTATCGGAAGGAATCTGCTCACATTGGTTAAGTGTGACAATCATTTAGATTAGATTTCCTGCAGTATGTATCGGGCCATTTGGCCCAGCAAGTCCACACCGATCCTCTGAAGAGTAACCTACTCAGACCCATCAGGTGACTGATGCACCTAACATTATGGACAATATAACACGACCAGTTCACCTGACGTGCACATCTTTAGATTGTGGGAGGAAACCCACACAGACACAGGGGAGAATGTGAAAACTCCACACAAACAGTCGCCCGAGGCTGGAACCGAGCCCGGGTACCTGGAGCTGTGAGACAGCAGTGCTCTCCACGAAACTGCCCACATTTACTTACACATCCGTTAAAGCGGGCAGTTCCCGACAGAAGCATGTTTTCAATTCATACCTTTTATTTAAACATTTTCATACATTAAAAGCAGCTAACAAGAAAATGAACTTGCACTAATTTCTTCAATAGAAATGCATTTCCACACTGAATGCTGTTTTAGCTTTATGCAGTGCATGCAAAATCTCCACAGTTCAAGAAATGTTTTAAGAATATGTAAAAAATAAATTAGAGAATAATCCATTTCCTCCGGGGCTGTGCTTTAATTGGCGATATATCCCACCTCAATAATTTTGTTAATTACAATGACTTATTAAGTTTAAACCCATTGGTTATCAATGTTCATTGTGAACACATTCTTGTTCACATTAATCCTCTGGTTAGTTCCTCTGATGAATGTTCAATTCCAGTAAATACTTGATGTGAGGAATTGAGCAGATGTATTTGCTAGGATCAAGGCTGTTGTACAGTTTGTTTCAGTGCTATCTCCGGCTAACTTGACAACTTGTGCTGACCATTTGTAAATTGTCCAGTTCGGATACCTGTATCTCAGACAGTTCAATTTTATCTTGCACTTCAAAACCACTTTTATCAGAAATGCAATATTCGATTAGGTGCTTCAGAATTGAGAGCCCTGACTAAGTTGTAGCAATCAGAACGAACGTTTCAGGAACAAAAGGCAGATTATAAGAGTTTTGAAATTGGTTGTTGGCAACAAGGGATATTTGATTGAGCGAGGCAGAGGGAGATGTGCTACATATTTTCTTTGTGCCTCAGTTATCCGGGACATGTTTAGTGGCACAATGCAGAAGCAGAAATTATTTTGCATCCTATTATTTAAAACCCTATCATCAGCTTTTAATGTCACTGGCAACGGTCATAATACACTTCAAAACATTTAAATCTATTTCAGACTAAGATCATCTGGTGCAGTAACATTCACAGGGCTAAGAGGAAGGGAGATCTAGGTTGAAATCCAGTGACAGTGAATAGATGGCAATGCAATTCCTAGTTTTATTCTTCTGCAGTTCCCATAGAATTTGAACAAATCTGAGCTGCTGTCAAAGTATTATTGGATAAATGTTGAAATGTTACTTTTATTGTACAAACATTCTGGAACAGTCTCTGGTTGTTGGAAGGTGTTAATAACTAACATGGTTTGTGCACTGTCAAACAGGTGGGCTGTGTTCTCCGCGATAGTGTCGAGCTCATTGTGTTCAGGTCTGTTGTGGTTTGTAATAGGGTCCCTGATTCTGTGGCAGGTGGCCTGTGTTCACTTACAACCTGTAAGAGAGGTATGTAACACCATCTCTTATCAGGTTACTTCAGTGCAAGAAAGCAGATTGACATGTTTGGGTGCTTGTTGGAATTCCACTCACAGAGGCCAGTGAAATCTACTCAATTCGCTGTCCTGACTTGTGTCTCTTAGATATTAAATAGAATTTTGGCGGTTAGCAGCTTTTTCCAGATCAAAATTTGTTCACAAGCTTTTGGGTATCGCTAGATGGGGTTAATGGAGTAAGTGCTCAAAGAAATCCCAGCTTTTTACTTCCTGTTCTAACAATATCATTTATAACTAAACCAGAATGAATCATTTTCGAAGCATATTTGATGAGATTATGCTTAGGCTGTTTTACTTTATATTAAACCAGTGCTGTAGCTGAATTTGATTGTTTAGTACGGTGGGGGTTCCGCTGAATCCAACACTTGCAGCAGATGGTGATAGCTTTTCAATTGGTCTTCAATTGCTATCTCAGACCATCCAGTACCTCTGCTAAGAATCCTTTTTCCAACAGGAGTCAAGCCAACATAATCGCTGTCTAACTCAGCAGGTGTGACCTCTGGTGCCAAACACATGAAAACAATTTGCTGAAGAGGGGGGTCTCTGGAAGTGAAAGGTTAACCTTGCTTTCTCTCTACAGGAGCTGCCAGACCTGCTGAGTTTCTTCAGCAATTTCTGTCTGTATGTTGGTTTTCTAGCATTTAATGTTTGTTGTTTCATTGAAAAAGGTTCTGTTCGATGAAACACGTTCTTCAGAGAGAAGATGCATTTGAACAAATTGCGAATTTTCAGAGATATTAAATATCAGAGAATCATTGAATTTGAGCGCCCTGATCTCGAGCTGTAGTTTCACAAGAAACTATCATGAAGTAACAACACACTCCAGAGCGCAGTGGCTGTTGTAATTGGGTGAAAGTTATTTTGATCACTCAAATAGAGAATGTCAATGATCCCGTTCCAAATAATCAACAGAAGTTTTTTTTTAAAACATGTGTGAAACAATTAATTTGTTGAAATATTTTAATAAAAAGCGTTCACTGCCAGTGCTAGCTTAATGAATGACACAATGATAGGAAGGTAGGAGCAAGAGGAGCGCACTCAGCCCCTTGAGCTGTTCTACCACTTACTTAGATCATGGTGCATCTGTGAGCCAAATCCACTGGTCTCCCTTTGGCTAAAACTCTTTAATGCCTTTGATTAACAAGCAAAAACTATCCCAGATTTAATGATTCGACTGCCCATAACAAAGGGAGACACCATTTCTGAAAGACATTTCTGTGAGTATTTAAAGTGACACAATGAGGCTGGAATTAATTGCTCATGAAAGTAAGCTTTAAATCTCTGACAATTTCCAATTGAAGCATCCCAATCATCATATTCCATTAGTTTAGCACTACACTTCCCTGGAATAAAGAAATATAATGTGTGATTGCCTTGCTAAAAATGAGGGAAGCTTCATTCCCATTATATGATTAAGAAATAGCTCTGTTCATTCAGTGAAAACACAGTCAAATCACCCAGAAGGAAACCATGTCATCTTGTGTGGACACACAAGTACCTCAAATAATTTTCAATTCTTCCAGTGGTTGTTTGCATCTCTAGACAGGTGTGGAAGTGTCAGACGTTTTATATCGCCTTGAGAAACCAGTTGTCATCAGCGTATTTGAATTGCTGAAGTTTGTGTGGTATTAGCACATTCGCAGCACTGTTAGAAGTGAGTCCCATGGCTGTGATTGAGGAAGAGGAAAGGGGCGGGGAAATAGTTGAGAGTCAAGTTGAAGTCTAATTTGGAGGAAAGCTCTCAGGTGAAACATTTACATGCATGTGCGCCCTTATCCTCAAGGATCACAGTTTTGGAACATGCTGCCGAAGGGACATGTCAGCATTCAAATTAGAAGCTGAAGAAGGCCCCTCGGCCGCTCTAGAAGGCTATTCCATTCATGGGATCATCATTAATTTTGCTGCTCACCAGTCTTCCCAACACACCAATAACATTGGTCCTGATTGTTTACTGTCCAGCAAAAGAATGGTGAACCTTTGGAATTCTCCACCACAGAAATTGATTAAGGACAAAACATTAAATGATTTCAAGAAGGAGATAGATTCCTTCAATCCTTAAAAGAAAATGCTACGGATATGTGGGAGAAGGGCAGGCAGGGTATAATATTGGCTGAAAGCCATGAAAACATTGAATGGGGCATGGTTTGTAAGTTTGCACGTAACGCCAACATTGATAGTATAATTGGCAGTGAAAGTTATCGAAACGTACAATGAGATCTTGATCAGCTGGGCCAATGGGCTGAGGAGTGGCAGATTGCGTTTAATTTAAATGAATACGAAATGTTGCTTTTTGAGAAGATAAATCAGGTCATAACTTACAGAGTTAATGGTAGGGCACTGGGTAGTGATGTTTAACACAGGGCCCTGAGGTTCAGACTCATAGATTCTTGAAAGCGTTGTCTCAAGTAGCTCGTGTGTTGAAGGTGTTTGGCAAATGTACCTTCATTGGTCAGAGCAATGAGTGCAGGAGTTAGGGCTTCATGTTGTAACTGTCCAAAACATTGGAATGAACTGCCAGAGGAAGTGGTAAATGCAGAGATAGGTCCAACATTTGGAAGCCATTTGAACAGCTCCAGGAACTGGATAGGTCTGGATGGATATGGGCCAAAGGCAGGCAAGTGGCATTAGTTTAATCTGGGAACTCTGGTCAGCATGGATGAGCTGGACCAAAGGAACTGTTTCTGTGCTGTATGACTTTATGACTCACTGACTTTATGGTGGAGTAGGCTCAAAGTTGGAAGGTGGTGAGCAAGTGAGGGGCTAGATTGGGCATGTGGGAGAGTTTGGGCTGGTAGGCTGTGAGGGGTTGGCTGGCTGCTGGGTAAGCTTGCATGCACTCTGTCTGGCAAGGTGGCATCAAGGTAAATGGTAATGGTCACAGGTTTATTTGGTCAAATTGTGCTTGGTAGGTGAGGGGTAGTTTGAGGTGAAAGGCAGGAGGTCTGTCTTTGCCAGGTTGGTTTGTGGAGAGGTGGGAAGAGTGCCAGGCTGGTTAGTGTAGAGGTGGGCAGGATGCCAGGTTGTTGCGGGGTTGGAAGGTCACTGTAATGAAGTGACAGGTGGACGTGATGTCAAAATGCAAAGCTCGGAGTCTGGAAAATGGCAGGTGGTAAAGCACCGATGCGAAGGGAGCACAATGTGCACAGGTTGACTTGGGTAACATGTGAGGTCAGAGGTTGTGCAAATTACGGTGCCAGGTCCCAGTCAGGACCAGATTCATCATGGACCAGGTGCAGGGTGGCAGGAGTGGAAATGAGTGAAAAGAATTAAGATTATATGTCGATCTGGAATATAGAACATAGAACATTACAGTGCAGTACAGGCCCTTCAAACCTCGATTGTTGCACCGACCTGTGGAACCAATCTGAAGCCTGTCTATCCTGCACTATTCCATTTTCATCCATATGTTTATCCAACAACCTTTTAAATGCCCTTAAAGTTGGCGAGTGTCCTATTGTTGCAGGCAGTGTGTTCCTGAGTAAAGAAACAACCTGTGACATCTGTCCTCTATCTATCTATCAGCCCTTAATGTAAAGCTATGTCTCCTCCTGCTAGCCATCACCCTCTGTTTATCTTTTATGTCTCAATTAAGTCACCTCTGAACCGTCTTCTCTCAAAAAGAACAGCCTCAAGACCCTCGTCCTTTCCTCCTAAAACCTTCCCGCCATACCAAGCAACATCCTGGTAAACCTCCTGTGAACTCTTCCAAAGCTTCCACATTCTCCCGAGAATGTGGTGACTAGAACAGTACACAATGCTCCAAGTGCGGCCACACCAGAGTTTTGTACAGCTGCAGCCGAACCTCATGGTTCTGAAACTCAGTCCCTCTATCGATGAAAGCCAACACAAAGTATGCCTTGTTAACAACCCTATCAAATTGGCTGGCAACATTTAGGGATCTATGTACATGGACACTGAGATCTCTCTGCTCAGCTGCACTACCAATATGGATTGCCTTGGATGTGTTTCTTGTGATATGGTTGTGTGTTCTGGGTATGAATGGGTATATGACAGGGTAGGGTTTGTCAATGTGAATGGAAATTTAGGTCTAGACAGAGTGTACGTGCAGTGGTTAGTCTGAGAGTTGAGGTTTGACGGTGAACTGCGTATCAGTTTGATAGTTATTAAAGTTAAAGAGTACTTGTTCATTTCTCAAATCATATTTACGTAAATACTCAGGTGTAACACTCCAAAGTCTCTGAACCTTAATGGTCCTCCATTTTTCAGAGGCCTCGAAATTCAGGTAATTGTAAATTAGAAGTTTCAACTTTCAGACAATTGGCATGAGGTCAGCTGTGACAGCCATCCTCCTAGTCCCAGTGCTCAGCTCCTGCCTGTGCTGCTGCTGCAGTGACCTCCCTCCCAGAGAGAACATTCTACCTTGCATTGATAAGTGAGGAAGGCTCACTGGACCTGATTCACTCTGATTTCTCTCCGTTGGGTATTTCCAGCAATATCTGTTTTATTTTTGATGTCTAGCAGCACTGTGCCCTAGTGGGGCAGCACGCTGATTCCGTGGTTAGCATTGCTGCCTCACAGTGCTAGGGACTCAGGTTCGATTCCAACTTCGCGTGACTGTCTGTGTGGAATTTGCACTTTCTCCCCGTGTCTGTATGGGTTTCCTCCCACAGTCCAAAGATGTGCAGACTGGTGAATTGGCCATGTTGTGTTCAGGAATTGGGAGGTTAGGTGCATTAGTTAGGGTTAAATGTAGAGTAATAAGGTAGGGGAGTGGGTCTGGATGCGTTACTTTTCAGAGGGTGGGTGTGGACTTGGGCCAAATGGCCTGTTTGCACACACTGTAGAATTTCGATGAATCTGCATATCATTGGTTTGTATTTACTGAAATCTCTCTGCTCTTCACTTGCAATCCACTGAAAGTGTCAGTTGGTGAGATCTTCAATCAGATACTGGTGTGGGATCAGGATGTTCTTCTTCCTTAATTATGGTAATGGTCAAGGTAGAGGGCCAGCAATTGGTAGGAAACAAAAATAAACTCCAGTTATGCTGTAAACTTCAGCGGGTGCATACTGGCAAACGTTTACAGATGAGGATACATTTGATAAGGTCAAATTAACAGAAACTAACATGCTCAATTGGTCATTCTATTGTAGAGACACCGTCTCCCCCCACACTTTATGGCCTGGTCTCCTCCTGTCAGGAGCACAACACCGGTTCTCTGATCTTTGGTTGTTTGGCGATGGACTATTCCCCTGACGTCACCAAGGTAACCTGGAAGAAAGGTGAGGAGCTGATCACGACTGGATTGAAGACTTACCCATCAGTGAGAAACAAGAAGGGAACCTACACCCTGAGCAGCCAGTTAACCCTGCCTGGGTCAGCGGTAGATTTCCCCAGTGAAATCTACTGTGAGGTTCAACACAGCGGGTCACACAAGAGCAAAGAAATGCCATGTGTTGGTAAGTGTTGTGGGAACTGAGATAAACAGAGCATCTGTGGATTTACATGAATAAGGCATTATTTATAACAGTTTTCACAGAATCAGCACAGGAAAAAGGCCCTTTGGTCCATCCAGTCCACACCTATCAATAATAGCCACCTATTCCAATCTCATTGTGCCAGCACTTGATCCATTGCCTTCTGTGACTTGCCTTTGCAAGTATGCGTCTAAATACTTCATACATATTATGAGGGGCTTAGTCTCTACATGACTTATAGGCACTGAGCTCCAGACTCACATCACCTTCTGTTTGATTTTGTTTCCCCCGAGATCCACTGTAAACCTCCTGGCCTTACCTTAATCCTGTGCTCCTGAGGCATTGATCTCTCCATCAAGGGGAAAGGTTTCGTCCAGTTTACCCTGAATATGCCTAAAATAATTCCAGATATCATGATAATCTTCTCCCTAATTCTCCTTTGTTCCAAGGAAAACCCCCCGTCTATCTAATCTAGTTTCATAACTAAACCAATCCAGGCAAAATCCTGGCAAATCTCATCAATGCTGCCTTCAGTGTAATCACATTCATAGAGTCATAGAGATGTACAGCATGGAAACAGACCCTTCAGCCCAAGCCGTCCATGCCAACGGAATATCCCAACACAATCTAGTCTCACCTGCCAGCACCCGGCCCATATCCCTCCAAACCCTTCCTATTCATATACCCATCCAAATGCCTCTTAAATGTTGCAATTGTACCAGCCTCCATCAATTCCTCTGGCAGCTCATTCCATACGCGTACCACCCTCTGTGTGAAAAAGCTGCCCCATAGGTCTCTGTTCTATCTTTCCCCTCTTACCTTATACCTATGCCCTCTAGTTCTGGACTCCACCACCCCAGGGAAAAGACTTTGCCTATTTACTCTATCCATGCCCCTTATAATTTTGTAAACCTCTATAAGGTCACCCCTCAGTCTCCAACGCTCCAGTGAAAACAGCCCCGCCTGTTCAGCCTCTCCCTGTAGCTCAAATCCTCCAACCCTGCCAACATCCTTGTCAATCTTTTCTGAACCCTTTCAAGTTTCACTACATCTTTCCTATAGGAAGGAGACCAGAATTGCACGCAATATTCCAACATTGGCCTAACCAATGTCCTGTACAGCCGCAACATGACCTCCCAACTCCTGTACTCAATACTCTGACCAGTAAAGGAAAGCATACCAAATGCCTTCTTCACTATCCTATCTACCTGCAACTCCACTTTCAAGGAGCTATTAACCTGCACTCCAAGGTCTCTTTGTTCAGCAACACTCCCCAGGAGTGTATAAATCCTGCTAAGGTTTGCTTTTCCAAAATGCAGCACCTCACATTTATCTGAATTAAACTCCATCAGCCATTTCGCAGCCTATTAGCACATCTAGTCAAGATCCTGTTTTAATCTGAGGTAACCCTCTTCGCTGTCCACTACACCTCCAATTTTGGTATCATCTGCAAGCTTACTAACTGAACCTCTTATGCTCACATCGAAATCATTTATGTAAATGACAAAAAGTAGAGGACCCAGCACTGTACATTATCCCTACCTTAGATTTTCTTGTAAACGTTGTCACTGAAACAGCACAAATCACCAGGACAGCAAAGAGCACCCAACGTATAACACTGTAGATCCTTCGATAACATGCACACAACGTATGGCCGAACCAGTGTTTTACTAAGTTCCAGTATCATCTCCCTACTCCTCATTGTCAATGTCTCGGCTAATAAAAGCAAATATCCTCCCTACCTTCTTAGCCTCTTTATCCAGACGACACAGTACTATAGGGGATCGGTGGATACGTACACCAAAGATCCTCAGTCCTTTCCCGGGTTCCATCATTTAAAACGTAATACCTCGCAGTTTCTTCTGCCGAAGTACATCACCTTACACTTTTCCAGAATGTTTCCATTTGCAACTTCTCTTCACATATAACCAACCCTTGTATATCCTCCTGCAATCTAAAGCTGCTATTATGCTCATGACTTACCAACATGATAATTTTCCTTTCATCAGTGAATTTACTGGTTAACCCTCCTACACTCTAGTCTCAATCATTGGTATATAAGAGAAACAGCAAGGAAATTAACACCAATCCCTGCAGAACACCACGAAACATAGATTTCCAGTCACGCAGACACACAATGACCATTATCCCCTGCTCCCACCACTCAGCCAGTTCTGAATCCAATCCGTCAGATTAACTCGGATCCCATTGGCTCTGATTATTGCTATCATCTGGACATTGAGTTATCTCTCTGAAAACTACCATCAAATTGTTAGACATGACTTCCTCTCAATAAAACCGTACTGAAAATTGTTGACCGATCTTCTAAATGAAGACTAATCCCGCTTCTCAATAGTTTCCCTACCACTTAGACTAGATTGACAGATCTGTGTTTTCATTGTTTATGCCTTCCTTCGTCCTGCATAACAGTGCAATGTTGATTGATCTACATTCACTTGGCACAACTGCTGGGACCAGACAGGAATTCTAAATTGTTGTCATTGACCAACTATTTTATCCTTTGCATCGCTCAACAGCTTGGTATACATTTCATCTGTCCTTTTCATCCAGCAAGACAACACAGAGCATCACATCTGTCCTAATTCTGAATGTACATCACAACACTCCTCCATGATTTCTGTCCCCACATTGTCCATCTGACTAGTGAACACTGACACAACACTGGTTAGCACTGCTGCCTCACAGCGCCAGAGACCCGGGTTCAATTCCCGCCTCAGGCGACTGACTGTGTGGAGTTTGCACGTTCTCCCCGTGTCTGCGTGGGTTTCCTCCGGGTACTCCGGTTTCCTCCCACAGTCCAAAGATGTGAAGGTCAGGTGAATTGTCCATGCTAAATTGCCCATAGTGTTAGGAAAGTGGTAAATGTAGGGGTATGGGTGGGTTGCGCTTCGGCGGTGCGGTGTGGACTTGTTGGGCCGAAGGGCCTGTTTCCACACTGTAAGTAATCTAATATTAAAAAAAAAACAGATTCATTTCGACCGCAACCTAATCCTCTGGCTCCATTCCAATAATAATACTTAATGGGCATTACTGTTTCCCATATTATTCTTTTATGAACGAGCCTGTGTCGTCTTAAAATATTTTCCTTTATTTTGACTGCTATTATTTTCTCATGGTCCCTTTTGCTCTTCTCATGGTCTGTTTGATGTCGAGAGCCCGCTACATTCTTGGTCCCACACAGTGGCTTCCTGGGAAATGTCCTCCCTGTGCTTTTCCTATTTCTTTCTTAAATGTGTCACACTGCTATGATTTAGATTTACCACTAAGTTCCAGTCCACTCTGGTCCAATCATTACCTGATCTTATTAACATTGTCCTTCCCCCTTCAGAACTTTGGGCCAATTTCTATCTCTTTCCAGAACAATCTGGAATCCAACAGATTTATGATCACTGTCTGCACTGTCCATTAATGTTTTACCCACTGGGTCGACTTCATTCCCTAAAGTTAAGTCCAGGTTCACCCCTTTCTTGCAAGGTATGGATTAAAATTCTCTGTATTAAACACATACTTTGTTAAAATATTCTCCTGGGGACATTTTCAGAATTCTGCTCCCTCTAAACTTTTGACAAAATGAATATCCAAGCCTATACTGCGGAAGTTAAAAACCGCTTTTCTCATTCCCCTATTTAATTTACGTTACTCTGAAATTTGCCCATGTATCTGCACTTGGTCTTTTGGACCTATAGTAAGGTCTTATTGTGCTCTCCCAGTAGTTATGTTTACTGTATTTTGGTTTTGAAGTACTGTTCATTTGCCTTCATTCGAGGAGGTATCCATGATGTCATTTCTCTTTCCAGCTAAAAATACTCCTGTCAGAATTGCGACAGAAGCAACATTCTGTACCGTACACCCCACTCCCATCCTTTTCCATCTTTCCCTGTCTCACCTGAAGGTACTAAATCCTGAAATATTGAATAGCCACTCCTGCCCCACTCTCAATATGTCTCCATGATAACAACGGCATCATTTCCTCATTTATGCCGGTAATTCATCTGCCTTGTTCATCAGACTCTTTCATTAAAACGAATACCATCCAACGTTGCTATCTCCCTTCTGATTTAACCGGCCTATAGTTTCTATGCCTCCTTGACTCCCTTGCTGTGTCCTCTAATTTTAGTCCTTCACATTCCCCAATGATCTTTCTGTGTGGATCCCAGCTTCTTCAGCACTCTGCACAATTATGATTTTTATAATATCAAGGTTAGTATCCATTAACCACAAGAAACCTTGATATATGAGAACTGATTGTATTTGTTATGAAATTCGTCAGATAATGTATACGATGTGTTTCCTAAAGGGACAGGTCCTCTCCCACCAACCCTTCTCCTAACTGTGAGCTCCAGTGAAGAAATCGCAAGCAGCAAGTTTGCAACCGTCGTCTGTTCAATCATCGAGTTCCATCCGAAGTCAATCGCCGTGAGTTGGTTGAAAAATGGCCGACCCTTGGATTCTGGCTTCTTCACGTCTCCCGTGTGTGAGGCGAACGGTAACTTCTCGGTGACGAGTCGGCTGATGGTCCCTTATGGTGAATGGTACAACAGCGCGGTCTATACCTGCCAGGTCACTCATGGAGAGAACACTCAAAGTAAAAACATCACCGCACTCCAGGGTAAGAGACACAGACTGAGAGAGCTACAAATCACTCTGAACTCGGATGTGAATCAAACACACTAATTTATCAGGCGTAGTAAACAGCACGGTACAGCTTCTCATTTCCCAATATGCCATGTGTCTCTTATTTCAGTTTGAGTGTTACATTAGCATTGCTCATAATTCAACATTTTGGCAAGTCAGAAAAGTATGTTTCCTCTCTTTGATGATAGTTATATAGACAGTGAGCTGTGTTAAATAGTTTGTTGCCTGACCATGCAGAGAGAGGAATTGAGAGTGCTGAATCCTTGCCTGGTAATGGCTTCAAGGATAAGTTTGGGGGTGGAGGGGGGGTATTGGAGAGATATGTGATTGAAACATAGAAAATACTGAGAGACTGAGGTCGAGTAAACGTGGAATAGATGTTTTGACTGGTAGGCGAGACTACGACCCAAGGGGACAGTCTCAGGGTCAAAGGGGCACCGTTTTGAACTGAGATGGGGAGGAATTTCTTCAGCCAGTGGGTGATAAATCTGTGGAAATTGTTGCTGCAGAGGGCTGTGGAGGCCAGGCCATTGTGTGTATTCAAGACAGAGAAAGATCGGTTCTTGCTTAGTCCGGGGAGAAGGCAGGAGAATGGGGTTGAGAAACATATCACCCATGATTGAATGGCAGATCAGACTGGATAAGCCAAACAGGCAAAAGTGAGGACTGCAGCTGCTGGAAACCAGAGTACAGATCAAAGTGGTGCTGGAAAAGCACAGCAGGTCAGGCAGCATCCGAGGAGCAGGAAAATCGATGTTTCAGGCAAAAAGGCTTTAGCCCGAAACGTTGATTTTCCTGCTCCTCAGATGCTGCCTGACCTGCTGTGCTTTTCCAGCGCCACTCTGATCTACACTCTGGATTGGCTGAACAACCTTATTCTGATCCTCTATCTTATGATGTTGTGGTCTCAAAATGACATGGTTAAAATTTGCAGTGACCCTTACTTGAAAATAAATCAATATGCGTTCAATGCTTCATTCCCTGCTCAGGAATGACCTGTTGGCTTTGGACATTGTACGACACTGATTTTTATCTGGTACTGAGCTCTTTTCCTTCATTTATGGGATCAGGCCACAGACCAAGTGGGTATCATATTTGATTAACTAGGATAAACGTGATAAAAACAATGACTGCAGATGCTGGAAACCAGATTCTGGAAAGCCCTTCATCAGGAATAAAGGCAGTGAGCCTGAAGCGTGGAGAGATCAGCTCGAGGAGGGTGGGGGTGGGGAGAAAGTAGCATAGAGTACAATGGGTGAGCTTCAGGGCAGAGGAAATGACTTGGGAGTTGCAGTGGGAGAGGGACTCCCTGAGATTCTTATAGAGAGAGGAGGAAAACGTCTTTAAGGCAGGTATCCTTGCAAGAGGATTCGCAGTAGGGTTAAAATCAACGAGGTAAAAACAATGACTGGAGATGCTGGAAACCTGATTCTGGATCAGTGGTGGTGGAAGAGCACAGCAGTTCAGGTAGCATCCTCCACCCCCCCCCCCCCCCCCCGTCCCCCTCCCACCCTCCTCTAGCTTACCTCTCCACGCTTCAGGCTCACTGCCTTTATTCCTGATGAAGGGCTTTTGCCCGAAACGTCAATTTCGAAGCTCCTTGGATGCTGCCTGAACTGCTGTGCTCTTCCAGCACCACTAATCCAGAATAGGATAAACGTGATCTCACTGAGCTCTCTGTAATTAGTGGATGAGGCAGGAAAATATATTCTGGTAGTAATGCCACAATAGGGATGAATGAACTAAGAATTTGAGACAGGCTGATTTAGCCTGGTTTGGGTGTGGTGATGTTTACACAGTTAGAAATGGATGTCTATGAAACTAGTGCACATTTCCATTGCATTTGTAGATTAATTTAAGATGCTTTTGCTTGTTTTTTTCTCTCTGATCTATGAAGAAATTAAAACATGCAGCGGGTAAATAAAGTGAAAGTACAGACCAGTCATGAACTAACTGAATGGAGGGAAAGACTTAAGGGGGGTGGGTGTCCTTCCCGATATCCAATGCTGTACTCAGTGTCTTGTTTTCAGATCTACTCCACACTCAGCCCACGAGGAACAATGACGTAAATTAGAGAATGATCTCACACCAATAACGCAAAGTCTTTTCGATCACTTTAAATATAATGAACAGAATTTCCATGGCTGTTCACCGCTCCCATAACACTTTAGAACTCTGCAAAGAAAATAATTATTATTTATTACAATTTGTCCAAAATTTGGGATTTGATTTGGCAGTTGTGACCAGCAGTAAGGGTTATGAACATGGAAATGAACTCATTATATTCAGATTACTATCAGTAGATGGCCTTAAGTGAGAGACAAACTCTGAAAGAAAGGTAATTCCATGGGTTACATGATGGTATCTTCGATGATTTTACTTTTTTCACGGTTTCACTTGTTACAAAGCCAGTGTTCTTTAAGAATAATTACACAGGGTATGTTATAGGTAATCACAAATGCTTTCACAAATCAAAATACATCAACAATAGTAAGCATCGTTTCAGCAATAGTTGGAGTTGCCATTTTGAAGGTGGTGTCTTCACCCTGTGAAGGAGTAATCTGAAGATTGGCTGTTTGTATCAGAAAGGGGCATTTTTCATTGACTTTGATTTTTGTTCACAGAAGATACCGATTGCCACGCTAACACCGTTAAAATCCTCCCACCGCCAGTAGAACAAGTCTTACTGGAGGCGACGGTGGCGTTAACCTGCGTTGTGTCCAATCTTCCTTCTGGAGTCAACGTGACCTGGAAACAAGAAAAGAAGCCTCTGAAATCAGAGATTGCTGAGCAGCCTGGACAGAATCCCGACAGCGTGATCAGCAAATTAGACATTTCTACTGAAGCCTGGCTGAGTGGCGTTACTTTTGAATGTGTGGTGTGCCATCAGAATCTACCGACTCCGGTGAGAGACTCCATCCACAAGGAGAAAGGTGAGCGGTGAGATTAAAACACAAAGCATCCCATGTGTCATCCAGATCCAGTTACATCAATGGCAGGCTTTGATTGGAAATGAACAAACACCTTTGGGAGCATTAATGATGTATCTGAAGGCAGGATAGCTAAGTAGCTGATTAAGAAGAAGACTGACCAAAGGATATTGTATTCTGATTAAGTCAGATAAGGTGGGAAGAAGCCTGGGTTGTGATGTCACCATCAGCAATGACAAATGGACAGTATGTCCTCGTTGTGGGCTGGAAACATGGAGGCGACTTTCAAACTAAACTCTTTACTTCTTTTACTGAACATCACGGATACCATTCTGCTCCTTTAAAAAACGAAAGTGAATAAATCCCAAATTAAAAATGGTGTATTTTAATTTTTAGTGAAATTGCGATGTTGATTCTGGATTTTTATAGTTAATTAATATTTATCTCAAATATTCTGCAGTGATTAATCCGCTGGAGCCATCAGTGTCGGTCCTCCTGCCACCAACAGAAGAAATCTCCGCTCAGAGGTTTCTCTCCCTCACCTGTTTAGTGAGAGGTTTCTCCCCCCGAGAGATCTTCGTCAAGTGGACAAACAATGACAAACCGGTGAATCCCAATAACTACAAGAACACCGAGGTGATGGCGGAGAGCGAGAACACCTCCTTCTTCATGTACAGCCTGTTATCCATTACAGCGGAGGAGTGGGCCAGCGGTGCTTCTTACTCCTGTGTGGTGGGACATGAAGCGATTCCATTGAAAATCATCAACAGAACAGTCGATAAATCCAGCGGTAAACCGAGTTTCGTAAACATTTCACTTGCACTGATGGACACTGTTAATTCATGTCAATAAAAATCTCAAAGTTACATTTAATAATTCAACAAAAATAATAAAGTTTTTTTTTCCTCCAGTTGTGAGTTAAATACTGAATTAGTCGTTTCTCACTTTGACTTACATTGCATCTGTGTAGTTAAAGTGGATTATTAACAGGTCTAGGACGAGTGTCTTGTGCAGTTAATGTTCCCTGCTCAGATACACCCTGGGTCAGAGACAGAGTAAAGCTCACTCATTGCAGGATTCCGCCAAGGACGTTATCTATCCTAAATCCCTTTGTGATGAAATCTAACAATGTCCATTTTATGTCAAGAGTAGAGCACGCGTTTTGAACTTGGTGTTCTTGATTCCCCCGATTGGACATTCTGACAAAATTCACGTCAGTTTTAAACTGCCACATTGTGCCAATTGGAAATGTAAATTTAAGAGACTTTTAAAATTAGTTTTGATTGGAACATACCAATCGTAAAGAGTGCAGAGCAGTTTGAATGTAACCTTTGTTTCTGGGGAACTGCCAGAGATCTTGCACCAATGCATGAGTTGACAGAATGTATCTTCACTTTCACACCAAAGAGAATCGACAGATAAGTTATTCTGGAGCAAAGGGAAGAGGGGAACGATGAATGGTCTGTCCTCTTGCTCCCTGCGCAGAGTTTTCATGGTAGATGTCCTCTGTAATGTAACCCAGTTACTAACAGGAACAGTCAGCTTCTTGCTTACTGTCCGAAGATTTAACACTTCCATGCAAAACAATACCTTTGAAGCATGTTAGACACGCTTGGCCCTGTTAACAAATGATTAACATTGATTCCCATAATCCAAAACTGGTGTTTGCATCGTCCCAGTTTGAATTCCATAGTGTTGTCTCAGTTTCCTGGAGCACATGGGATCAATTCTGTATTCGAACACCTGATATTATTTTGTTTCACATACAGAACATAAGTAGATATTTTATGATAAACATATTCAGAAATGTTATCTCTGGGACAGTGGGGATTTGAACTCAGGCCTTTTGTCTCAGAAACAGAAATTCTATCACTGCAACAGAAGAGTCGCTCATAAAACGCTTATTTCTCCACGGTGATGGAAAATGTTTCCTACAACACCAAGGTCAGATCTAATTGTGGGCAATCCATTAAAATTAGAACAATAAAATTAGAATAATAAAAATTGCAGTCTGGTATAAGAGCAGAAACGCACACAGATACAGAGATGCTCACAAATGACACATGTAAAGACACATATACAGGCTCTCACCTAAAGACACATATTTTTGTGCACACTCAAATGTGCATATAGATAAGACGTCACACACGTATACTTGCACAGAGCTACACATGCAAATGGTACTTGAGCACTCACCTAAGCTCTTACAAAAACTCACATACACCAAAAGAAAAGCATTTGCACAACTGAGCAGGGGTACTCACACATAACCATGAGAAACACGGTAACACACAAATGGACACGAATACATATACATTCATACAGCACAATGCGTACAGACATAACACACACATGAACACACAGATACAAAATCTGAAAAATGTCCTCCCACATGTTGACTCACACAGGCACATAAGTGCACAGAGATAAACATTAATATCATTATTTTCCCATTTTCATAATCACAAACATACGATGACAGAGGCAGCTTAGTTATTTATTTTTAAACCACATTGATCAGCATGTATACACGGTCACACATACACACAAATTTAGAGTCTCACATGCAGACAAGTGCATAAATTAACAAACAGTGGGGCATTTATTAAACAAGGATAATGGACACAACCATCAGCAAGCATCCACACACAATATCACAAACAAGCTTATTAGGATATAGTTTAGGAAAGATTGCCACACAAGCAGACATCATCACATAAATATAATCATCATCAAAACGTGACGTTGTATGCTAACATTTATTAAGCACAAACATGAAAATAATCTAGTTCAGGTAGGATGTGAAATAGACACATAAACACACATTTTAGATAGCACTAATGAAAAGTGAACACTCACAAAGACATTACAAGATAAGCATAGGCAGCAACGAAGTGGCATATTTGCATGATGATGCTTACACACTGGGAAAAGGCCAAAATTTATGTACACAAACATGAGCACACGAATAGGTTTATTCATGCACAGACTCCAACATGGGCAAGAGTGAAGTAAGAAACACTCATAACCACATGCACAAACATTAAAGGAAAACCATAAACACCAAGCAGTAGATCAAATAAATTAAGGGACACATGCACAAAAATTTATTCCTAAATATTCAGATCCTACAACAAAAATATGAAGCAATGCTCTGATTGTGATGTAACATATTTGTGATTTGCCAAGCAATTGGTCACCAATACATAAAGATGAGAATCACATTTGAACTTTTAGTCAGCGATGGCCACAATTTTCAATTAAACTGTCACAGCCTATATTTAAAATATAATGAAATAATTAAAATAATCATTTGTTATAAGCATTCGCCAAATAATAATATCCTTCAATAAATAAAGAAATAAACTAATTTAAAATGTTCTGACATGGACAATGAAGAATGAACATGTGCAGTTAGTATTTGTAATTTCTTGCTGAGAATCAATAATGCACTAATAGATACAGATAAGAGTCACATTTGAGAAATACCTGACTGTTTTATGAAGATGTAATGGTCTCTAATTACATGACTTGGATGCAGATAGATCGATCTGGATCAATAAACAATCTAAATGCGTTCTCTCGGCTTTATATTCATAGATTCAATAGATCGCACCTGGATTGAAGACTATGAGGATGATAACAGCAACATCTGGACAACTGCTTCCACGTTCATCACCTTGTTCTTCCTGAGTATTT